>NC_052336.1:30649522-30956052 GCF_016432855.1 Salvelinus namaycush | reverse complement strand
TGTGTGTGTGTGTGTGTGTGTGTGTGTGTGTGTGCAGTAAAGACTCAATGCGTTCAATATTTGTAACCTAGGGTGACTCTAGGTTCACAACATGCTCACAACATGCTTAACTTCTTATGGCTGCAGGGGCAGTATTGAGTAGCTTGGATGAAAGGTGCACAGAGGTGCCCAGAGTAAACGGCCTGCTCCTCAGTCATAGTTGCTAATATATGCATATTATTATTAGTATTGGATAGAAAACTGTTTGAATTATGTCTGTGAGTATAACAGAACTCATATGGCAGGCAAACACCTGAGAAAAAATCCAAACAGGAAGTGGAAATTCTAAGGCTGGTTGATTTTCAACCAAGATCCCATTGAAATCACAGCGAGATATGGATGAGTTTGCACTTCCTATGGCTTCCACTAGATGTCAACAGTCTGTAGAACCTTGTCTGATGCCTCTACTGTGAAGGGGGCCGAATGAGAGGGGAATTAGTCAGGTCTGCCATGACCTGACCATTCTTTGACCATGCGCGTTCACATGAGAGGGAGCTCTGTTCCATCGCTCATCTGAAGTCAATGTAATTCTCCGGTTGGAACATTATTCAAGATTTATGTTAAAAACATTCTAAATATTGATTCAATACATCGTTTGACATGTTTCTACGGACTGTTACGTAACTTTTGGACATTTCGTCAGGTTTTAGTGAACGCGCTTCCTGACGTTGGATTTGTTTACCAAACACGCTACAAAAATAGCTATTTGGATATAAATTATGGACATTACCGAACAAAACAAACATTTCTTGTGGAAGTGGGAGTCCTGGGAGTGCATTCCGACGAAGATCAGCAAAGGTAAGTGAAGATTTATAATGCTTTTTATGAGTTTTGTTGACTGCACAATTTGGCGGGTAACTGTATGGCTTGCTTTTGTGGCTGAACACTGTTTTCAGATTATTGAATATTGTGTTTTGCCGTAAAGCTTTTTGAAATCTGACACAGCGGTTGCATTAAGAACAAGTGTATCTTTAATTCTATGTAAAACATGTATCTTTCATCAAAGTTTATGATGAGTATTTCTGTTATTTGACGTGGCTCTCTGCAATTTCTCCGGATATTTTGGAGGCATTTCTGAACATGGCGCCAATGTAAAGGTTTTTGGATATAAATAGGAACTAATGACTTGGGCATCCCAAGTGTCTTTGAACCACAGTTTTTCTGCTAATGAAGCAATAAATTATTGACAGGCTAAAAACCACCTAAAAAAGATAATTGTACTCTTTAACGATGTGCCCTATACTAATGACTTTACCCCCTTAATAACCTTCTACTACAGTCGTTTATATCAATGTCACACAAAGTATATACACCGCATATACATGGTTATGAACTTTAAAAAATAAGACACCTGTACCATGTCAGATATAGTTTAATTGCATTCAATTTTGTGTTTTCATCCCAATATGACACTTTAAATATATCATAGAAGCCTGAAATGTAACAAAACACCTGTGTTTACTGAGCTGTTCACTGAGATGTTCAGTTGGTCAATATTCCCTTTCAGTGATTCCCCAACATCTTGTCCACAATGGAACAGACACCGTATCTGATACCAATCTATCTTTATAAACGTTTATCCATAACAAAGCCTCGGCTTCCCCTAGTGTGCAAAAATCTCTCCAAAATGTCACTTTTTTAAACATGTTTATTTTCATGCATATAACTTACCCAAAAACATTTTTATTAACAAATTCACATTCTTTATTGTAAACAAAATTGTTCATGTTTTCATGAGTGTTTGAGATTAGGTCCCTGAATGGTCAAAAACCTCTTCAAATAGAAGTACGTTTATAGCATATTCACAAAATATCTTACATGTAGGCCCTCTCTCACCATGTCACAAGCTGACAGGCTCGCAGGGGCGGGGCCATAAAAGGCCCCAGCTCACTCAACTGCCCCCCCCATTTTTGAAAATGAATCGACTAATAATGAAGACATCAAAACATGAAATAACACATATGGAATCATTTAGTAACCAAAAAAGTGTTAAACAAAACAAATATATTTTAGATTCTTCAAAGTAGCCACCCTTTGCCTTAATGACCGCTTTGCACACTCTTGGCATTCTCTCAACCAGCTTCACCTGGAATGCTTTTCCAACAGTCTTGGAATAAGACTCTGTGGTCCAACTCATCCCAAATCATCATAATTGGGTTGATGTTGGGTGATTGTGGAGGCCAGGTCATCTGATACAGCACTCCATCACTCTCTTTCTTGGCCAAATAGCCCTTACACAGCCTGGAGGTGTGTTGGGTCATTGTTCTGTTGAAAAACAAATGATAGTCCCACTAAGCGCAAAGCAGATGGGATGGCATATCGCTGCAGAAGTCTTTGGAAGCAATGCTGGTTAAGTGTGTGCCTTGAATTCTAAATAAATCACTGACAATGTAACCAGCAAAGCACCCCCACACCATCACACCTCCTCCATGCTTCATGGTGGGAACCACACATGCAGAGATCATCCGTTCACCTATTCTGCGTCTCACAAAGACATGGCGGTTGGAACCAAAAATCGACAATTTGGACACATCAGACTAAAGTACAGATTTCCACCCGTCTAATGTCCATTGCTAGAGTTTCTTGGCCCAAGCAAGTCTCTTATTATTGGTGTCCTTTAGTAGTGTTTTTTTTGTTGCAGCAATTCAACCATAAAGGCTTGATTCAGAACAGTTGATGTTGAGATGTGTCTGTTACTTGAACTCTGTGAAGCATTTATTTGGGCTGAAATTTCTCAGTCTGGTAACTTTAATGGACTTTTCCTCTGCAGCAGAAGTAATTCTGGGACTTCCAATCCTGTGTCGGTCCTCATGAGAGCCAGTTTCATCATAACGCTTGGTGGTTTTAGCGACTGCACTTGAAGAAACTTTCAAAGTTTTTGAAATGTTCTATATTGACTGACCTTCATGTCTTAAAAGTAATGATGGACTGTCATTTCTCTTTTCTTATTTGAGCTGTTTTTGCCATAATATGGAGTTGGTCTTTTACCAAATAGGGCTATCTTCTTTATACCACCCCTACCTGTCACAACACAACTGATTGGCTCAAACGCATTAAGAAGGAAAGAAATTCCACAAATTAACTTTTAAAAAGGCACACCTGTTAATTGAAATGCATTCCTGGTGGCTACCTCATGAAGCTGGTTGAGAGAATGCCAAGAGTGTGTAAAACTGTCATCAAGGCAAAGGGTTGCTATTTGAAGAATTTCAAATAAAAACAACAGTTTTTTGCTTACTACATGATTCCAAATGTGTTATTTCATAGTTGTGATGTCTTCACTAATATTGTACAATGTAGAAAATAGTACAAATAAAGAAAAACCATGTAATGAGTAGGTGTTCTAAAACCTTTGACCGGTAGTGTAGGTTACAATGTTACGCAAACCATAACCCCTGGCTGAACCAACACAAATCAACTCTTAGAATATCAGGCCCGGACTGAAAATTTATATTTTGAATGAACTTCCATTGCTTTTATTAGAATTTTTACATTGCAAAAAGTAACAATTATTTTTCATTCCACGAGAGGAACGGGATCCGACCAAATAGGTCCTGGAACGAAACAGTCCAAAATAGAGAGGTGCCGGATCCTGTTTGAGCCAGGAGAGATTGACATGCATATTATTAATGTTAGCTCTCTGTGTACATCTAAGGGCCAGCCAATCTTCCCAAGTCCCTAATTATGCATTTGGGTCCCAAGGTTTTTTATGACCAATCATATCAAGTTGTTCCAATGACGAATTTAACGCGAGCCATCCGTCGCTGGTGACTTCCTTCAGTAAAGATGGCTGACAAAACATTACGGTGGAAGCAAATGTAAGACATTATAACGTCATAACGAGTCAAGCAAAACATTTACAATTGAGAGGAATATGTTAGTTAATGTAGAGACAACTATTGTGCATATTCTTTTGTCATTAAGTTCATTTACGAAAATCGCTATTTAGCAAGTTAGCTGACTAGCTAACATTAGCTAGCTAGTGTTATGACATGAGTATGTAATTGTAATGCGTGTTGTTTAATGTTTTTGGGACTCCTGAGAAAACCATTAAACCAGGCTGTCGTCTTGTGAAACAGTGGATGTAAAGAATCTAGCTAGTTAAAGCATTTACTGCAAATTGAATGTACAATTGTGTAAGCTTGCCTTGCTTATATTTGCCATGCAGCTGAAGTAACATAGCTAGCTAACTATTTACTTGCTTATTGTGTAGTGGAGGATAAATATAACTGTATGCCTATGGACGTGTAGCTAGTTACAGTATGTAGTCGATCTGTGTACGTTTGGTATGAATATTAGTTCAGAACCTATGAACCTCAGCAATCATATTTGTTGTATCATCTTCAAGTCTGAATGGCATTAATGAAGTCTATGGATTGAGTAGAATATAATAACTTTATCGTGCCAAGGATGCAAGTCTTATATACATGTAGTTATCCCCACACTGTAGCCTGCACATTGAATATATTCACTGATCATGCACTGTTCCTTTGCAAATTAAGGTGCAGTTCAGGTATGAATCTCTGTGAGACATTCTTTTTCAGTCATATCCAGTACCAGGTATATCAAACTCCATTCTTTGAATGATGCTGTGTCTGCATGTACAGTATGTATTACAAATATACCCTTCACCAGTGTTTACCACTCCTGCTCCATCAATGATTACACATTGCAACGATGCAATAGACTAGAAACATGATCATATATACAGAAAACAACCAGTACATTACACTTCCTATTCATATCTAACTCCCTTCATCTGCATTAATCTGAGGACACAGGATAGGTGTAATATTTTAATGAGATACTTAATTTCAACCAATGGAGAATGTGGAACACTTTATTGAAAGTTCATTATCCAGGTGTTATAAATACATTAATCATACATATTATAATTGTAATATTATATTATAAATACAAGTTCAATATGTACTTCAATGCACATATGGTGTGCATTATTAAAAAAAGAGGAAGAAAGAGGAGGTGGGGAGAGAGGTGTAAAAGACAGAAAGAGGTAAGAGCAGAGGAGCAGGGAAGACAGCATATGATTAATAAATTACAGTGCTACCGTAATATTCTCTCAGTTCATCACAATTACATAGTGTCTCTGGCGTTGTATCCTAACCAGCCTTGGGCCACCCGCTGCCCACATTCTCTAGTACAGCCATTATTGAAGGTACTTGAGGTCACAAGAAAGTCTGGACATGGCCTGCTCTCCCTTATGTAAGGAATTAGACACTTTCCCATGTCTACTACGTTTACTTGTCAGACTGCACAGTAGCCTAATAAACAAATGCAGGTGGCTTATATCTTCCAAATGCTTCAAATACTTTATTATCCAAATGTCAAAGCATATCATGTACAGTACTATATTTCTTCATCAGTATCTTTATGCTTTCGTTAATAATATAATGCTAAAAATACTCTTGCAAAATGCAGATGGTCACCTTGTAAAGCGTCATTAGGGCTATATGTTGGCCTTTATAAATATTATTATGGCCTTTATTCTGATTACAACTGCTCACTGTGTCACAATCATTGTATGAGTGAGACCAAGGCGCAGCGTCGAGTTCCACATATTTTTAATAAACTGAAAACTCACCAAAACAATAAAGCACAAACGAAATGTGAAGCTATACAAAATAGTGCAGACAGGCAACGAAACATAGTCAAGATCCCACAAACACAAAAGGGAAATGGCTACCTAAATATGATCCCCAATCAGAGACAACGATAAACAGCTGTCTCTGATTGGGAACCATATCAGGCCAACAGACATACAAAAACCCTAGATGACCCACCCTAGTCACTATCACGCCCCAACCAACACAGAGAAAAACAGCTTACTATGGTCAGGGCGTGACACACTGTAATTAAAAAAAATAAAAATAAACAAACAAAAATTGTCACATCTGCTCCCACTATGCCCTCTGGTGTCCATCTGGTGTTGTCCTAACCTTCAGTTCTCCCCCTCCCCCTCTCTTTTTCTCTCCCTTGGTGTGATTGTGTGGTTGAAGACAGGTGTGCTGGAGTTAGAGCTAATACCTACCAGCTGCATATCGTCCCATAAATCAAGACCTCTACATATACTCATTCCTGCCATCTCCACACTGCCAGATCGTAATCTCTAATCAGTCAGTTATGATTCTAGCCTTTTGTCTTTGCTCTAGATCCTGTTTGTTCTACCCTGCCTTACATCATTTTTGTCCTCTCCTTGCAGTATCGCTCTGTCTCTGTCTCCCGTTCCACATGTCACCACCAACCACCTTGCTCTAGATATTACTCACCACCATTACCTTGGATTTCCCCCAGAACCTATTCCCCTGTTCCACACTGACAACTCCAACCTCACTCTACACTCCTGGTTATTGCAACTCATCTGAGCTGCCCCGGATCTGCACTCCCCATTTGCTCTGTTCAATAAACATTTTGTGCATTCATCCCGGTTTCCTCTGCTGAGTCCTCTCTTGGATTCCCCCCCTTCGCTCATCGTAACAGTATGATCTGGCCAACGATGAACCCAGCAGACTCTTCAACGCTTCACCAAATTCTTGTTGGTCAAGGCACCCTACTGGATCAACATGACCAAGCACTAAAAACCCTGCTGGATAACGTAAAGGAGTTTTTACGGAGCCTGTCTGACCTACAGGTCCGAACCTCCATCCAGAAGTCACAACCGGTCTCCAGTTCCGCTTCTCCACTCCGGGAGCCTTAAGTTCCTACTCCTGAGCACTTAAAAACATCCTATAACAAATTACAAAAACACTATTCCTTATGTTTCTATGTGTAGCATATGCAAAACTTTATAGCCATTTTTTTTTATAGCCATCCTAAAGATTTATTCTATACATCGTTTGACATGTTTCTACGGACTGTAACGGAACTTTGACTTTTCGTCTGCACCTAGTGATCGCGCCTCATGAATTTGGATTACTGGGCTAAACGCGCGAAAGAAAAGGAGGTATTCGGACATAAATGATGGACTTTATCGAACAAAACAAACATTTATTGTGGATTGGGATTCCTGGGAGTGCATTCTGATGAAGATCATCAAAGGTAAGTGAATATTTATGATGCTATTTCTGGCTTCTGTTGACTCCACAACATGGCGGATATCTGTATGGCTTGATATTGTGTCTGAGTGCTGTACTCAGATTATTGCATGGTGTGCTTTTTCTGTAAAGTTTTTTTAAAATCTGACACAGCGGTTGCATTAAGGAGAAGTGGATCTAAAATTCCATGCATATCAGTTGTATCTTTTAGCAGTTTTTATTATGAGTATTTCTGTAAATTGATGTGGCTCTGTGTAAAATCACCGGATGTTTTGGAACTACTGAACATAACGCGCCAATGTAAACTGAGATTTTTGGATATAAATATGAACTTTATCGAACAAAAAAACCATGTACTGTGTAACATGAAGTCCTATGAGTGTAATCTGATGAAGAACATCAAAGGTTAGTGATTAATTTTCTCTATTTCTGCTTTTTGTGACTCCTCTCTTTGGCTGGAACAATGGCTGTGTTTTTCTGTGACTAGGTACTGACCTTACATAATCACATGGTTTATAATACTTGTATGTTTGAGGCATTTTAATTATGAGATTTCTGTTGTTTGAATTTGGCACCCTGCACTTTCACCGGATGTTGGTCAGGTGGGACGTTAGCGTCCTGGAGAGGTTAACTTCTCTCGGGTAGGGGGCAGCATTTTCACGTTTGGATGAAAAACATACCCAAATTCAACTGCCAATTACTCATCGCCATGAGATAGGATATGCATATTATTAGTAGATTTGGATAACACTCTGAAGTTTCTAAAACTGTTTGAATCATGTCTGTGAGTATAACAGAACTTATTTAGCAGGCGAAACCCCGAGGACAAACCATTCAGATAATGTTTTTTTTGGAGGTCACTGTCTTTTCAATGAGTTTTTATTGGGAAACCAGATTTCTAAGCAACTTGTTTGCAGTTCCTACGGCTTCCACTGGATGTCAACAGTCGTGAGAAATAGGTTGAGGTTATTCCTTTGTGTAATGAAGAAATACGGCCATCTTGAAGTCGAGGCACTTCTGGTGTCCTAGACATGCGTTTCAATCAAACAGAAGGCATGCTACATATCGTTTTAATCCTGTATTGAACACATATCATTCCGTCTTCAATTTTATCGATTATTAACGTTAAAAAATACTTAAAGTTGTATTACATAAGTAGTTTGACATTTTTGGGCAAAGTTTACAGTTACCTTTGATATATTTTGTCGTCATGTTTGAGCAAGTTGGAACCGGTGTTTTTCTGGATCAAACGCGGCAAATAAATGGACATTTTGGATATATATCGACAGAATTAATCAAACAAAAGGACCATTTGTGATGTTTATGGGACATATTGGAGAGCCATCTAGAAGAAAAAAGAAACGCACACCTATGTAGGCGAGGTGCTGGCTAGCGGAGTAGAAAACTAGAAAATAAAGGAGAGCCGCACACTCTAGGAGCTCAGATGCAAAAATATTTAATTACCAACGTTTCTACAGGCAAGCTGTCTTCATCAGGGTACAATCCCTGTACCCTGATGAAGACAGCTTGCCTGTCGAAACGTTGGTAATTAAATATTTTTGCATCTGAGCTCCTAGAGTGTGCGGCTCACATATTGGAGAGCCAACAACAGAAGCTCGTCAAAGGTAAGGCATGAATTATATTTTTATTCTGCGTTTTGTGTCGCTCCTGCAGGGTTGAAATGTTTTCTCTCTTTTGTTTACAATGGTGCTATGCTCAGATAATAGCATCGTATGCTTTCGCTGATAAGCCTATTTGAATTCTGACATGTTGGCTGGATTCACAACCAGTGTAGCTTTAATTTGATATCTTTCATCTGTGATTTAATGAAAGTTTGATTTTATAGTAATTTTCATAGTCATTCATTTTAATGTGGCGCTATGCATTTTCTCAGGCTTTTTGCCAAGTGATACAGTAGCGTCTTGCCTAAACACAGATTTTGGGATATAAATATGAACTTTACCGAACATAAAATACATGTATTGTGTAACATGAAGTCCTATGAGTGTCATCTGATGAAGATTATCAAAGGTTAGTGATTAATTTTCTCTTTCTGCTTTTTGTTAATGCTCTCTTTAGCTGAAAAAAATGGCTGTCTTTTTCTGTGACTTGGCTCATACCTTACATAATCATTTGGTGTGCTTTCGTCGTAAAACCTTGTTGAAATTGGACACGTTGGCTGGATTTACAACAAGCGTAGCTTTAAAATGGTGTAAAATACTTGTATGTTTGAGGAATTTAAATTATGGGATTTCTGTTGTTTTGAATATGGCGCCCTGCAGTATCACTGCAGTATCGCTAACGTCCCACATCCCCAAGAGAGGTTAACTGACATTTTCAACTTCTCCCTGACCGAGTCAATAATACCTACATTTTTCAAGCAGACCACCATAGTCCCTGTGCACAAGAATGGGAAGCTAAGCTGACTAAATGATAACTGCCCCGTAGCACTCCCGTCGGAAGCCATGAAGTGCTTTGAAAGACTGGTCATGGCTCACATCAACAGAATTTCCCTTGATACCCTAGACCCACTCCAATTCGCATACCGCTCCAACGGATCCACAGATGACGCAATATCAATCGCACTCCACACTGCCCTTTCCCACCTGGACAAAAGGAACACATGTGAGAATGCTGTTCATTGACTACAGCTCAGCATTCAACACCATAGTGCCCACAAATCTCATCACCAAGCTAAGGACCCTGTGCCTAAACACCTCCCTCTGCAACTGGATCCTGGACTTCCTAATGGGCCGCACCCAGGTAGTAAGGGTAGGCAACAACACGTCTGCCACGCTGATCCTCAACACTGGGGCCCCTCAGGGGTGTGTGCTTAGTCACCTCCTGTACTCCCTTTTCACCCACGACTGCATGGCCAGACACGACTCCAACACCATCATTAAGTTTGGTGTGTTTGTTTACCAGACGTTCAGCCACGACTCAGTGAAACAGTTAAAAATGTCCCGTTGGTAGGATAATCTTGATCATAGATCATCTGTTTTGTTTTCCAATGATTGCACATTGGCCAATAGTACAGATGGCAGTGGGGGTTCACCCACTCGCCTACGAATTCTCAGAAGGCAGCCCAACCTCTGCCCCACTTTTTCTCCATCTTTTCTTCACACAAATGACTGGGATTTGGGCCCATTCCCAGAAAGCAGTATATCCTTTGCGTTGGACTCGTTAAAGAAAAAAATCTTTGTACAGTTCGAGGTGAGTAATCACCTATTTTCGGTCATAAGAGACGGTAGCAGCAACATTATGTAAAAAACAAGTTACACAAAAATAGCACAGTGGCTTAGGAGCATGTAAAATGGCAGCCATCCCCTCCGGCGCCATTGTCAATGCAAATACCAAGGTATTGTATTTGTATTCAGAGACTCGTTCAATAATAGAACGATCCGATGAGTGAAGATGTAATCCATCTGAGACACTCTTACGAGAACTTGAAAAAACATGTATTTAGTTGGACGTATTCAGCACGAGTTTTAAATCAGTCAGGGTTTCCTCCACAGCTGCAAAAATCGGCCTGTATAGCCTTACAATTCATATTTGGAAATCTGTCAATTAAAAAAAATTAAATAGGCCCTAATCTATTGATTTCACAGTACTGGGCAATGGCGCAGACATTGGTGGGTCTGTGAGGGCTAGGCCCCACCCACTGGGGAGCCATGCCCAGCCAATCTATAAGGGCACAAGGTGAGACCCAGTTGCAGACACGGGAGGCAGATGGTTTGAGTCTTTGATATGGTCGTGGACAGGCAAAAGGACAAAACCAGTTCAGAGTCCAGGTACAGTGTGGTACAATGTGGAAGGCAGGCTTGAGGTCAGGGCAGGCAGGTATAGAGTCCAGAAAACAGGCAAGGGTCAAAACCAGGAGGACTAGCAAAAGAGAATAGAAAAGGCAGGAGCACTGGAAAAACACGGTGGTTGACTTGGAACATACAAGACGAACTGGCACAGACAGACAGAATACACAGGTTTAAATACGTAGGCAATAATGGGGAAGATGGGTGACACCTGGAGGGGGTGGAGACAATCACAAGATCAGGTGAAACAGATCAGGGTGTGACACAATCAGAATGAGTTGGCAAAGGAGAAATACTCACTAACAGGGATGTAAACTAAAAAAACTAAAAAAATTAAGCTTTTTGTGCGTATGGAGAATGTCTGGGATCTTTTATTTCAGCTCATGAAACATGGGACCAACACTTTACATGTTACGTTTACATTTTTGTACAGTGTAATTTCTTGTCAAGATAAAATATCTCTGGACAGTCCATATTTGAAATGTGTAACTAAATCTAGTAAATTGTTATTGAGTTATTTAATCTATATATTTTTATCAAATGAAGGTGCAGTCTATAAAGTTATTTCAAATGGCATATATTACATTATTTTACCATTTTAGGTGAAACATTTGAATTAAATAAAAGGCCTAATAAGTATTTTTATATTCATCAGCCTTACTGTTTCCGATGCTCCTGATAGGTCGATATTTCATTGGGGTCAGGAGTAGAGTATCTAGACCAAGCTGTCTGGTATCATAAGTTGCCTGGTTTCATAATCACTTGACACGGTAACAACGACAGATCAATTGACCTGCTGCCATATCCTTACTGGTTTTTCCAATGCAATCAAGCTTAGTTTAAAACACAGGTGCATGTAATCTTCCGTTTGTACCCTTTTAAGAAATCCAGTGGTAATGGGTAGCACAGTGCGTTTTAAGCCATTCAAATTGGCTTCCTATGTTTACCAATGACTGTCACTTTTCTTTTCCACTTACCTTGCTTTAGAGCACTTCCTGAACACATGATCGTACATAACCACCTGTCATGTTTAAAAACAAGTTCACAGCTAAGAAGTGGAGACACAGGTATTAACTACTTTGGTAATTCATCTGTACTCAGAGGTCTATGCATTAGTTAGCACCATGAATGGTTTTACAGTGTTATGTTTAGCCCACTAAATGTGGGCTATTATGTGTAATTACGGTTGTAAACTTTATTAACGCAACCCATACATTCCTTTTATTTGACTTTTTAACTTGAACTGCTGCAACGGGGCGGTCATTTCTAGTCGTGGCTGATACTAAACTCGGCTTTGCTGTGATGCCCACAACAATTAGTGGAACAATTCTTCGCACCTTAATTTGTTGCTTTGAGAGTTGTTTTCCCTGGTGCTGTGGCGATTTATGCTTCCCTATAAAAGCTTGCTTCCCCTGGGAATCCATTTGTACATAATGCAGCATTACCACACTGTACAGTACATTGCATTTTCTGGTGCTCCCTCTTCATTCTAAGTGATATTTCCACCAAACTAGTCCCAATCCTCTCCCCCAGCCCACATAATATGGGTCTCCACTCTGCTTTCGAGAAAGGTTAATTGAAACTCCATTGAAGTAGCCTACAATGGCCCCATTTGTCTAATCATGAATTAACTCGAAATGATGATGAATTGCCGCCCATTGTCTTCCTCCACAATCCTCTGTTCCAGCCTTCCCCTGCGATTCCCCCTCTGAACAAGTCATCTATTTCTCACTTAAGAGTGTTGCTCCTCCTTGTTTTTCTTTCTCCCTCATCCCACTGTAATAGACTAAATGAATTCTGAAAACCAAACTCCCGGTGCAGTGATTGAACAAGAGGGAAAAATAAGAAATCGGCTTTCCATTGTGCTGCCACAGGAGGACATTGCACTCTTAATATTATTGTTATTATCCTCATCACTAGTTATTTTTGTCACATTTTTGCCACTTTTTGATGCCTTGTACAAGATGAGGTAGAAATGTATCAGTGCCAAATGACAGGTCCATTTCCTGAATTGCTGCTTTAATTGTTTCTCCCTAATGGAGCTATTGATGCTACTATGGCCCAGTGCTGAGAAGCATAATTGTCAGCACAGCTAGACTACTTCCCTAACTGGCAACTCGCTTCCCCTGGATTACAGTAAGTAGTTCACAGAGCTCAGATTGTAGGCTGATTGCTGGGGAGAGAGACGCCATCAATCCTCCACTGACCTTCATATTCACTATCATCACTGCTGATGTTCTGCACACACATAAACACACAAACTGCAGTCAAGGAGAGCTATCCAGCTCTGCCTCAGCCATATCCTACTTCACATGAGCAGTATTGATCGGTTTGTTTTAAAGTATAATGAAAGAGGGAAAGGTGTCTGGGAAAGCCAGATAAATGGTAATATGGTAGACCAAAAACTAAAAGTAGTTATGCAGACCAAGGTAACTACAGGCCTGCATCTATCCTGGGTTAACTGTCCAAAGTCCTGAGGCCTCATTTATCCATATTGCATAGAAACTATTCTAAAATACTACTTACATACGGAATTGAGAATTTTTCTATGCGTACGAACAGTCTGATTTATCAAACAATCATTTCAGCATCATACACAACCATTAATACATATAAATTGTTCTCAGCCTCAGTGCTCATGCACGACCTTGGCTATTTGCATTTCGAAATGCCTCTACTTAACCATATGTGACTCGTTTCAGGAAACTAGGCATATGTCCCGTGTCACTACTTCACAGGGGCGTTGTTTGAATGTAAACCATTTTTTAATTCAAAATGCTTTTTTTGTGTGGCAGAAATAGCTTCTGGAACATGTGAAGCCTCTCTTGAAAAAGCCAAACCTTGATACAGAAAATATAAAAAAACTATTGGCCTATATCGAATCTCCCATTCCTCTCAAAAAATATTGAAAAAGCTGTTGTGCAGCAACTCACTGCCTTTCTGAAGACAAACAATATATACGAAACGCTTCAGTCTAGTTTTAGACCCCATCATAGCACTGAGACTGCACTTGTGAAGGTGGTAAATTACCTTTTAATGGTGTCGGACCGAGGCTCTGCATTGAATTATTACTCTCACAATTTCCCCACATTTTCAACATAGATATTCCCCATTCTACGCTTGACAAGCAGTTAACTCATCCCACCACTAGGCACTTTGCATACGCATGGTCATGGCTGTGAGTAGAATTACGCACACTCTCAAGCAAAAGTTCATATTGATAAATCTCACACTGAGTGGAAATGATTGTTTACGCACAGATTTGTGCCTACGCATAATTGATAAATTAGGCCCCTGAAGAAGATTGTCTACGAGCAAATTGACATGTACATATCCAATGATACTCTAATGTATGATTTGCAGTCCAGTTTAAGAAAGTCACATTCAACTGATTCATGTCTACTGTATTTAACCAACCATATTAGGAAAGAGATTGATGGACTATTTTGTGGGATGGTGTTACTGCACCTTAAGAAAGCCTTTGTTACAGTAGACCACCAGGAAGATATCAGAGGGTTGATGTCAATGGCACCTTATCAGATGCAAAGATAAATCAGCTGTGGAGTGCCACTACTCTTCCTGTTACATATCAAATGTACGAAATAAGCTTGTTTCCGTCAACTGTTCTTATATTTAGGCTATTCAGCTCTTTTGGTCTCTCACAAAGACAATAGTATGGTTGAGAGTAATGGGGGTCACCTTGGGGTCATGATAGGGGCTGCACCAAATGATTGATGTATTATAATAATTGATTATGCTTATGTTGTATTAATAGAAGGTGAAGGGCAATAAGACCCTCCCCCACTACATTTATAGGGTCCTGGATCACAGATTAGCAATAT
This sequence comes from Salvelinus namaycush, assembly GCF_016432855.1. Classification (NCBI taxonomy): domain Eukaryota; kingdom Metazoa; phylum Chordata; class Actinopteri; order Salmoniformes; family Salmonidae; genus Salvelinus; species Salvelinus namaycush. Next base: position 30,941,313 of record NC_052336.1, on the reverse strand, counting down.
ATGCATTATAAGGTTTAATACTGTTCCACAATTCTTTTCTAGTCTCTGCCTCTTATAAGAAATGGTCTGAGCAGATGTGTGAGCCATTGCAGTCAAAACAGGGTGTCTGTGAGAAAGCACCTCAAGGCTAAAAGCGATACATAGACACAGACACCTGCAGGGGAGTAAATAGATAAGAGACCAGTCAAACATACCACTGTCAGCCACACGGGAATTGAAAATTACCGCTGAGCCCTTAGAAAACACTAAACTATTGTTTTCTCCTGCAAGTTTGTATAACTGTATATGCATGGGCCTGGTCTCATGAGTAGAAGGTGTTGACGTAGGCAGTTACATCACTAGGGGTTGACTGCAAACATATTAAAGCAACTTTGACCTTTTTTATTTTGCAGAACTTACTCTGAAACATACATGCTGTGTTTCCGTTGTCATCTTCTGTCTGCAATTAAATTAATAAAGGTTTGATTGATTTACTTAAAGAAGATATTGTCTGATTGCTGATTTCACCAATAAGCCAATGATTGACAAGGAACAATGAACTTACCCCAACATTTGGCGAGCTTGCCAGGAGTGAGTGTCCACCCCGGTTGGAGGAGATTCTACACCATGGTGCCAGAGCTCCAAATTGAACAAGGTAAGCAGACCTTTAATCTAAGTCTGTAATTAATTGGCATTCACTGGTGTGGTTTCCTTCTAACAAGTAAGTGGCACCTCACTCAACCCAAAAATATACATCAACTTTGAATTTGACATAGTCGAATTCTAGATAGGAGATATTGCATAACTGGTTACTGGTGAAATGCATGATGTCAATATATGATGAATGGAATGAATGATTGATGAATAAATGTAGTACTCCAGAGTGGTAGAATGATTTTGCAGAGGTGGCTTGACGAGGCTGTCTGAGGCTGCCCCATCCTAAGGGGGGGGTGGGGGGGGGTCGGTTGAGTTGAATAAGAGTTATTTTGCAGAGGTGGTTTGAAGAGGCTGCCTGAGGCTGCCCTTTCCTACAGGGGGGTGGCCGGTTATGGGTTAAATACTAGTTATTTTGCAGAGGTGATTCAGCGATAATTATCTATTTTATTTTGGAAGGTAATTCAGCGACAATTACCTGAATACTAGTTATTTAGTTTTTTAGAGGTAATTCTGTGAAAATGACCTAATAATGAAATTAATTGTTTATGAATAATGTGTTGTATGGTTTTAATTGTTTGTTTGTCTGAGGATTATGGCGGGTTTATTGGGTAAAGAACCAATGGTGGAATAAAAAGTAGGAGTAGGACAGAAGTTATTTGAATAAAAGGTTGAACATATTTGTTAGTGCCACTTTCCTACCATAGGACAGTATAGGAAATGTACAACCCTTAGTATAGCAGTAAATTATTACAAGGAAGTGGTATTCTGTATAAATGTTCATAGAAAATGACTTCTCACCAGGGGCTTCGGTGAATATAATATTACTGTTACTCTACACCCTTAAGATATAATATTAGGAATTGAAGTCTATCATGCGGTTATCTCTGTGAGGCCCGTGTGTGAAATATTTTTGAGTTTAGTAGAAACATTTCCTATAGCCTGGATTAAGTGAGAGTAGAATTAGGATTACAGTATCACCCACCGTTGCTTAACACACACTGAAAGGAGATAGAGAAGAATTTATATAGGCATATTCATACATATCACACCCACTGTAGGATAAACTTTTAGAAATTGGAAAACACATTCACACGCAGACTATCTAAATAAAACGCCGGAGCACCATGGCACAGTCAAACCAGAATGAGGAGATAGGAGCAATGAAGCCTGTCAAGCATGTTGAATATATGCAAAATAAGTTTCCCGCTGTGGAATTTACATTAACTTTTAAGAAATGGCATGTCAGGACAGCGGTGGTAGGAAAAAACAGATATCCACTGGATGGTTCATTCAACAAGACTAGGTTGGGTTTAGTCAAGGATATAATTCAGACAAGGAAAATGGATAAAAAAAATGGGAAGAAGAAAAGTACCCTTGTATCAGAAACTGTGATAGGAATGATGATGCTGGAAGGACAGATCCTCATGAACAAGGCTACCGTGACCACACTAAAGCTGGAGAAAACAATAGAGTGCGGGGGGAAAGAAATTAGTCAGGACAGACGCAGAACAGGAGTACTCCCCACCGCCCCGCCGCCATATGAGACTCAACCCAGAGGGACCCCCGGGTGACTATACACAGATCTACCCTCTCATACCACTGATAGAAGAAAATGGAGAAGCAACCACAATTATCCTCAAGGGGACTCTGATGAAGGAGGTGGATGACACAACAGCAGCAACAAGCGGCATGAGAACAATAGAATTGGATGAAAAAAGGAGGCACAGTTCCTGTAGGGAGTTTCCCTCGCCACCCCAACTCACTCCACAAAAAGGAGTAGACTGGAAGATCCTAGACATATGGCCGCCTGTAAAAAAAGGTTTTAACTACTAAGCTACTAAAGAAGCAAAATAACTACTAAAAAGAGCTAAAGAACTACTAAAGAAGCAAAATAAAAGTACAATGTGCCACCATCCATGGGTGACCTATTCAGAGAGCAGGAAGGAAGTAAAGACAGAAAGAGAAAAGAATGTTTAACTGGAATAAACTAAAGACTGATGAGAAATCAAGAAAAGGAGGACTAGACAGGCAGCAGCAGGCTCATATTCGCAATCACGTGTGGAGGGAGGGAGGGTGTGCTCTCTGTCCTAGGTCTGGCTTTTGGCTACATCTTTTGTCTGGCATGCCCTGTTTACCATCAACCATGATCTCTACTGCTTGCCAGTTGGCTCACGGTGTGAGCCATTCATCAGAGGGGGATATGGTGGCAAAGATTTCGGCCCAATGGTTTTGCACAAATTTGAATCAGCACGTAAAATAATGAATTTACCTTTGTGCGACATGTTTGTTATATAACATAGACAAGGGAACTCCACTGCAAACAGGGAAGTTCCCCACTCCAAAAGAACCTTTTGTCCACCTTGCTATGGATTTCATAGACATGGTAGAGCGAAAAGAAAGAAAGATATACTGCCTGGTGATAATTGACAGGTTCAAAGCATTTCCCACCACAGGTGGAAGCATATCCCACCACCAACTGCGATGCGCGAACAGTTGCAAAATTGCGAGTCAGGGCTAATCAAAAGATCAAAGGGGGGCTTGCAAAAGCCTGCCGTTCCACAAAAATGAGCTGGGTGGAATGCTTTCCCTTTGTCCTCATGAAAATGCACAGAAGCAAAGGTATTGGGTGTACACCTTACAAGATGTTACCTGGTGTGTTCATGGGTCTTCCTGTTGTTTGACCTATGACTGACTGACAGATAGACATAACTGAGGCACAGTTTGATCACATTGAGTACATGAAAGAACTAACCTCTATTGTCAGGTCTCTCCACTCCGCCTACAGGAAAGCAAACGAGGTTCCCCCAGGCGAAGACCCTGACGAGCTTCCCATAAACGTTGGAGACTGGATGAAACTCAGAGTACATAAGCGAAAATGGAACCAACCACGATGGATGGGTCCATTCCAGGTAACCATGGTAACGCCAACAGCTCTGCGAGTGGCGGAGAGGTCCGGCTGGCATCATCTCTCCCACTGCAAGCACCTCCCAGAGTGGAAGCCATGGATGAGCGACAAGAGGGAGGGAGAGCAGGGCCCTGAGAACATCTGAAGGAGGAAAAAGGTCTGAGCCAAAGGACAGAAGCAGAGGGCCCAGACCAAAAGGCCGGAAAGAAAGATGAAGAAGAAGGCTCTAGGCAACGAGCAGAAGGAGACATCATTTCACACTCACACACAGGTTCTATTAATAGGAAACAGAGACTACATCGGGTCTGGTGGCTTGTTTTCCCCATCATCCTTTCCCTGGGTCTCCTTGTTGGCGCAGCCACGGGACCCCCTGGGGGATCTGAGGAAAACAACAAACGGATACAAATGGTGAGTAAAAATTGGTAATCAGACTAAGAGGCCAGGAACCCAGGTTTTAATATTTAGAAAGCCTACTTCAACCACTGAGCTGTGCGGGAGTCAGGTTGAGCCTATGGGAAGGACGGAGTTTGAATGTGGGTTTTTATATCTTAATGCAGAGAGGTAATGAGAAACAACCTACTAGGCGAAGGGAGACCACAGGACTGGTCTTTGGGAGAAGAACTGAGAGGTTAGCCGGAGATCATGGGATCTTATATGTATGTTGGGGTGGTCACAAGAAGGGAGCAAACTTACCTAATGTGGTACAAGGAAGCAGGCAGATCCCTCTATGGCCTAGAACTCGCCTCGGGAGAGGTGAGTCAGTCTTCAAGGTAAGAACTACCCATTCTATACGGTGTAATTATCCCAGCAGGCGCCCGTGGATAGAATCGTTAGGAAATGGAAGCTTGAGCATCAATACAATAAACCCAAAGTCAACCACCTGCCCTGTGTCTTTGTAATGATGGGAAGGAAGATATGGGAGATAGTCGTGTATATATGGGTCAACTGAGAGAAGAGTAAATTGATAGGAGAAACTATGCTAAAGGGGATTTTATTGTGTTAGACTTACAGCAACAGGTGACAGGTGTAAACCTCTCCAGGATAGAGGATGGGGGGGGGGGGGGGTGTTGTTATTTGGGTAGAACAGAAATGTACATGTTAAGATTTCCGGTCACCAACCTTTTCAATGAGACAGGTCAAACCAACTCTGGGGAACTGAAGCGCGCCAAACGACTTATCCCTATGGAACCCTCATCCCAACTCATCCCTATGGAAGCCTATGGTCATGTTTTATACCCGGGTGAGATTTTTGTTTTGTCAGTCATACCCTCCTGGGGTGTGACTGTCCTGGGAAAGTGGGTAAACAATTTAACTTCTTGAGGGCAGGGGGCAGAATTTTCACTTTCGGATAAATAGCATGCCAAAATTCAACTGCCTGCTACTCATCCCCAGAATATAAGATATGCATATTATTTGGATGGAAAACACTCTGAAGTTTCTAAAACCGTTTGAATCATGTCTGTGAGAATAACAGAACTTATGTAGCAGGCAAAACCCTGAGGACAAACCATTCAGAATTTTTATTTGTTTGATGTCACTGTCTTTTCAATGAGGTTTCTTAGAGACACCAGATTTCTAATGGACTTGCTTGCAGTTCCTACCGCTTACACTGGATGTCACCAGTCCTTGGAAATCGGTTGAGGTTATTCCTTTGTGTAATGAAGAAGTAGGGCTATCGTAAATGAGGGTCACATGAAGTACATTTTTTGAGAGAGGCACGTTACGAAAAAAGTTGCGTCAGTTTGTTTTCTTTTTGTATTGAACACAGATCATCCCGTCTTCAAATTGATCGATTATTAACGTTTAAAAATACCTAACGTTGTATTACAAAAGTAGTTTGAAATGTTTTGTAACTTTTGATATATTTTGTAGTGAAGTGGCGAAAGTTGGAAGCTGTGTTTTTCTGGATGAAACGGTCCAAATAAATTGACATTTTGGATATATATCGACGGAATTAATCGAACAAAAGGACCATTTGTGATGTTTATGGGACATATTGGAGTGCCAACAAAAGAATTTCGTCAAAGGTAAGGAATAAAATGCAAATGAATTACTTAAAAATAATACAATGTGATTTTCTGGATTTTTGTTTTAGATTCCGTCTCTCACAGTTGAAGTGTACCTATGATAAAAAATTACAGACCTCTACATGCTTTGTAAGTAGGAAAACCTGCAAAATCGGCAGTGTCTCAAATACTTGTTCTCCCCTCTGTATATCCAAAATGTCCATTTATTTGGTACGTTTGATCCAGAAAAACACTGGTTCCAACTTGCACAACGTGACTACAAAATATCTCAAAAGTTACCTGTAAGCTTTGTCCAAACATTTCAAACTACTTTTGTAATACAACTTCAGCTATTTTTTTACGTAAATAATCAATAAAATTGAAAACGGGATGATCTGTGTTCAATACCGGAGGAAAACAATATGTAGCATGCTTTCTGGTCACGCGCCTCTAACAAACAGTACACTTCACTGGAGCCTCATTCTGAACATGGCTACTTCTTCATTTCTCAAAGGAAAAACCTCAACCAATTTCTAAAGACTGTTGACATCCAGTGGAAGCGATAGGAACTGCAAGAAGGTCCCTTAGAAATCTGGATTCCCAATGAAAATTAATTGAAAAGAGTGACCTCAAAAAAAAATATCTGAATGGTTTGTCCTCGGGGGTTTGCCTGCCAAATAAGTTATGTTATAGTCACAGACATGATTCAAATTCAGTTTTAGAAACTTCAGAGTGTTTTCAATCCAATACTAATAAAATGCATAATATGCATATATTAGCATCTGGGACTGAGTAGGAGGCAGTTTACTCTGGGCACACTTTTCATCCAAACGTGAAATTGCTGCTCCCTATCATAGCGAAGTTAACGATCCAAGGATTTAGCCAACTCTCATTAGATGTCCAAAATCTGAAAGCAGTCTTCGGCCGCCATGAGTTAGCTTTAGATTATCTTTTGGCGAAGGAAGGAGGACACTATAACGTACTAGGTATTGTTGATCCTGACAATTGTGTTAAGCTCCTCCCTGACTCCTCTGAGAATTTGACTGTGGTAATTGATAAGATTGCTGATCTTAGTAAAACTCTCTCAAATCTCTTTGAAAAAATTGGTTTAATACTACATTTGGAAATGCAATGGGGAAATTAACGGGATCGATATGACAACAGCCAGTGAAAGTGCAGGGCACCAAATTCAAACAACAGAAATCTCATAATTAAAATTCCTCAAGCATACAAGTATTTCACACCATTTTAAAGATACACTTCTTGTTAATCCCACCACAGTGTCCGATTTCACAAAGGCTTTACAGCAAAAGCACCACAAACGATTATGTTAGGTCACGGCAAAATCACAGAAAAACACCACCATTTTTCCAGCCAAAGACAGAAGTCACAAAAAGCAGAAATACAGATAAAATTAATCACTAACCTTTGATGATCTTCATCAGATGACACTCATAGGACTTCATGTAACTCAATATATATATGTTTTGTTTGATAAAGTTCATATTTATATCCAAAAACCTCAGTTTACATTGGCGCCATGTTCAGAAATGACTCCAAAATATCCGGAGAAATTGCAGAGAGCCACATCAAATAACAGAAATACTCAGAGTTTAGAACAATGCCTCATTGTCTCATCTTCCTGGCATCTGGGAAACTAAGCCAGGTTGAGAGGTAAAACACCATCCTCTGTAGATAACCAAGGTGGCTTATGGGAGAGGCCCTATATAATACACTGCTCAAAAAAATAAAGGGAACACTTAAACAACACAATGTAACTCCAAGTCAATCACACTTCTGTGAAATCAAACTGTCCACTTAGGAAGCAACACTGATTGACAATAAATTGCACATGCTGTTGTGCAAATGGAATAGACAAAAGGTGGAAATTATAGGCAATTAGCAAGACACCCCCAATAAAGGAGTGGTTCTGCAGGTGGTGACCACAGACCACTTCTCAGTTCCTATGCTTCCTGGCTGATGTTTTGGTCACTTTTGAATGCTGGCGGTGCTTTCACTCTAGTGGTAGCATGAGACGGAGTCTACAACCCACACAAGTGGCTCAGGTAGTGCAGCTCATCCAGGATGGCACATCAATGCGAGCTGTGGCAAGAAGGTTTGCTGTGTCTGTCAGCGTAGTGTCCAGAGCATGGAGGCGCTACCAGGAGACAGGCCAGTACATCAGGAGACGTGGAGGAGGCCGTAGGAGGGCAACAACCCAGCAGCAGGACCGCTACCTCCGCCTTTGTGCAAGGAGGATCAGGTGGAGCACTGCCAGAGCCCTGCAAAATGACCTCCAGCAGGCCACAAATGTGCATGTGTCTGCTCAAACGGTCAGAAACAGACTCCATGAGGGTGGTATGAGGGCCCGACGTCCACAGGTGGGGGTTGTGCTTACAGCCCAACACCGTGCAGGACGTTTGGCATTTGCCAGAGAACACCAAGATTGGTAAATTCGCCACTGGCGCCCTGTGCTCTTCACAGATGAAAGCAGGTTCACACTGAGCACGTGACAGACGTGACAGAGTCTGGAGACGCCGTGGAGAACGTTCTTCCGCCTGCAACATCCTCCAGCATGACCGGTTTGGCGGTGGGTCAGTCATGGTGTAGGGTGGCATTTCTTTGGGGGGCCGCACAGCCCTCCATGTGCTCGCCAGAGTTAGCCTGACTGCCATTAGGTACCGAGATGAGATCCTCAGACCCCTTGTGAGACCATATGCTGGTGCGGTTGGCCCTGGGTTCCTCCTAATGCAAGACAATGCTAGACCTCATGTGGCTGGAGTGTGTCAGCAGTTTCTGCAAGAGGAAGGCATTGATGCTATGGACTGGCCCGCCCGTTCCCCAGACCTGAATCCAATTGAGCACATCTGGGACATCATGTCTCGCTCCATCCACCAACGCCACGTTGCACCACAGACTGTCCAGGAGTTGACGGAGGCTTTAGTCCAGGTCTGGGAGGAGATCCCTCAGGAGACCATCCGCCACCTCATCAGGAGCATGCCCAGGCGTTGTAGGGAGGTCATACAGGCACGTGGAGGCCACGCACACTACTGAACCTCATTTTGACTTGTTTTAAGGACATTACATCAAAGTTGGATCAGCCTGTAGTGTGGTTTTCCACTTTAATTTTGAGTGTGACTCCAAATCCAGACCTCCATGGGTTGATAAATTTGATTTACATTGATCATTTTTGTGTGATTTTGTTGTCAGCACATTCAACTATGTAAAGAAAAAAGTATTTAATAAGAATATTTCATTCATTCAGATCTAGGATGTGTTATTTTAGTGTTCCCTTTATTTTTTTGAGCAGTGTATAAGGCTCTCAGCCTAACAGTCAGAACAAGACTGTTGGACTGACGGTTTCATTATTGCAATAATGAATCAATATTAAATAAAGATGATCGTTTGAAGAAATGACCAAGTCTCTCTCAGTACTGAATTTCTATGACAAGCCACATTTTTCCAGCAGCAGACTATGATCGATAATGTCAAAAGCCGCTCTGAAGTCTAACAAAACAACCACCACATCAATTTCTCTCAGCCAATCATCAGTCATTTGTGTAAGTGCTTGTTGAATGTCCTTCCTTGTAAGGATACTGAAAGTCTGTTTTTAATTTGTTGCCTGTAAAATAGCATTGGTTTTATCTGGATTTGGAGATTTTCTTAAGCTCTGTTAAGTTAGATGGGGAGCAGCGGTGAATAGCAATCTTCAAGTCTTTCCACATATTTTCAATGGGACTCAAATCTAGACATTAGCCGAGCCACTCAAGGACATTGTAACACAGACGCAGGGAGTCAGGAAGCAGGTGCAGTTAGTAACTTTAATGATTAGGAACATTGAACGATACAAAACAAGAGAAGCATCTGACATGGAAATACAAACACTACTACCTGATGACTGATAACAAAAGTGTGCTATATAAAGGGTAAGCAATTAAGGGAGTAATGAAGTCTAGTTGTGACTGATGAGGAGACGCAGGTGTGCATGATGATGGTTGCCAGGTGTGTGTTAAGATGGGTTGCCAGGACCGGTGGTCAGTAGACCGGTGATGTCGAGCGTCAGAGCGGGGGAGCGAGAGTGGACCTGACAGACATTCACATCATTGTTCTGAAAGCATGTATGTCTCACCAGACCACAGAATATTTTGCGTTATGATATCAGTCTTTCACATGCCGTCTGGCCACTCTCCCATAAAGCCCAGATTGGTGAAGTGCTTTAGAGACTGTTGACCTTCTGTCAGGTTCTCTGATCTCAGCCAAGGAACTCAGCAGTTCTGTCAGAGTGGTCGTTGGGTTCTTGGTCATCTCCCTGACCAAGGTCCTTCTTGCCCGGCTGCTCAGTTTGATGGATTGCCAGCTCGAGGCAGAGTCTGGGTAGTTCCATATTTTTTAAATTGTTCAATTATGAAGACCACTGTGCTCTTGGAAACGTTCAACACACTAGAAATGTTTTATACTCTTCCCCAGATACAGTACCAGTCAAAAGTTTGGACACACCTACTCATTCAAGGGTTTTTCTTTTTACTATTTTCTACATTGTTGAATAATAGTGAAGACCTCAAGACTATGAAATAACACATATGGAATCATGTAGTATCCGAAAAAGTGTTAAGCAAATCAAAATATATATAATATTTAAGATTATTCAAAGTAGCCACCTTTTGGGATGGCAGGTAGCCTAGTGGTTAGAGCATTGGGCCAGTCACCAAAAGATTGCTGAATCGAATCCCCGAGCTGATAAGGTAAAACTCTGTCATTCTGCCCCTGAACAAGGCAACTGAAAAAACTGTTCCCTGGTAGGCTGTCATTGTCAATAAGAATTTGTTCTTAACTGACTTGCCCAGTTAAATAAAGATACAATGACTGCAAATCCCGACAGAAAGGCTAAAAAAAGATATTTCACCCAGTGTGAAATGGAAGTTCTTGTAGGGAAGGTTGAATCAAAAAATATAATATTGTTTAGTGGACACAGTGTGGGCATTACAAATGCCAAAAAGGCTTGAGTGGCAGCATGTGGTGGACGCTGTGATCCCTGCTGGCTCAGAAGGTCGAACCCTCTCAGAAATAAAAAAGAAGTGGTCCGACATTAAAGTGGAGGCCAAAAGGCGTGTTTGTGCCATGGGCAGGGGAAAGGGGACACTGGAGCTTGACTCCCTTGATGAGCGACTAGCCGGTATTACAGGGGAATCCCTCCTGAGTGGAGTAGTGACAGAGGTAGAGGGGGACACGGACATGCAAGACGCACCGGTTGATCCAGGTATGTAATTAGTATTCTCTGGTTCGAAAAGAGTAAACCAAATGCATTCAAGTTGTGTTTAAACATTTATTTACACAAACAATTGTTTTAAGTCGCTGCAGCTGATCAGGAGTTGAGTGTGCCCAGCCCCGGCGTCTCCCCTGCACCTCGTGCGTCACAACCTTCCAGCGGCTGTGTCCTCACAGATGCAGTCCTGCAAATGCAAACAGACACCATCGACACTATTAACAAGGTTGCCAAGGAGTTGAAGGAAATAAGAAATGTTTTGTGACATAAACTGTACATTGATAGAATTATTCAATAAATAGTGTTATTTATTTCCATACCTTGTGTTCTTTCAGGCTACGCATCACATCCACACACTGGTGCACAGAAGCTGCGTTTGTTCAAACGCCTGGGGATAGGGGTCGAGGGCGGGGCCAACACAACCAACAGCGTCAGGGGGTAAAGCCACATTCCTTAGCTGTGCCACATTATGTAGCACAGCACACGCCCTCACAATGTTGCAGGACTTTTCAGGCAAGTATAAAAGATTTCTGCCTGAGGAATCTGCCCTTCAGAAGCCCGATGGCGCGCTCCACAACAGCGCGTACCTGGCAATGGCGCACATTGTAGTTCCTCTCCTCTGCGCTCTGTGGGTTGGCGAAACGGTGAGCAGCCACTGTAAGGTTAGTGAATGGGTTTCGCACTGCAGTAGAGAGAAATTGCAATTGATTTAGAATTTCTACATTACTCATCCGTACCTAGAAGCAAGCCATCATGCACAGCTCCGGCCTCAAGTCAGCGCCCAACACTGCTGTTTCTTCATATGATTGAGTCATGGGTTGACCAAGGCCACCGAGCCACTACATTAGTCAGTATCATGGCCACATCAAATATGATTTGGACATTAATGGAATGATAATGCTTTCAATTAATGAAAGCAAATTCATTCTCTCTCTGTGCCCTTATAGCACCACGAGTGCAGTCAATAGCACCGATTACATTTGGGAAACCCGGACATTGCTGCAAATTGCACTTTTTTATTTGCCCGTTCACCTACCATGTAAGGAAACTTTGTAGAGATGCGTCAATCCAATTATACCACTTAACATGCTGGCTGAGAGATCCCTGACCTGTCAGCCAATTCCCTTCGAAAAGTGCCGGTTGCCAGAAATCCGAGGGTTGTCAGGACTTGAAGTGGGACAGGCACGGCTTGGTTTCTGCGGGTGCTTCTCTGTAAGCTGGGCCCACTATACAGCACAGAGAGCCAAGAGAACAGCTCTTGGTAATCGGAACCGGCTCATAAGCCACTCATCATCATTGGCCAGTAAATCTTGCTGGTCTCTGAAAATTCACTCTCTCCGAATTCTTCCATTCGCCAAATCTTCCAACAGTGCCAAAGCAGCCATTGTGCGTCATTAAGCATTGTAATTGCATGCCTTTTACCCACCCATTTGATTGTCAAAGCTACCCAATTGAGTAACACCTAAAGATGTGGAAATTACCCTGATTGTAACTGACAATGACAGGGCCATTATCACATTGACAGTTCTGCACAACAAGCATGTGATAACAATATATGAAACTGTGCACTCGTATCTGCACGACTGAGGCATCAAAAACAGCATCAGTTTAAACGTAATTTGTCCAACTGTTCAACTTATTATTTATGAGAATACATTTCATAGCATGCAAGTATTATTTAATAATTACAGATCCAATTAAATATGATTCCCGATTAAACTGTAGAACATATTTGAGTGGTTCGTTTGCAAAAACAGATATCTCCGTTTGAATTTAAAATCCTAAATCATGTTTTTTGTGTGTTTTTTTTTGTGTGCACTCCAGGGAACTCTTCATATATAATACGTGAGGTAATATTTCAATTTATTTTACACAATGGTATCAATTTCGAAGCGTTTCTCGAGTTTCATCTTTCTGCCATCAGAGTCGCAGTTTCTCATTTCTCCAGTTTATGTGCGTATGTATGGGTCAAAGTGTTCGTGGAGGACCGCACATTCTCCTGTGAAGTTAGTTTTTTAGAAAGTGGCATTCTTTTGTGCCTACGTAACGTTTATAAATGAGGCTCCTGGTCATCTGATGCAGCACTCCATCACTCACCTTCTTGGTCAAATATCCTTTACACAGCCTGGAGGTGTGTTGTGTCATTGTCTTGTCGAAAAACAAATGATAGTCCCACTAAGCGACAAACCAGATGGGATAGCGTCTTCTTCAATTAAAATGTTTTTCAGACTCAGCATGGCATGACCGTCCTCCAGAAAGTAGTTCATCACAACTTTTTCCCATTGACCATTGTCGATAGCGGCTGATAAATTCTGGGCAGCAATGTTATTGAGAGCAGTACCAACATATTTGCAGTTCTTCATGGCTAAGGTTATATCTTTAAAAAAACTGCAGTAGAAAGGATTTTTATGAATTACGAGCAGCTCATTTTATAGACAAAAAGATACTACACTGCAGACCAATCCAAACTCATCTCTTGGCATGTCCAGCCCCCTCATTATCTCAACCAATCATTGCTAGCGGGAACGTTGCTGTCTTTCTCTGTGGCTAAACCAACTAGTCTTGTAATTTAACAATTTTATTCATACTTACAGATGACATACAAGTTTGATATTAAGGCACATGTAAGTTCACATGTTCGAGAAAGCATTTCCGCCCGCCCCCCCAAAAGAAAATTACGTTAACAAGGCTCTCCTGTGAGGTTGTGACTTGCGACATACGCCTAGTTTCCTGAATCGGGTCACATTTTGTTACGTTACAACCTTTTTCTAAAATGGATTAAATACATGTTTTTCCTCAGAAATCGAAACGCAATACCCAATAATGACAAAGCTAAAACAGGCTTACCAGAAATACCTTATTTACATAAGTATTCAGACCCTTTGCTATGAGACTCAAAATTGACCTCAGGTGCATCCGGTTTCCATTGATCATCCTTGAGATGATTCTACAACTTCATTGGAGTCCACCTGTGGTAAATTCAAATGATTGGACATGATTTAGAAAGGCAAACACCTGTCAATACAGTTGTCAGTGCATGTCAGATAAAAAACCAACCGTGAGGTTGAAGAAATTGTCCGTAAAGCCAAACTGAGCAATCGGGGGAGAAGGGCTTTGGTCAGGGAGGTGACCAAGAACCCGATGGTCACTCTGACCGAGCTCTAGAGTTCCTCTGTGGAGAATGGAGAAGCTTCCAGAAGGATAACCATCTCTGCAGTACTCCACCAATAAGGCTTTTATGGTAGAGTGGCCAGACGGAAGCCACTCCTCTTTAAAAGGCACATGACAATCCACTTGGAGTTTGCCAAAAAGGTACCTGAAGACTCTAAGACCATCAGAAACAATATTCTCTGGTTTGATGAAACCAAGATTGAAATCTTTGGCTTGAATGCTAAGCGTCACGTCTAGAGGAAACCTGGCACCATCCCTGCAGAGAAGCATGGTGGTGGCAGCATAATGCGGTGGGGATGTTTTTCAGCGGCATGGACTGGATGACTAGTCAGCATCGAGGTGAAAATGAATGGAGCAAAGTACAGAAAGATCCTTGATGAAAACCTGCTCCAGAGCTCTCAGGACCTCAGACTGGGGCGAAGGTTCACCTTCCAACAGGACAATGACGCTAAGCACGCAGCCAAGACAGTGGCTTTGGGACATGTCTCTGAATATCCTTGAGTGGCCCAGCCAGAACCCGGACTTGAACCCGATCGAACATCTCTGGAGAGAGCTGAAAATAGCTGTGCAGCAATGCTCCCCATCCAACCTGACAGAGCTCGAGAGGATCTGCAGAGAGCAATGGGAGAAACCACCAAATACAAATGTGCCAAGCTTACCCAAGAAGACTCTAGGCTGTAATCGCTGCCAAAGGTAATTCAACAAAGTGCTGAGGAAAGGGTGTCGTGGAATTATTTTAATCAAAAAGAGAGACTTTTAAGTTTCTTCAAAGCAAGTAAACGTTATTATTTAATTACTGCAGTAATGGAGCTTGTCAGCGAGCCCCACGTAGATGATTTGTTGAGAGCCCAACCGTTAGGACTAAGCCACAGCATTTTATAGCATAGTCCATCCTCTTATCACCAATCCATCGTGAATGGGGAACACATTGATACCAGTTCTTATATGGTAACATGAATAGGGATATTTCAATATTTCAAGTTAGAACCCAACTCACTGCACCAGAGTCCAATGGTGGTGAGCTTTACACCACTCCAGCTGACACTTGGCATTGCGCGTGATGATCTTAGGCTCCTCGGCAATGGAAATCCTACGCATGAAGCTCTCGACAAACAAGTTATTGTGCTGAAGTTGCTTTCAGAGGCAGTTTGGAACTCTGTAGTTAGTGTTGCAATTGTGAAGCGTTCTGCGCTCCAGCACTCGGTGGTCCGGTTTTGCAAGCTTGTATGGCCACCACTTCGTGACTGAGCCGTTGTTGCTCCTAGACGCTTCCATTTCACAATAACAGCACTTACAGTTGACCGCGCAGCTCTAGCAGAACTAGTCAGTTGACAAACTGACTTATTGGCAATCTACTGAGTGAGAAAGGAGAGTGCAGGAAGTTTACATTCTGTCAGAACATGTTATTGTCAAATCTCATATATCCTATGGAGAGAGGCAACGGGTAACAGTCTGGCTTCGGTCATTGATAAGGTTGTATAGCCGTGGATTAGGGAGGAGTGAGGAATGTGGGTCGAGGTGTGGTCAGATGAAGTGAGAAGGAACAGTCCTATGACATACACATTTAGGAGGCAGGGCCATGACTACACCAATGAAAGGAACCACTTAACTTTATGTAACATTTTCCACAGATTGTTTTATTTTTATCAAAGAATACACGCCAATACAGTGCATTGAGGGTAGCTGGTTTCTGTAAGCAGAGTTCTGAGCTGTTTTGACTGCAAGCAAGCATATATGGAGGGTCATACCTAGTTACAGTATAACCATTTATAACCATAGTCGAGTACATAAGGTGCTCTATCTCTGTAGGTGATCTGTTTCCTGATCAAAATCACTGTAACATGTCCCTCTCCACCCTCTGGTGGTATGGATAACTTGTTATCTCCAGAGAAACCAGGATTTAAACAAATTGTTTGTAGATTTGACCTAGAACAACTACTTTTAGAGAATACACCAATACAGCTCTCTGTGTAGATTCAGAACGTATCTAAGTGCTGTATTGGAGTTCTATCAAGTATTTTTACCATTGACTGACTTTGTTAACCAGATTTACAGGTTCCCCTCCGCCCTCTGGTGGTATGGATAACTTATTACTGTATCTCCAGAGAATCCAAGATTTTAAAAATGCAAGTACTTTGGGGTCATTTTGACCCCAGCCAAAAACACCTATTCCGCATATAGTACTGTAATAGATAGGACCTTTGTTTGAAATGTACATATTGATAAAGAAACACTAGACAATGACTTAGACGTATTCATTCGTTTATTGACAAAGTCATTAACATTTTGAAGAATTGAATAATGATCCAAGTCGGTAGTATGAGGGTTGAAGCTAATTTCCAAAAATTCTACACATGGGACGGAGAGAGATTTGTTGCCATTTGAAAGGTAATTCAAAAAAATATCAAAGCATTTTGCATGTCTTATGTGTGTTCATATGACACATGAGATACTCAACAATATCAATGTGTGCCCCATGGGGTCGAGGCCCCTGGACACGCCATCTGGTCATGATAACTAGCCTACAAGATTTTAGATAGGTTAGCCAAACTTATCTAGTCAGTTGAGGGCTAGTTGATCAACTGGAAATATATGACAGGTCTGTTAGTGAATGACATAACAAGAGGGAAACTACCCATGCACTACCACATTTCAAAAATGCACCTTGAACAGCAATACATTTAAAGCTCGACTGAGTTCCTAATATATACACAGCGTGTACAAAACATCTCAATATTGAGTTGTACCCATTTTTGCCCTCAAAACAGCCTCAATTGTTCGGGGCATAGATTCGATAAAGTGCCGAAAGCATTCTACAACGATGCTGGACCATGATGACTGCAATGCTTCCCACAGTTGTGTTAAGACATACATGAGTGAACTTCATTCAACTTTCTAGAGTTTTCCACTTTAGTTATTAACACTATCAATGTAACATACCGACACAAAACAAACTATGCAAGACTTTGTATACTAAATCTAACTGTGCAAAAGGTTTTCTTGAAACCAACAGCTCAGGCCCATACTCTACACAGACCAGTGCGCCATAACCAATCAGAGGTGCAGTGTGCCTAAATGCAAATTGGAATTGCCATGTATGGATTTGCCATTCACTTTGAAATGGACTGTGTCTACAGCATGGCAAGTCAGCTAACAAATTCTTACTTACAATAACAGCCTAGGAACAGTGGGTTAACTGCCTTGTTCAGGGGCATCATGACAGATTTTTACCTTGTCAGCTCGGGGATTCGATCTAGCAACCTTTCAGTTACTGGCCCAAAGCTGTAACCACTAGGCTACCTGCCGCCCAGTTGCAAGGAGATGCACTTGTTTTCAGATCAAAGTGAAAGCTGCATGTAGCCACCTGTGCATATTTGTTAATATTCCTTGCTAGTTAGTGAGTTATTAGCCCAGTTATATTAGCCCAACAATGGGTGGGGAGATGTTGCTTCCTACAAGAGCAAAAAATGTGCGCATTTCTATCCATCTCTGAAAAGCGAGTAAGGTAAAAGGGTCTTGAATAAGCTAAGTAGCCAATGGGCAGAGGGTAGCATAACTTGTCTTATTCTCTGTAATAATGGTATGGGAATAATAGTTAATTTTATTTTTATAAAGTGGTTTCTTGCATCAAACAACACAACATTTTTCAGTTACCTCCTTGTCTGAAGGACAAGTGGATTAACAGGTTAATGTCAAGCCCAGCATGTGTTTTTCAACAGTCTCATGGAGTGTAGGCCTATATTGAAAACCACACGTTTGCTGCTACTGTAGGCTGAATATAATTTTTTGGGGCACTGAGTAAATTGGATACATTTTATACCATTGTTTTTGATGGTAGACCACTCTGGTAGGCCAACATTATGATCAAATAGCCACAGTAGGCTACTTGGCCATTGTTAAAACTGACTTAAAGTGAGTACAGCCTCAGTGTTCACAGTATGTTGCACAGAATTTTGAGAACATTCAAGTTTGCTCTCAGAAGACCTTACATTTGCTCAGTGGTGAATTGTTTGGGGGGAAACATTGGCTGGATGTCCGTTGGGTGGTGGAATATTCTTGATAGTTCTTGACACACCCAAATTGGTGTGCCTGGCACCTATTACAATACCCCATTCAAAGACACTTAAATATTTTGTCTTGCCCATTCACCCTATGAGTGGCACACATACACAACCCATGTCTCAATTGTCTCCAGGCTTAAACATCCTTCTTTAACCTGTCTCCTCCCCTTAATCTACACTGATTGAAGAGGATTTAACAGGTGACATCAATAAGGTATCATAGCTTTCACCTGGATTCACCCGGAAAGAGTTGTCGGTAGTATGAGGGTTGCAAAACTTTCTCTCCTCCAACAAGAGGGATGTGAAACGTGTGGGGACGCCTGGGTTGCAAAGTGGGGGATTGTTATTACGCTGATAAATCAATCCGGACCTTTATCACCTAGGAAATGTGTGTAATTGGACCTTCTCAAATAGTAGTTGAGTGCCCCTGCTCTAGCCTATAAGCAATATTGATGTTCAATCCCAGTAGTTCAGAGTTTGCATCCAAAATGGCACCCTATTCTCTATGTAGTGCACTAGTTTTGACCAGGACCCATAAGGCATGGGTAAAAAATAGTGCACCAAATAGGGAATAGGGTGCCATTTTTACACAACCAATGTGTACTTGCTGTAGCAGACTCTGCTTTGCAGTGTTTGACAGTGTACGTGTGCATGCGTTTGTAGTTGTTTGTATGTGTGTTGGTGAGTGTATGTGTCCGTTTTTTTACACCAGTTGGTGTGTTACACTGTGTGTTTGTTCTCATGTTTCTGCCGCTGTTTATCCCAGTGTCACAGTGTGTGTTCTGGGATATTGTGGCTGGAGGCGATGCTCTTCTCCCACAGCGGCTGGGATTGGAGCTCCAAATCAGGCCAGTGTGTGCTCCCAGCACTACACCCCTGAACGGGAGCCAATGGCAGGGCCCCAGAGAGAGGGACAGGTAGACAAGCCTGCTTGCACAGATAAACAACAGGGTCTGCGCAATACAACTGCTAATACATTACTGTAGAGTTGAGCATGTGTGTTTACCACTGAGATTTAACTGAATCTCCCCCTCACGATCACACATGCCTGATCAGATGCCTTTATCTGTGATTGCCTCGGTTATGGGCAGAAATGAGATTTTAGCGGTCATCAATGTGGTATCCCTCTCCAGAGTGCTGCAAGTGTGTGGAAGTCATTATTTATTTGTCCATTTGGAGGAGTTAGACAGTGGGGGCGTTGTGAGGGAACAAACTGTTGGCCCTCTTTCCTCCGATGCTGCAAGTCCCTTTCATTTCTGCTGATGGAAAATGTCATTGCTTAAAGCCCAGCCTGCATGGCCGAGTTGTAAAATGGAATCCCGTGAAGGTCACTGAATGTGTTATCCTAATCAGGAAGACACAGCTGCCTTTAGTCATCCGCGGGGTAGGCCGGCACAGCCAGTGGTGGAACTACAAATGTTCAATTCACAGACTCTGCTGTTCGGTTATAATGAAAATGAGGCCGGAATGGTGGTGTATTTATTTTTTTCACTTGAGCAGAGCTGGGTCGTTTGCTTACGGCATAGTAATATGTCAGCTATTCAGCTAAGACATAGCAATGCGAAAGCTATTGCCTTACCAACCGTATTGGGAGGAAATCGCCCCTTAGTTCCAGAATGCTGTTGAATGATAGGAAATAGACATTTGGGGAAAATTACCCTCTCTTAATATGTGGGGTGCAGGTAATACGTGAATACCCATCCCGGACAAGAAAATTGTCCTGCTGTCTCGCTAAACACTATTGGAAATAAAATGTTTTAGGTTCGACTTTGGCCCAGTTTAAGTGGAATGAATTGAAGGTGCATTAAAATGAGTTAAAGTCTACAAGTTTACATTTCAAACTGCCTGCATTTTTGTGACCTTTTTGTGATAGAACATTTAAAATAAGGTGGAATCTTCATTTTGAAGGCCATTACACACAAAAAAGAATATAGATATAGAAAACTATAGTCCCATATATCACTTTTATAGTTTAATGGTAAGATGAGTGTAGTTGAAAGAGAAGCACCTTTGTACTAACTCTTGCTAACACACTGATTTATCGGCTTTACATGATCAAAGTTAGGAACAAAGAACTGGTGTCGTTTATAATTTCGGGAAAAATGTGAACATTTCTACCTCGTACAGCAAGAAACATTGCTCTATAGTCCTTACTATAGCAATGGGGAAAAGCTTTTTTATTTTTTATTCCTGAGGATAGTCTTGGTACCCTGTAGCATTACCTTGGCATTTAGATTGATGACAAGTTGCCATTTAAAACACATGTACATGAGCTAACGAAGAAAATGATCATTAAACTGGGCTTTTTCTACAGAAATAGATTGTGCCTTACGCTTGAGTAAGAAACACATTGTTCAATCGACTTTCCTGTCAACCTTAAACTATGGTGACAATCTATATGAACACAGCTGCCACTTCTTTAAAACCATTGGATGCTGTTTATAATCGCGCTCTTTATTACAGGTGACCGATTTTGCACACATCACTGTGATCTGTATCAGAAAGTAGGCTGGCCATCTCTGGTAATGCACAACACAACATTGCCTGCTGTTCATTTACAAAGGGCTCATGCAAAAACTACCATATTACCTCACAGAAGCACAAGATAGCTTACTCGCCCACAGGAATGGCTAACTCTTGAAATTGTTGGCCATGGTGAAATTTACTCGGGAGATTGATGATCCACGAGAACACGACAGGCAGCGCATCTCAGAACCAGGAGAAGCCCATAATTGCAATGGCACCTGTTAACGCCAATACATCCTAACAAAATAAACTCTATGACTGCCCTGCTAATGTGGCTTGCTGGACCTTGTAAACTATCGAAAGTACACCCACAACTGATCCAAATGTTTTCCTAATCAGGCATAGACTTGATGCAGTTATTCATAATAAACCACGCTTTCAAAACACAGGGATTTTGGGCGATTATTCAAAAGGATGTTGGGCAGAAAATATATTTATTTATTTATTCTTTAATTATTCATGGTGGCAGTGTTGTTATGGTTTGAGCAGGCATAAGCTAAGGACAACAAAAACAATTGCATTTTATCGATTGCATTTTGAATGCACAGAGATACCGTGACAAGATCCTGAAGCCCATTTTCATGCCATTCATTTGCCACCATGATAATGCACAGCCCCATTTTGCAAGGATCTGCACACATTTCCCGGAAACTAAAAATGTCCTGCATACTCACCAGACATGTCACACATTCAGCATGTCTGGGATGCTCTAGATGGAGTGTACAACACCGTGTTCAAGATCCCTCCAATATCCAGCAACTTCGCACCTTCATTGAACAGGAGTGTGACAACATTCCACAGGCTAGGGGGCAACAGCCTGATCAACTCTATGTGAACAATATGTGTCGCGGTGCATGAGGCAAATGGTGCTCACACCAAATACTGACCGGTTTTCTGATCCACGATCCTACCCTTTTAAGGTTTATGTGACCAACAGATGCATATCTGTATTCCCAGCCATATGAAATCCATAGATTAGGGCTTATTACATTTATTTCAAGAGAATGATTTTGTTATATGAACTGTAAAAATCTTGGAAATTGTAGCATGTTGCGTTCATATTTTTGTTCAGTATATACACTACCGTTCAAAAGTTTGGGGTCACTTAGAAATGTACTTGTTATTGAAAAAAAATCTAAATTTTTGTCCATTCAAATAACATAAAATTGATCAGAAATACAGTGTAGACATCGCTAACGTTGTAAATGAATATTGTAGCTGGAAATCGCTCATTATTTATGGAATATCTACATAGGCGTACAAAGGCCCATTATCAGCAACCATCACTCCTGTGTTCCAGGCCAGTATCCCGGAGTCACCTCTTCACTATTGATGTTGAGACTGGTGTTTTGTGGGTACTATTTAAAGAAGCTGCCAGTTGAGGACTTGTGAGGCATCTGTTTCTCAAACTAGACACTCTAATGTACTTGTCCTCTTGCTCATGTAGATATTCCATAAAAAATATCTGCCGTTTCCAGCTACAATAGTCACTTACAACATTATCAACGTCTACACTGTATTTCTGATCGATTTTATGTTATTTTAACGAACAAAAAAATGGATTTTCTTTCAAAAACAAAGAGACCCCAAACTTTTGAACGGTAGTGTATATATACAGCACCAGTCAAAGGTTTGGACACACCTCCTCATTCAAGTTTATTTTAAAATGTGTACTATTTTCTACATTGTAATAAAATAACCAAGTAACTGTTAAGCAAATAAAAATTTATTTTAGATTCTTCAAATTAGCCAACCTTTGCTTTGATGACAGCTTTGCACACTGTTGGCATTCTCTCAACCAGCTTCATGAGGAATGCTTTTCCAAATGTCTTGAAGGTGTTCACACATATGTGAGCACTTGTTGGCTGCTTTTCCTTCACTCTTCGGTCCAACTCATCCGAAGCCATCTCAATTTGGGTTGAGGTCGGGTGATTGTGGAGGCCAGGTCATCTGATACAGCACTCCATCACTCTCCTTGGTCAAATTGCCCTTACACAGTCTGGATGTGTGTTTTAAGTCATTGTCCTGTTGAAAAACTAGTGATAGTGTAAAACAAGATGGGATGGCGTATCGCTGCAGTATATTGTGGTAGCCATGCTGATTATCTGTGCCTTGAATTCTAATTCACAAAACAACGGAGATGACCATGGAAGGAGCACCCCCCTAACAGCAGAGGCAGCACACCCTATCCACATCGAAGGGACAGCAGTGGAGAAAGTGTAAACTGTTAAGTACCTGGGCGTACACATCACAGACAAACTGAATTGGTCCAACCACACAGACAGCGTGGTGAAGAAGGCGCAGAAGCGCCTCTTCAACCTCAGGAGGCTGAAGAAATGTGGCTTGTCACCCAAAACCCTGCCAAACTTTTACAGATGCACAATTGAGAGCATCATGTCGGGCTGTATCACCGCCTGGTACGGCAACTGCACCGCCCTCAACCGCAAGGCTCTCCAGAGGGTGGTGCGGTCTGCACAACGCAGCACCGGGGGCAAACTACCTGCCCTCCCTGACACCTACAGCACCCGATGTCACAGGAAGGCCAAAAAGATCATCAAGGACAATAACCACCCGAGCCACTGCCTGTTCACAACGCTATCATCCAGAAGGCGAGGTCAGTACAGGTGCATCAAGCTGGAACAGAGATTGAAATACAGCTTCTATCTCATGGCCATCAGACTGCTTAATAGCAATCACTAACACAGAGAGGCTGCTGCCTACAGTGGTTCCATCTTTAAAAGTTGTGAGCTTACAGTGCGGGACTTAGAAGTACCCAGTGTCATGGCTTCATTGCTCCAGACCACCACAAGGGGCAGTTAGAGCACTCATTATGCATTTGGGTGCCACATTTTTTATATGGCCAATCATATCGTGTGGTACCAATGACGAATTTGATGCGAGCCACCCATCCCTAGTGACTTTCTTCAGCAAAGATGGCTGACAAAACATTATGGTGTAAGCAAATGTAAGTAATTTTAACGTCATAACGAGTCAAGCCAAAAATGTACAATTGAGAGGAATATGTTAGTTAATGTAGAGACAAACGATTGTACATATTTTTTGTCATAAAGTTAATTTAGGAAAATCTATATTTAGCACGTTTTTTTTCAGTCATATCCAATATCAGGTGTATCAAACTCCATTCTTTGAATGATGCTGTGTCTGCATGTATGTATTACAATTATACACTTCAACAGTGTTTACCACTCCTGCCCCTGGGACATCAATGATAACACATTGTAACTATGCGATAGACTAGAAACATTGATTTAAGTAAAGGCTGATTTGTAATTCATATATACAGAATAAAAAACACTACATCCTGCCAGCACGCCCACAATCCAGCCACTCAGGCGGAGAATGACGCGTGGAAGAGGTTGAGGAACGAGATGGGAGTAACAATCCAGGCTATTTGCTCTGAGACCCGGCATAGTAATGTAATGAAACAAGGAAGGAGCAGGTTTCGAACCCTCAACGTTCTAGCCCGAAGTCCAGCACGCTATCGACTGATACCAAATGTTTTAATTGGGGCTGGGGCCGGTTGTGGCCCAAACCCCAATTGATCTTACCTGACTTGCCTAGTTAAATAAAGGTTAAAGTTAAAAAAACAACTGGCAGCAACAGCAGCGCAATCAATAGGAGGTGAACAGTGGCTGGTGCTGAAAGTATAGCTAACTTGTTATGAAAGTGTTGCACACCAATAAATGGAGAAAAACTCCACCAGTCGAACAATTCATTTCAACAGTAATCTTCATTTTAATTTGACTTTACAAACAACAAGAGGGCTTAATTGGAGTCTATTTCTTCGGAGCCTAGACCTATATAAAATAACTTAACTGGCTATGAGGCTTACCAGCCTAGTAGAAGTAGGATTTATTTCATTAGGCCTACTTACAATTGCAACTGGTGATAAATGTAGCATCCTACATAAAACAATAATTTAAAGAAAAAAAGTCTGCACGTGGGCCTCCCGGGTGGCGCAGTGGTCTAGGACACTGCATCGCAGTGCTAGCTGCGCCACCAGAGTCTCTGGGTTCGCGCCCAGGCTCTGTCGCAGCCGGCCGCGACCGGGGGGTCCGTGGGGCGACGCACAATTGGCCTAGCGTCGTCCGGGTTAGGGAGGGTTTGGCCGGTAGGGATATCCTTGTCTCATCGCGCTCCAGCGACTCCTGTGGCGGGCCGGGCGCAGTGCGCTAACCAAGGGGGCCAGGTGCACGGTGTTTCCTCCGACACATTGGTGCGGCTGGCTTCCGGGTTGGAGGCGCACTGTGTTAAGAAGCAGTGCGGCTTGGTTGGGTTGTGCTTCGGAGGACGCATGGCTTTCGACCTTCGTCTCTCCCGAGCCCGTACGGGAGTTGTAGCGATGAGACAAGATAGTAATTACTAGCGATTGGATACCACGAAAATTGGGGAGAAAAGGGGATAAAAAAAATAATAAAAAAAATTAAAAATTAATTTTTTTAAATATATATTAGAAATAAATAAAGAGAAAAAAAAATATTAAAAAATAAGTCTGCACGTTCAAACTAAATGTAACTGATAATGAAAAACGCACATTTGTAAATCGCAAACTCTAAAAGTAATTGGTAACGTAGGTACAAATTACGTGTGACATTGTGGTTACAACAAAGATTGTAAACAATATGTAAACAAGATGATGTGTCTTCGCAACTGTAGCAAGTGTAGCCCATCATGCAAATGTTTCCTATTAGCAGAACAATATACTTTTTATAGCCCGGCTACTGTTGTAAAAATCCCTGAACTTGCAATGTATCCGATGCTGAAGTACTCTAAAGTTTTACATTTCTAACTCAAAAGAGCAGTACAGTATTTCTTCATCAACATCTTTATGCTTTCGTGAAACAATTTATGTAAATAAAGACGAATGCGGATGTTTATGAACTCAGCAAAAAAAGAAACGTCCTCTCAATGTCAACTGTGTTTATTTTCAGCAAACTTAACACGTGTAAATATTTGTATGAACATATCAAGATTCAACAACTGAAACATAAACTGAACAAGTTCCACAGACACGTGACTAACAGAAATGGAATAATGTGTTCCTGAACAAAGGGGGGGCTCAAATTCAAAAGTAACAGTCAGTATCTGGTGTGGCCACCAGCTGCATTAAGCACTGCAGTGCATCTCCTCCTCATGGACTGCACCAGATTTGTCAGTTCTTGCTGTGAGATGTTACCCAACTCTTCCACCAAGGCACCTGCAAGTTCCCGGACATTTCTGGGGGGAATGTCCCTAGCCCTCACCCTTCGATCCAACAGGTCCCAGACGTGCTCAATGGGATCCGGTTTCTTTGCTGGCCATGGCAGAACACTGACATTCCTGTCTTGCAGGAAATCACGCACAGAACAAGCAGTATGGCTGGTGGCATTGTCATGCTGGAGGGTCATGTCAGGATGAGCCTGCAGGAAGGGTACCACATGAGGGAGGAGGATGTATTCCCTGTAACCCACAGCGTTGAGATTGCCTGAAATGACAATAAGCTCAGTCCGATGATGCTGTGACACACCGCTCCAGACCTTGACGGACCCTCCACCTCCAAATCGATCCCACTCCAGAGTACAGGCCTCAGTGTAACGCTCATTCCTTTGACGATAAATGCGAATCCGACCATCACCCCTGGTGAGACAATCACGACTCAACAGTGAAGAGCACTTTTTGCCAGTCCTGTCTGGTCCAGCAACGGTGGGTTTGTGCAAATAGGTGACGTTGTTGCCGGTGACGTCTGGTGAGGATCTGCCTTACAACAGGCCTACAAGCCCTCAGTCCAGCCTCTCTCAGTCTATTGCGGACAGTCTGTGCACTGATGGAGGGATTGTGCGTTCCTGGTGTAACTCGAGCAGTTGTTGTTGCCATCCTGTACCTGTCCCACAGCTGTGATGTTCGGATGTACCGATCCTGTGCAGCTGCTTTTACACATGGTCTGCCACTGCGAAGCCGATCAGCTGTTCGCCCTGTCTCCCTGTAGCGCTGTCTTAGGCATCTCACAGTACGGACATTGCAATTTATTGCCTGGCCTCATCTGCAATCCTCATGCCTCCTTGCAGCATGCCTAAGGCACGTTCACACAGATGGGCAGGGACCCTGGAACATAAACTAAGACTCCCATTTAAATACTGAACACAAATATAAATGCAATAATTTCAAAGATTTTACTAAGTTACAGTTCATAGAAGGAAATCAGTCAATTGAAATAAATGAATTCTGCTCTAATATATGGATTTTACATGACTGAGCAGTCATGGGTGGTCCTTGGATGGCAGGGGCGCAGATACTGGGGAGCCAGGCCCAGCCAATCAGAATGAGTTTTTCCCCACAAAAGGGCTTTATTACAGACAGAAAAACTCCTCATTGGTTTTGAGGTCGGTTGGACGTACTGCCAATTTCTCTAAAATTACGTTTAAGGTGGATTATGGTAGAGAGATAAACATGTAATTCTCTAGCAACAGCTCTGGTGGACATTCCTGCAGTCAGCATGCCATTTGCACACTCCCTAAAAAAAGAGACATCTGTGGCATTGTGTTGTGTGACAAAATTGCACATTTTAGAGTGGCCTTTTATTGCCCCCAGCACAAGGTGCACCTGTGTAATGCTGTTTAATCTGCTTCTTGATATGTCACACCTGTCAGGTGGATTAATTATATTGGAAAAGGAGATATGCACACTAACAGGGATGTAAACAAATTTGTGCATGACATTTGAGGGGAATCAGCTTTTTGTATGGAACATTTCTGGGATCATTTATTTGACTCATGAAACTCTTACATGTTGAGTTAAATGTTTTTTCAGTATACTTATATAAAACCCTAACATTAGGATAATAACATCCCAAAAAGATTTAAAAAATGTTTTGGACAGCAATATTTTTTGGGGAAATGTTTTAAAATAAATATCCTTGGAATGTTCTCCTTACATTCACTAAAATGTTGTGCACAACGTCTTTAACAACCACCACAGAACATTCCCCAAATGTTCTCATTCAGTTTACAGGTAGAGAACAGCCGAAATGTGTTCTGAGAACATTCTTGCAACATAAGGTGAAGAATGTTTTGTACAAACATTGTATAATCACCCACACAACTGGATATTTTGTTGTGTTATGAGAACATTTGCCACAACCTAAGGAATGTTCTAGGAATCTTCACGGAGCCAATTTTAGTTTGCTGAGTAGTTATCTTTCATTTTCACTAACTGTGTAACAAAAACACCAAATTAATATTACCTGGGTATTTGAAAATATGTGCACTGCACAATACAATACAATTGGATTTTAAGAGATGAATCTGCCAGGATAGTTTGATGGTATATTTTTTCTTTATAGTGACTAATTAGTAGACGTAGACTCGTCACACACATCATATCGAGAACGTTACTCTCCCTAGCGCTCGGAGTGCATTACTGTGCACACAAAGGTCCTGTCCACGCCGTGGATAAATGCCATAATGTAATGGAGAAGCAAGGAGCGTGATTAATGGTATCCAACAAAGACAGCTCCCAGGAGGAAGGTAGGTTGGAGTACCCGTGCTTATAAAAAGCCCTCAGTATCCTAGGGGTGCGAGAGATTGATCGAGTTAGAGGGAAGGGAGGAGAGAAAGGAGATGGACACATGTCGGGGATTTATGGATTGAATGTAGTCTAACAGCGTGAAGTCCCGAATAAAAGACACATTCATGAGGACCTGACTATGTGCTGGTTAAATAAATCAGGTTGATTCAATTCATTTTAGGTTTATCATCAAAGGCAAATGTTGTGCAAAATGCTGCATCTGATTACCTGCAAAAAAAGAGCTAAGGCTATGTAAGAGATGATGATTCATAACCTATGTGTTATGTGATTACATGTAGTTTACTTGTTAGAATCCCAACTCTTATTACAGGTCCAAGTTGACTATCTTCAAAAACATATCACCTCCAGAATTGGACGTGTCTATAGTCACTGAAGGGGAGGATTAAGATTCATTTTCGCCGTGCAAAAATATCGTCTATAGATTAATTTCAATTCAGGAGGATGGCTAATGCGGATTTATTCCAGCTTTGTGAATAATATCGCTTATTGAGTAGATGGCAATGGTATTTAGAGTAAATTCAAGGGAATGTACGTGCGCATCGACAGAACCCCTATTTCCATGATGTGGAACGCTCCGAGCCTCTGCACCCAGCACCCGTGAGACGAGCGCAGTTTGCGAGACAGACTCGAGCAAGTGTATTGCCAGCGAAGCGCTCGACGTCGGATATTGCTGAGGAAACTGTACAGTGCAACTTCACACACATGGATATTTACGTGGCTTTGTTATCCGTAGTGCTCATTGCGAAACCAGGTAGGTGTCACACGGGGACATATGCAGTTAGTTTACCTATTGTTGTAGGTATCATTATCAGCTCTGTCAGCATAGTTGTTTAATGCGCACCCTCCCCTTCTCCATAGCCCGATAAGCACCTCGATCGGATTTTTGTTCGTTTGTCCCTTGTAGATTTTTTATTAATCCATTTTGTTGTTTCAATTTGCCCCTCATTTATAAATCATATTTTTGGAATTAGTTTTATAGTACAGATAAATAGCATAGTTATCATCTCCTAAAACGTAGGGTATGTTGTTCTGCCACATCTGTAGAACGCGCAAAAGTCCCTATACAAATGACAGGTGTCACACAGGTCGATGCAGCAGTCAATTTGTTCCCGCGCAACAATAAGTCCAATATTTGGATAATATAGACTTTCATTTAAAGTCATCTGCCATTATACGGTATATGATGCCTAGTGCCATGCAATTTACGCGTTTTGTCTCTGATGTGATTGCCACTGTACCTAGGTGAGGGTGCTTTGAAATCGCATGAATTCAATCCCCCCATGTTATTTGACTGTGTTGCAGTTCGTTGTATCACGCAGAGGCTGAAGTTTGATGCTCAAACTCAATCATTAAAGAAGTGCCTTGCTTATGTACGTATGTAACTGTGCACCCAATGTGTGACAATGGCTAAATAATATTTCCCCCCTACAGTTTTCGGTTTTGGAATAGATCCCGATTACCAGATTGATATCATCAATGAACTTGACTTCGCAAATGCAACATATGGAATTACCCAAGTGGCAGGGCTTCACAAAAATAGCAAAGCCTTCTTATTTCGAGGTAATGTATACTTCTTTTCTCTATTTGTTTGTTAATTGATCGATAGCTCATTGTTTTATTTATCAGTGAATTGCAGAAATATTTTACTGGGCGTGGAATAGTGAGAACGTTTGGTAAACTAATTTCATTTGTAAGATGTAGGTTACCCAAGCTCTGACTCGTGGTTGTACGATTATCCAGAATATTTTAGGTAAACTGTTGGTAACAGATGCTGAACTAATCATCATCATTACATCACCAATGTATTGTAACGATCCTGGCTATATGAACCGTTACAATTCCAACCATGTGGGTAAAAATCTCTTGGTGCAATGCGTAGGGTGCTTGCCTTTCACGGCAGTGACCCGGGTTCACTTCCCTGCCCTGTTACTAATAAGCTTCCCTGTTTGCTACGTTGGTGTCAGAAGTGGGATGGCAGCCGTGAGGCCATCATAGCGCACAGGCCGGACGTATGAGGGGGCTGAGTAGTCGAACCACGGGCGATACTCATGTTACAATACCCACCAAGTGGGTTAACCCGATTTGCGCTATGTGTTGTGTTTGCCTTTATTTTGCATTTGTATTTATTAGGGATCCCCATCACTCCCTGCGGTCCAAACACATTAAGGCACTTACATCACACATGAAAGAAAATATAAAACAGTGCATCCTATTGTGGTGTAATAATGTTATATCTGCAATACAAAATGTATAATACAGCAATATTACAGTGTGAGTGTGTGTTCTAGCGTGTGTGTGCGTATGCATGTCTGTACCTGTGTGTGTGTGTCTCTCTCTTCACAGTCCCCGCTGTTCCATAAGGTGAATTTTTTATGTGTTTAAAAAAATAAATAATCTGATT
Organism: Salvelinus namaycush; assembly: GCF_016432855.1. Classification (NCBI taxonomy): domain Eukaryota; kingdom Metazoa; phylum Chordata; class Actinopteri; order Salmoniformes; family Salmonidae; genus Salvelinus; species Salvelinus namaycush. The sequence continues at coordinate 30,910,760 of NC_052336.1, read as the reverse complement.
CGATTGCTTGCATCAGTTACCTGATGGGGAATGGAGTTCCATGTAGCCATGGCTCTGCGTGGTACTTTACTTGGGGATTGTGAAGAGATGGTTGGTAACAGGTTGATTTGTCGGCTATTTGAGCCAGTAAAGGGGCTTTACTATTCTTGGGTGGTGGAATTACTTCTGCTTCCCTACAGGCCTGAGGGCAGACACTTTCTAGTAGGCTTAGATTGAAGATATGGCAAATAGGAGTGGCAATGTCGTCCGCTATTATCCTCAGTCGTTTTTTATCCAAGTTGTCAGACCCCGGTGGTTTGTCATTGTTGATAGATAACAATTTTTTCCCCTATTCCACACTCACTTTATGGAATTCAAACTCACAGTGCTTGTGTCTTTCATAATTCGGTCAGTTATACTTGGATGTGTAGCGTCAGTGTTTGTTGCTGGCATGTCATGCCTAAATTTGCTAATCTTGCCAATGAACAAATAACTAAAATAGTTGGCAATATTAGTGGGTTTTGTAAATTTGCATTATTCCCCATAATATAATTTAAATTGCTCCAACAATTATTATCATTCTTTATATAATTTATCTTTGTTGTAGTATAGTTTCTTCTTATTTTATTCAGTTTAGTCACATGATTTCTCAATTTGAAGTATGTTTGTCAATCTGCTGTGCAGCCAGACTTATTTGCCATTCCTTTTGCCTCGTCCCTCTCAACCATACCATTTTTAAATTCCTCATAAATCCACAGGGATTATTTATTTAATAAAAAAATACAATGTTTACAGTCATTTTCTTAATAGGTGCATGCTTATTAGTAACTGGAATACGCAATTTCATAAATGCGTCAAGTGCAGCGTCTGGTTGTTCCTCATTACACACCACAGACCAACAAATATTATTTACATCACCAACATAGGAATCACTACAAAACTCTCATACACTATATTAGGCCCAGCCTTTGGAACTTTGGTTTTCCTAGATATGGCTACTATATTGGGATCACTTCATCCGATGGATTTGGAGTATTATCCAGATACTGACTGTTTGCACTTGGTGGTCTATAGCAGCGTCCCACCAGAATGGGCTTTAGGTGAGGCAGATGAACCAGTAGCCATATTACTTCAACAACGTTTAACATGAGATCCTCTATAAGCTTTACAGGAATGTTCTTAATAGACCACAACACCACCCCCGTTGGCATTTGTCTTTTCTGTAGATGTTATAACCATGTATTGCCACGACTGTATCATCAACGGTGTTACCTAAGTGAGTTTCAGAGATGGTCAGAATGAATGTATTACATTGAATGTAATACTGAATGAATGTATTACAAATTACATGAATGTAATTTGTTACTAGCAAGTCATTGATTTCATGAACTTTGTTTCTTAGGCTGCATATGTGGGCTATTTTTAGCACTTCTGGAATGCTTGTCTGTTTTTATTGCTATACTGGGAAGCTTATCGGAAGTAGACATGCTCATGTTATTTATGTTTGAGCTGAAAGTGCAGGCTGTGCTGCAAACCGCCTCAGTTCTAAGACTATAACTCTGGTTCAAAGGCACATTGTTTTATTTGAACCTTTTATTTCACAAGGCAAGTCAGTTAAGAACAAATTCTTATTTACAATGATGGCCTACCCCTCCCCTAACCCGGCTGGGCCAATTGTGCGCTGCCCCATGGGACTCCTGATCACAGCCGGTTGTGATACAGCCAGAGATCGAACCAGGGTCTATAGTAACGCCTCTAGCACTCAGATGCAGTGACTTAGACCGCTGTGCCACTCGGGAGCATTATTACTGCATACAATAGCTATAGGATCCACAGAGGCAATCATGGGGTAGAAGCCACCGATGAGGGAGACAGAATAGAGGACGAAGGAGCAGGCACCTCTGTATTTGATCTCGAATCGGAAGCCCCCAGGGAAGAAGGCACCAGAACCTCTGGATCGAGGGCGGCAAAGCCCTTTCTGTGTCCGGGCTTAAAAATTCCAAGGAGGCCCCCGTTGCCAGAGGACGCTGTTTTCGACTTCCACAGCGAGTGACATATCTCCGTGGCTGGTTGGTAGGATCAAGAACAGGAACATCCACCAAATCAAACAGGGACATCCTACTAGCTCTATTCTCCAGGGAAGGGGGAGACCCTTTTGGGGAGGGATCCCTGCAGAGTTCCAGCCAGTTGGCTCTGGAGAGCCGACACAGCGGCAACACTTCCACCAGGCCGGAGCGGCTTCCGGCAACTGGGAAGGAAGAGAGGAAAAAGTAGGCGGGCGTGAATTCCCTAGTAGCTTGTGTAGGTTCGCTACTTGTAGCCACTTCACCCCTGTAGTCCTCTGCAAGCAAACAGTTGCTACATTGAAAGTCTGGGCGGTCCACATTGTCCCAGAATAAAGCAAATTAAACACAGTTCCTGCAGCTAATAAACACAGCTCCATGTCCGAGAGAGAACCACATGACTGTATTATACCTCAGGCTAGTAAAACACGATTTGTCAACAACACACTCAGTGGCGAACTGGGCGTGATCACTCCAGTGACCCGGGTGCGCTTACCTGTCCGCCGTTTAGTAGCAGCAGTAGTATCTTGTTCACTATGGTCTGTTCCGCAATCACAACAAACACAGAAAGCCTGTCCTTTACATGTATACAGTATAATTTTACAATGCTGACATAAGATGCCAGAAGGAATAGTATTTAACCAGGCCTCCTATTCAGACCTCAGTTTGTTAAGGATGGAAACAGAAACGGTGTCCTTCACCTAGAGCTAGCAGCAAGAACACACCTTCTGGTTTCCTAGTGTTATTCTTATTACTGTGTGTGTCTGTGACAGCAGGAGCACACCTGGTATGTCATGGTGTTATTCTTGGTGTTGAACAAGGAAGCTCCGGGGAGCATCGTTCGGATAATTGATCCCCATTTAATTGGTCCACGGCAGCAGATGCGTATCTCGACCTGGTTCGCTGTGGCTCAGCAGACCTGGGTTCAAATACTATTTTAAATTGTTGATATACTTCTACTGTTTGCTTGAGAATGCCAGATGGGCGGGTTTGCACATAAACAACTATTCTATTGGCTCCATTGTGCAATGCAAGTTTAATCAAGCCCAGCTAAAGTATTTGAAATTATTTTAAATAGTGTTTGAACTCAGGTCTGTGGCTCAACTGTGTGGGATTGGTGCGGAACCGGTCCATCCAAGCGATATAAGGTCATTACAACCAGAAACTGGTTGAAGTGATGTCATTGTGTTGTAATTTCAATCTGTTTTGTAAACTGAATTTCTTCTTAGTGTTACCAACATTACTAGCTCACAGAGTTGGATTGGTTCAGTATTAACTTGACTTTTTCACTATCTAAATCATGACATTTGGGTTGTTCAATGATCAATGTTTTTATTTCAGATGCAATCATGTTCAACTCTGACTGACTTTCAGAAATAAGTAGAACTGCTCGGTTGTACACAGTCAAATGTAACATAACTACATGTAAAAAGTGGGCAACTACATATCAGAGTCAAATATACAGGATACAAACATTCCATTTCAGCTAAACAATGGATATATAGCGTTTAGCAAAACTAATTTGAATTAATATCTAAAATCTATGAATCTATGAAGGCACCCATAAGCAATCATTCCCGATGAAAAAAACACAATTTAGAAATATTGGTGCATATAGTGTTTTGGAAATCTACTCGTGCAAACTGCTCCAGTTCTCCCAGATTAGAAGGGTACCTTCTCCTAACTGCTGTTTTCAGATCTCTCCACAAGTTTTCAATGGGATTTAGATCTGGACTCATTGTTGAGCCACTTCAGAACAGTCCAGCGTTTTGTCTTGAACCATTCCTGAGTGCTTTTTGAACTGTGTTTGGGGTCATTGTCCTCCTTCGACGTAGACCCAGCTTTCTGACACTGGGCCCAACATTGCGCTCCAAAATACCTTGGTATTACCCTGATTTCATGATGCTATGCACACGTTCAAGGCACCCAATGCCAGAGGCAGCAAAGCAACCCCAAAGCATCACTGAACCTCCATGTTTAACTGTAGGAAAGGTGTTATTTTCTTTGAAAGCTTAATTTTGTTTTCTGTAAACAGAGATGGCGTGCTTTTCCAAAAAGCTCTAATTTGGTCTCATCTGTCCACAGGACATTCTCCCAGAAGGATTTTGGCATGTTCAGGTGTGTTTTGGCAAATTGCAGTTGGACTTTCTTATGTCTTTCTCTCAGCAGTGGGGTCCTCCTGGGTCTCCTACCATATAACCCTCTATCATTGAGTTGTCATCGGATGGTGCGAGTTGAAACTGTCGTACCTTGTGTCTGAAGGTCAGCTTGAATCTGTGTGGCAGTTGACCGAGGTGCTTTCTCCACCATTCAAACAATCCTTCGCTGCAATTTTCCATCACGTTTTCTCTTGCGGCCATGTCCAGTGAGGTTGGCTATAGTGGCATGGGCCTTAAACTTCTTGATAACATTACGTATGGTGGAAACAACAGGAACATCAAGATCTCTGGAATTTGATTTCTAGCCTTGAGATTGTCCATGCTTGGCTACAATCTTGTCTGACCTCCTCAGATAATTCTCTGGTTTTCTTTATTTTGTCCATGCTCATTGTGGTACACACAGTGACACAAAACAGGATAATGTGTCCTTTTCTCTATTCAAACTGGTTGAATACGTGACTTTTATACTGCAGGCACCTTCCACTCAGCACAGGTGAGTTCAATTCCAAAGTAAATGAGAATCACCTGCTTGAAATCTAACTACTTCTAGAAGGTGCCAAAAACATTGTCTGGGCCATTTCAGGATTTCTTTGTGGAATTAGCTAAAATTCAGTCAATTATTCAGATTTTTGTTTTGTTCAACTGCACACCGAAGACATACATATGTGGATATCAAAATATGTTTTCATTTCAACAGTTTTCTGGAAGAAATGGCGCATTATTTGAAAAATGTGCAAGGGTGCCAATATTTTTGGCCATGTGTGTGTGTGTGTGTGTGTGTGTGTGTGTGTGTGTGTGGTACCAGTCAAAAGTTTGAACACACCTAATCATTCAAGGGTTTTTCTTAATTTTTTAAACATTTCTAATAGTGAGCACATCACAACTATGAAATAACACATATGGAATGATGTAGTAACCAAAAAAGTGTTCAACAAATCAAAATATAAATTTGAGATTTTTCAAAGTCGCCATCCTTTGCCTTGATAACAGCTTTGCTTTTTCTCTCAACCAGTTTCATGGGGAATGCTTTTCCAATAGTCTTGGAGGTCACACATATGTGTGCTGCTGTGGCAGCCATGCTGGCTAAGTGTGCTTTGAATTCTAAATAAATCACAGACAGTGTCATCATCAAAGCACCCCCACACCATCACACCTCCTCCATGCTTCACGGTGGGAACCACACATCCAGAGATCATCCATTTACCTACTCGTCTTGCAAAGACGCAATGGTTGGAACCCAAAATCTAAAATTTGGACACATCAGATGTCCATCTCTCGTGTTTCTTGGCCCAAGCAAGTCTCTTCTTTATTATTATCAGGGTCCTTTTACTAGTGGTTTCTTTGCAGCAATGCAACCATGAAGGCCTGATTCATGCATTCTCCTCTGAACAGTTGATGTTGACATGTGTCTGTTACTTGAACTCTGAAGCATTTATTTGGGCTGCAATCTGAGGTGCAGTTAACTCTAATGAACTTATCCTCTACAGCAGAGGTAACTCTGGGTTTTCCTTTCCTGTGGCGGTCCTCATGAGGGCCAGTTTCATCATAGTGCTTGATGTTTTTTGCGACTGCACTTGAAGAAACTTTCAAAGTTCTTGAAATGTTCCGCATTGACTGACCTTCATGGCTTAAAGTAATGATGGACTGTCGTTTCTCTCTGCTTATTTTAACTTGGACTTTTACCAAAGAGGGCTAAGTTCTGTTTACCACCCTTACCTTGTCAAAACACAACTGATTGTCTCAAACGAATTAAGAAAAAATATAAATAATGAACATTTAACAAGGCACACCTGTTAATTGAAATGCATCCCAAGTGACTACCTAATTAAGCTGGTTGAGAGTGTGCAAAGCTGTGAAGGCAAAGGGTGGCTACTTTGAAAAATTATTCCATATTTGTTATTTCATGGTTTTCATGTCTACACTATTTTTCTACAATGTAAAAATAAATAAAAACCCATGTACTGTGTGCAATGTATGTATGTATGTACACTACCATTCAAACGTTTGAAGTCACTTAGAAATGTCCTTGTTTTTGGAAGAAAAGCATTTTTTTGTCCAGTAAAATAACAAAGTTTATCAGAAATACAGTGTAGACATTGTTAATGTTGTAAATGACTATTGTAGCTGGAAACGGCAATTTTTTATATATATATATATATATATATATATATATATATATATATATATATATATATATATATACAGTGGGGAGAACAAGTATTGGATACACTGCCGATTTTGCAGGTTTTCCTACTTTCCTACTCTAGCATGTAGAGGTCTGTCATTTTTATCATAGGTACACTTCAACTGTGAGAGACGGAATCTAAAACAAAAATCCAGAAAATCACATTGTATGATTTTTAAGTAATTAATTTACTTAATATTTTATGGAATATCTACATAGGCGTACATAGGCCCATTATCAGCAACCATCACTCCTGTGTTCCAATGGCACGTTGTGTTAGCTAATCCAAGTTTATCATTTTAAAATGCTATTTGATCATTAGAAAACCCTTTTGGAATTTTGTTAGCACAGCTGAAAACTGTTAAAGAAGCAATACAACTGTCTTAAGACCAGTTGAGTATCTGGAGCATCAGCATTTGTGGGTTTCGATTACATGCTCAAAATGGCCAGAAACAAAGACTTTCTTCTGAAACTCTTTAGTCTATTCTTGTTCTGAGAAATGAAGGCTATTACATGCAAGAAATTGCCAAGAAACTGAAGATATCGTACAACGCTGTGTACTACTCCCTTCACAGAACAGCGCAAACTGGCTCTAACTAGTGTTAGATTCTGGGTTAAACTTGGACATTGTTATACTCAGAAGCATAGTAGATAAAGGAGTGAAAGAGACTGTTTTTTACATCAGAAGTTAATGGTTATCTGTAGGAGACAGATGCCTGTGGAATGTGTTAGGGGAACTGGTGGAGATCTTTGGTTTAGACCTGAAGGGGGGTTGAGGTCAGGTCAGATTCCCTTAAGGAAGAAACAATGGTTTATTATCCTATCAATTCGTCTTCCATCAAAGATGTAAAAATTGGAGAGAAGGAGGAGTGTCTAAATTGGAGTATATATACTTGTGGTGGTGGAAATGTGATGTCTGAATGCAATGGGAAAAATTATACTTGGTTTAGCTTTTCTAGTGTCTGTGGAGTCATTTACTCTTAAAATGTGATCCTAACACCAAAATAGAAAGAGGAGTGGGAGGTGCACAACTGAGCAAGAGGACAAGTACATTAGTGTCTATTTTGAGAAACAGACACCTCACAAGTCCTCAACTGGCAGCTTCATTAAATAGTACCCGCAAAACACCAGTCTCAACATTAACAGTGAAGAGGCGACTCCGGGATGCTCGCCTTTTAGGCAGAGTTGCAAAGAGAAAGCCATATCTCAGACTGGCCAATAAAAAGAAAAGATTAAGATGGGCAAAAGAACACAGACACGGTACAGAGGAAGATTGGAAAAAAGTGTTATGGACAGACAAATCTAAATTTGAGGTGTTCGGATTAGAGGTCGACCGATTATTATTTTTCAACGCCGATACCGATTATTGGAGGACAAAAAAAGCAGATACCGATTAATCGGCCGATTTATATTTTTTATTTTATTTATTATATATATATATATCATACACACATACACATTTTTGTAATAATGACAATTGCAACAATACTGAATGAACAATGAACGCTTTTATTTTAACTTAATATACTACATAAATACACACACACACACACACACAGCTCTGAAGTGACAATGATACTGAAGAGTCTGCTTAGGAGACAAATACTTTCAACTGGTTGAATAAAAATAGAGTTTAAGTTACCTGTGATGAATGTTGAAAACAAAAACTGTCATTTCTATATGCAGGAAATCCTATTTTAATAATGGGCATGGTAAGAATTGACGACCAAAGTGCGAGTCATAATTCCCATGACACCTTCTAGCAAAATCTGAAAAGCGGTTCTTTCATTTATTCCATAGGACATTTTTAGATTCACTTAAAATAAGGTCTGTGTTTCGTGTAGGCTTACACCACCTTGCCAATTTTATAACTGTGTAGATATCCATAGGACAAGGTAACTCTGATCAATATTGGCTAAATATATTTTGTAGAGTGGATTTCTGAAAATATGTTGACAAACATTACCTTATCCTAGTGAGATTTACACGGGTATCTAACGGGTGGCATCCCTAAGTCTAAATATTCCTGTTACATTGCACAACCTTCAATGTTATGTCATAATTACGTAAAATTCTGGCAAATTAGTTCGCAAAGAGCCAGGCGGCCCAAACTGTTGCATATACCCTGACTCTGCGTGCAATGAACGCAAGAGAAATGACACAATTTCACCTGGTTAATATTGCCTAATAACCTGGAATTCTTTTAGCTAAATATGCAGGTTTAAAAATATATACTTGTGTATTGATTTTAAGAAAGGCATTGATGTTTATGGTTAAGTACACATTAGAGCAATGACAGTCATTGATTGATAGTTTTTATAAGATAAGTTTAATGCTAGCTAGCAATTTACCTTAGCTTACTGCATTCGCATAACAGGCAGGCTCCTCGTGGAGTGCAATGTAATCAGGTGTTAGAGCATTGGACTAGTTAACTGTAAGGTTGCAAGATTGGATCCCCCGAGCCAAGGTTAAAAATCTGTCCCTGAAGCAGAGCGTTCCTAGGCCGTCATTGAAAATAAGAATGTGTTCTTAACTGACTTGCCTAGTTAAATAAAGATTAAATAAAGGTATAAAAAATAAATAAAATCGGCTAATCGGCGCCCAAAAATACCGTTTTCCGATTGTTATGAAAACTTGAAATCGGCCCCGATTAATCGGCCATTCCGATTAATCGGTCGACCTCTAGTTCGGATCACAAAGAAGAACATTTGTGAGACGCAGAAAAAATGAAAAAATGCTGGAGGAGTGCTTGACACTATCTGTCAAGCATGGTGGAGGCAATGTGATGGTCTGGGGGTGCTTTTTTGGTGGTGGTAAAGTGGGAGATTTGTACAGGGTTTTAAGGGATCTCGAAGAAGAAACTTGTGGGAGGTGATTCAGGAAGCATGGGGTGAAATCTCTCCAGATTACCTCAACAAATTGACAACTAGAATGCCAAAGGTCTGCAAGGCTGTAATTGCTGCAAATGGAGGATTCTTTTGTTTGAAGGACACAATTATTATTTCAATTAAAAATCATTATTTATAACCTTGTCAACGTCTTGACTATATTTCCTATTCAATTTGCAACTAATTTCATGTATGTTTTCATGGAAAACAAGGAAATTTCTAAGTGACTCCAAATTTTTTAATGTGTGTGTACACAGAAATAATTGTCTTACCTGTACAAAAAAAGCTTGAATTAAAACAGAGGTATAAGTCTGAACTAGCCGCTATCACTCAGAGTGGGGTTCAGGGCCCGTATTCCTAATACATCTTAGAGTAGGAGTGCTGCTATAGGATAAGGTCTCTCTGTCCGTTTATTATGATCTAAAAGGCAGAACTGACCCTAGATCAGGACTCCTACTCTGAGACACTTTGTGAATACAGGCCATAACTTTCACAATAAACAGTGTTTATGACCCATTTTAGCAGCTCCTCCTTTACCCATAGCACTCATTCCCCCATAAACCCTTGGCCCTGTACACTCATAGAAGTAAAGGTGCCTAGAATAATATTTTGGGTTGCCACACAAGTGGAACCTTTCCAGTTGAAAAAGGTTCATCGAGGAATCCCTTTGAAGAGGTTCAAACCAGAACCTTTTTGTGATGGAATGGTTCAATTTTGAGCCTTTTTTATGATATATATTGTAGAGGTGGCAGCATATCAAATTGGAGGCTGGGCTTTCAGATACTGTAGTTATTTTAGGTCACGCGTTAGTATAAATGTCATTCCTGTTCATATGCTAGCTAAAGAACATATGCACATTCAGGTACTTTCCTCAGGTGATGGAGTTGTAGGCAAACTCATGGAAAACAGAAAGGAAAACGCCGCATACTGCTGCTCATGCTCCCAGGTGATATTTATTTATAACAACGTTTCGACCCTTAGGTCTTCTTTAGGCAGTTTGTACACTGCAAATGAAAATTTTCTTTGACTATTTATGCATATTACATATTCTAATATAATACAGTAAGAAAGTGGTAACTATTCCAACGTTAGGATTTGCATAAGCTCTTGAGGAACTCCTACACCTCTGATAGCATCGTTGAAGCTACACAGCTGTCTGTGTTCAACCTTAACATGTGATGACAATACAACAGAACAGAAACTCAACAACAAAAAATACAGTATATCTTAAAGCCATGCCCCTACTAAGCCATGTCTCCAGGAACCCGTTGCTTCCTTGAACCATTGAAAGAACCCCTCAACTAACAGAAGGTGCAAATATGAATCATTGTCTAGCAATGGTTCCTCCTTGAAGATCTCCAGGGTTTCTCGAGTTACCACTAATTCTAAGAGTGTAGAGCACTGACACTCAAGAAGAAGACCATTTCCAAAAACAATAAGAGCTTGCAGCGGGCAGCTGACAAGGGAATATCAAGCAGCAACTCTGCAATCTCAACAAGTCAGCCTACAACGCACAACGCCTGATATGGTCCTTTGGCCACTATTTACACATTAGTGCTGTGGAGGATGAGGATGACAGGAACAGGCTCATTGTGCAGGGAGGGAGAGGTTGAGAGAGCGAGATGATAAAGAGGGAGAGAGGCACAGATCTGGCTGCTGCGGGAGTAGTCTCACCCCCCCGTCCCCTGGTCGCTAGCGTTAGCCAGTGATACATAAACAACAGATGTCATGTGTTGGCATGGGAAGCTAGGCTTTTATGACCCTACATTACGGGTGAAGGAAAAATGTGTCACCGCTGGCGCTCCTGATAAGAGAAGCCAATTTAAACTAGTCAGATCAACGGAATCTCCACATGAAGGTCTTCATCTAGTTTTTTTCTAATCTTACCTGGTGCTTTTGGGAGAGAAGTGAAAAGAGCGAGGGAGAGATGCTTACGCTCGCTGGTTTTCTTTCCTTCTGTTCTGTGGATTTTTTTTTTTTCATTCTTTGGCACAGTTTGCGTTGCTGCTGGTTGCATAATAAAGAGAACCTTGGACTATGAGAGTGCTTGTATTGATATTAGTGTCCACGCTGAGCTAATTGCCGAGATATGTAAACATTTGCCACACCAATTAACTGAATACTTGCGCTCAATGAAATCGCTGTGTGTAGGGTAATTTCATCATTGTGGAATAGTGCTGAGCGATTAACCAAATTGTTGATTTATTTTTGGTTATGATTACTAAGGAATAAAATAATAGAAAATCATCACATTTAAAAAGTTAGAAGACAATGGAATGTTTTGGCAATTGAATGTTCTAAATATTTGGCTTTAGAAGTTCGATAAAAACGCTCAAAAATTATTTTAAGTATCATCATTGAAATCGGAAACCGGGTTTTTTTGTTTTTTACCTAACGGAACCGACCTCAAAAAGCATTATGCATTATACAGTAAAGGTTTAATGTGTATTAATTAATAATATAATACTAATTCAAGTTAGTATTGCTGGAAACAGTTTTAAAATACCCGTATTTGGTTCATAGTAGGTATCGGGAGGATTGGAGTGTTGATTTTATGTTCCTCCCATGGCTATAATCAATCTACAGGCGTTAGCTATTACTTAAGCTTCCATAATAGTGCTGGGCGATTAGTGCTTTTTGATGTCAGTTCCGTTTCTGTTAATAAAACAGTTTTTGATTTAGGTTAAAACAATATATAATAATACTTTCAATAGCTAACACTTGTAAATTGATTATACATACTCATGTGGACACCTGCTTGTCGAACATCTCATTCCAAAATCATGGCCATTTTAATATAGAGTTGGTCTCCCCTTTGCTGCTATAACAGCCTCCACTCTTCTGGAAAGGCTTTCCATCAGATGTTGCAACATTGCTGCGTGGACTTGCTTCCATTCAGCCACGCGCATTAGTGAGGTCGGATACTGATGTTAGGCCTGTCTCGCAGTTGGCGGTCCAATTCATCCCAAAGGTGTTTGATGGGGTTGAGGTTAGGGCTCTGTGCAGGCCTGTAAAGTTCTTCGACACCGATCTTGACAAACCATTTCTGTATGGACCTCGCTTTGTGCACAGGAGAATTGTCATGATGGAACAGGAAAGAACCTTCACCAAACTGTTTCCACTAAGTTGGAAGCACAGAATCGTCTAGAATGTCATTGTATGCTATAGTGTTAAGATTTCCCTTCACTGGAACTAAGGGGCCTAGACCGAACCATGAAAAACTGCTCCAGAACGTTATTCCTCCTCCACCAAATATACAGTTGGCACTATGCATTCGGGCAGGTAGCGTTCTCCTGGCATCCGCCAAACCCAGATTCGTCCGTCAGACTGCCAGATGGTGAAGCGTGATTCATCACTCCAGAGAACGCATTTCCACTCCTCCAGAGTCCAATGGCGGCGAGCTTTACACCACTCCAGCCAACACTTGGCATTGCGCATGGTGATCTTAGGCTTGTGTGCAGTTGTTCTGCCATGGAAACCCATTTCATGAAGCTCCAGACAAACAGTTATTGTGCTGACATTGCTTCCAGAGGCAGTTTGGAACTCGGTAGTGAGTGTTGCAACCGAGGATACTTGTGTGTGTATATATTGTGTATAATCAACGCTCCAATCTTGTCGATACCTACAGTAAAGCATACAGCATAAACATGGCAAATTGCATTTTACAGTTTAATTGTAAAACAAAAAACACATTTTGGTCCTGCAAGTCAGCTTTTATCTGTTTATATCTAGGCCTACAACATTAAATAAACCAAAACCCTAAAAGGTGATTTAGATTTGAAATAAATATATTATTGTTTCATATCCAGGACCACTTAGTGTGGAATTGCCTTCTAATTTCCTCATTGAGAAGATTGCAGTCGAGTGTTGGAGTCAACACAGTTTCATTGATTTTGTTTTTCTTTCCTCAAATGGAGATAAAGACCCGGCGGGTGAACATCTCATCACTCAGATAGCACAGCATTGATTGTCTAATTTAGTTGTTGAAAAAATAAGCTAATCAAGAGAAACACAGCGTACACCGTCACTGTGTCACTGGCAACTCACAATACCCTATAATGTCAAAGTGGAATTATGTTTTTCTAAATGTATACAAATTAATGTAAAATGAAAAGCTGAAATGTCTTGAGTCAATAAGTATTCAACCCCTTGTTATGGCAAGCCTAAATAAGTTTGGGGATAAAAATGGGCAAGTCAAATAATAAGTAGCATGGATTCTGTGTGTAATAATAGTGTTTAACATGATTTTTTAAATCACTGCCTGTACCTCACACATTATCTGTAAGGTCCCTCAGTCGAGCAGTGAATTACAAACACAGAATCAACCACAAAGACCAGGGATGATTTCCAATGTGTTCCAAAGAAGGGAACCTATTGGAAAATGGGTAAAAAAAAGCAGACATTGAATATCCCTTTGAGCATGGTGAAGTTATTAATTACACTTTGGATGGTGTATCAACACTTCCAGTCACTACAGAGATACAGGTGTCCTTTCTTACTCAGTTGCTGGAGAGGAAGGCAACTGCTTAGTGATTTCACCATGAGGCCAATGGTGACTTTAAAACAGTTAGTTAGTTACCTGAGAATGGAACAACAACATTGTAGTTACTCCACAATACTAACCTAATTTACAGAGTGAAAATAAGAAAGCCTGCACATAATAAAGATATTCCAAAACACACATCAAAGGCACTAATGTAATACTGCAAAAAATTTCCTGAATAGAAAGTGTTATGTTTGGGGCAAATACAACACATTACTGCGTACCACTCTCTATACTTTCAAGCATAGTGGTGGCTGCATCATGTTATGGGTATGCTTGTAATTGTTAAGAGATGCAGTTTTTCAGGATAAAAAGAAACAGAATGAAGATAAGCATAGCAAAATCTTAGAGGAAAACTTGGTTCAATCTGCTTTCCACCAGACACTGGGAGAAGAATTCACCTTTCAGCAGGACATTAACCTACAACGCAAGGCCAAATCTACACTGGAGTTGCTTACCAAGAAAACAGTGAATGTTCCTGAGTGGCCGAGTTAGTTTTGACTGAAATCTACTTGAAAATCTGTGGCAAGACCTGAAAATGATGTTTTCACTTTGTCATAATGGGGTATTGTGTTTAGATGGGTGAGAGAAACACATATTTAATCCATTTTGAATTCAGGCTGTAACACAACAAAATGTGGAATAAGTCAAGGGGTATGAATACTTTCTGAAGGCACTGTATAACTTAAGCCAAGTGAGACATGTTTGCGAAGATGTTTTCCGCCTGTCTCTCTGGTCTTTAACCTTTTCACATGTGAGTTCTAAATACCTCTAACGGTCACCCTGGTGTACGTTTGTTTATGCACATGATGTCAGAATGCGCTCACTGTTCCAAAATTTGATTGTTACGCAACATGACAGTTAATCCGTGCTGCCATCAAACCGAGACACGCTGCCTGCTTTAATTTCTAGGCGGTTCCAACTTGTGTGTTCCGCCTCCTCATAAAAGTAGGCCATTTCACTTTTGTGGACAATTATCATTTTTGGCTTTACTGAGCCGGACAAACTTCCCCAAGCACTTCCCCATTGTTTCCGCAGATCAAGTATGCAGACATTTGCACATCTCCAGTCAGAACAGGACCTGCACAAACTGTTTCACATTTTCTGGCTGGTGCCCACATTGCCTTCATTGTTGTTTTCCTTACTACATGATGATAACTTTGGACGTGTGCGTTCCTATGAAAGTAAGTACCTTATTACGTTATTTTAGTTTCTGCATGTCGTTTCTACTGTAGCTCACTATCTTTGGACAATAAAACATGTGTGTATATTCTTTATAACCACGGACATGCAAGGTACTTATTGCTTAACCTTTATGGTGTTATACTCAATCGTGCTTATGTAGCTAGCTACATTCTTCTATTAGCTCTGTAAAACAATGCTAATTGCGTCAGAAGTATTAGCTTGTGTTGTCTTTTGAAGCTACCCTGGCCTTATGACCATGGTTTGTTTTCATTTGGCCTGTTTATCATAGCTCTGTTCTGCCCTGCCCCCTTGTGGAGTACAACAGTTACTGTTTCTTACGTTATATATCTCATATCTGTGATTTTGTCAATGCAATTTATTATTTTTATAGCAGTGTTATGTTTCTTTGTAATTGTTTTATTGCTGTATCTTGATATTGTATTCTAATTACTAATAATTATTTTTTATTCTGTACTTTCAGAAACCACACACAAAGTATTGAACATTATTTGCCAATATCATAACTGGAGCTTGACATTTTCAAGCTGATGATTGAAGCCAGCTTTTGCATGCTAGCAACATATTGTTTGAGCGTACACTCGTTAACTGTTTTACGATGAAAACACAGCAAGAAAACACATAGGCCTATATGTAATTGTCGGTGGTGGTCAAACAACAACTTTTTTCACTAGATAAAAAAAAACTTCACGAATGTATGAATATGCATAACACATATTTAATATTCATGCAGTGATTGAACAACTGCATTTCCACCCCCCATCTCTAAAGGAATATAATGGAACTGTATGTGAACTGTACTTCCAATTACAAAAAATCCCTTGTTCAGTAATCATCTCACCTGTTATTTGGCTGTGAACTATGTGACCATTGAGTGCAGCAGTGTCAGATGGAAAAATATCTTCTTATACCACTTGGTAGTTTCCCGAGCGCATTCCACAAAGCTGTTTATCATGTCCCCCTTATCCACTGCTCCCATTTTGAGGTTATAGTCAAGCAAACAGTCTGGTTTGATCTTTCTCTCTCCCGTCAGGTGGTCCACCTCCCCTGTGGCCGTAATGGTTGCTGTATGAACAGTGGAGAGGACATGGACGTATCGTTTGTCATGCCACTTTACTGCCAGCTGTTAACCATTCTCCTTGAACTCCACTTCCCCTCTCTGCATCTTCCTTCATCCGAATGCCGGCATCCCCTTTCTGTTCGACGTGACTGTGTGCCACAGGCCCCTGTGCTGTTGGAGAGCAGATGCTGGAAGAGTGTGGGGACTGCTGTACCAGTTGTCCACATACAAAGTGTATCCCTTGCCAAGATGAGGAGCCAGCATGGTCATCAGCGTGGACCCGGACACCCCAAGACCCCCATAAAAATGGATGTCAGGGGTGGACCCTGTGTAGACTATAATGTCCTGGACAAATCATGTCTTCACATAACAAAGAACTTGACCCCAAACCTGTGCCTTTTGAAGGGAATACATTGATGGAAAGCCAGCCTACCCTTCCATAACGTTTTGCTGCACTCGTCTGTAGAGTATGGGCTGAGAAGTTAGTTTCAATGCAATAGTCCAAAATCCAAGATGGCAGCATGTCAAGTCGTTTGTTTGTGACTAGTACATTTTAACCTACTAATAATCTATTTATTTATGGTTGCGTAACTTCGTTGTTGTGTAGTGCAAACTATTTTATTTTTGCTGGTGTAAAGATCACGGGTCCTCCTCAACTCGGCACTTCATTACTTGAAGTTTACCAAAGTAACCCTATCTCTGGCTGGCCTGAGTTCCTCCTTCGTCCGCGGAGTGTCTTGTCCAAGCTGCTCCTTTTTGCTCTTCGCCTGGCTGTCAGTGGCAGCTCAACCCGTTCTCTCTATCGCCCTCAACACCCAATCTACTCACACGCGCAAACACTCACATTGACTCACATACACGCTGTCCCTCTCTCCACTTACCTTCGTTGGCCTCTTGTTTTTTTGTCAGAGAAAATTACAATTTACGTGGTATTGCTTTGTGCACTGACTTTACTGAACTCTGGAGAAAACGAACATTGTCGCAGGGTGAGTACATCTGACAATGTACTCTCGCGTCCATTAGACATTTTGTTTGCAGGAACTCGCTCTTTTTCACTCGGTCCACTCGTCCAAGTGCAGATGCATTTGTGGCATGATGTGAACAGTACGAATTTGTGTCACTACCAAAGTCTAATGGTTTTAAATGACTGTTTTGTATTGTCTGGAAACTCACTTGTAGAATTCGCTTGCAGTAGGTCTCTTAAAAAAGAGAAGCCGTGCAAGGTTATTAAACAGAGGTGCCTAGTTATTCTTCTGTTGTTGATATCAGGTAACGTGCAACCTAACCCTGGCCCTGATATGCAATGTCTCCAAACCCCCTCTGATTTTAAATCAAGATCTGGTTTTGGTATTTTTCATTTAAATGTTGTCAAAAATTGATGGGGTTAGGATTTGGGCTAAATCAACTGATGCTGATGTAATTGTGTTTTCTGAAACTTGGCTCAGCAAGTCTATTTTTGATAAGGATATTTGTATAAGTGGTTACAATGTTTATCGCACTGATCGGGTTAAGAAAGGTGGGGGTGTGGCTATATATGTCAAATCTAAATTCCATGTAAGTGTGGCAAAGTCTGAAACTATTTGTAAACAGTTGGAATTTCTTGCTTTGAATATTGAGGCCTCTCTATAACTGTGATTGGCTGTTATAGACCCCCCTCTGCTCTCGGTGATGCATTTTCTTCTTTGACGCACCTTATGTCTAAACTTCTTTACAGTGAAATGATCTTGATTGGTGATCTCAACTGGTGTTGGTTAAAGCCGGTGTCTGATGATTTAAAAATGTTTTGTAATTCTATGAATCTTACCCAGTTGATTAATTCACCCACTCGCCCAAATCTTAAATGCCCAGATAAATCTACCCTGATTGATTTGATATTGACAAATGTTCCACATAAATATTCTGCGGTTGGTGTTTTTTGTAATGATTTAAGTGACCATTGTGCTGTTGTTGCTGTTAGAAATACTAAGGTTCCAAAGACAAATCCATGTTTTATTCGTAAGAGAAATTTGAAGTGTTTTAATGAGCAGGCTTTCTTTCATGATTTGTTTTATTTTGACTGGAGCAAGATTGAGCTTATCCCTGATGTGGAAACTGCCTGGATATTCTTTCATGATGTTTTTTTCCAAATAGTAAACAAACATGCACCATTCCGCAGGTTCAGGGTTAAAGGGCGGGATAATCCATGGTTTTCTTCTGAACTGTCTTGTATTATTCACAACCGTAATCTAGCCTGGGCTAAAGCAAGGAAATCTTGTTCTGATGCTGATTGGCTTATTTTTAGGCAGTTAAGAAACAAGTGTTCTTTTCTTCTCAGGAAGGCCAAGTCTGAATATTTTATGTCTGTTACCACTGATAACCTGAATGACCCTAGAAAGTTTTGGAATGCTATTAAGTCTATGTCTGGTAACAGTAATGTTAATGAATTACCGTCATGTGTTTTGAAGGACTCTGTTGCTATATATGACAAAACTAAAATGCTGAATTGTTTCAATGAGCACTTTGTATCATCTGGTAGGCTGTTTGATTCAGTGTCCTCTGTCTCTGTACAACCCTGTGTGGATGAACCAGTGAGAGCTGGTCAAACTTTTAGCTTTCTGCCATTCTCAGTGCAGGTGGTACATAAAGCCCTGAAATCCTTAGATCACAGAAAGCCTGCAGGTCCTGATCTTTTGGATCCCTGCTTTTTAAATCTGGCAGCTGATTTCATAGCTGAACCACTTACATATCTGTTCAATCTAACCCTGGAATGTAATGAAATTCCAAAGATCTGGAAATCAGCTTTTGTCCTACCACTTTTAAAAGGGGGAGATCCAACTCTTTTAAATAATTATAGGCCAATCTCAAAGCTGTCACCCCTGGTGAAAATACTTGAAACCCTTGTAAGTGAACAGCTTAAAGAGTTTTTATTTACTAACTCTATTTTATCAATGTACCAATCGGGCTTCAGGAAGAAGCATAGCACAATTACAGCAGCCATGAAGGTTTTAAATGATATCACTGAAGCCCTTGACAAAAAACAGCACTGTGTCTCACTTTTTATTGATCTCTCTAAGGCTTTTGATACAGTTGATCATGCTATACTAAGGCAGAGATTGTTGAGTGTAGGTCTTTCAGAGCATGCAGTTGCATGGTTTGCTAACTATCTGTCTGATAGAACTCAGTGCACTCAATTTGATGGGCTTATGTCTGTTAAATTGTCTGTCCTGAATGGTGTGCCCCAAGGCTCTGTACTTGGTCCTCTCTTATTCACTATTTATATAAATGATTTAGACAAAAATGTCCAAAATGCACAACTTCATTTTTATGCTGATGATACTGTTATTTACTGTTGTGCCTCATCTCTTACAAAAGCTTTCCAGAACTTGCAAACTGCTTTTTATACTGTTCAACATACCTTGTGTCAATTGAAGCTTATCCTCAATACTGACAAAACTAAACTAATGGTGTTTTCTAATGCAAGAAATAGACCTCTGAACCTATCACCTATTACTACCTGTCAGGTCAAGGAGATTGAGGTTGTAACCTCATATAAATATCTTGGAATTCTAATTGATGACGGCCTCTCTTTTAAATTGCATATTCAACAACTTACAAAAAAATTGAAGCTGAAATTGGGATTTTATTTTAGGAATAAGGCCTGTTTTTCTTTTGAAGCCAGAAGGAGGCTAGTATCAGCTACATTTATGCCTTTACTAGACTATGGGGATATTTTATATATGAATGCTTCCGCTCAGTGTTTGAGATCAATTGACACTCTTTACCATGGCACTTTGAGATTTATTTTAAACTGCAAAACCCTTACGCACCACTGCACTTTGTATACCAGGGTTGGCTGGCCTTCTCTAGTCACTCGTAGGCTCAGTCACTGGTATACTTTTATTTACAAAGCCATTTTGGGTTTACTACCTTTTTATTTGGGCATTTTTATTGTTCAGAAATGTGGTGGGTACTCTCTTCGTTCGCTAGACTTTATCCTGCTAACTGTTCCAAATGTCCGAACTGAATTTGGTAAAAGGTCTTTTATGTACTCTGCGCCATCGTCTTGGAACACCTTACAAAATAATTTTAAACTGGAAGAACTTGTCCCGATTGGTGTTTTTAAATCACTGATGAAGGATTTTGAGGCTGATTCCCTGACCTGTCAATGTTTTTAATTGGCTGTTTTTGATTTTGTTATACTCTTGTGAATTCAATGGTTTTTACTAGATTACTTGTAGTTTTTCATGTTGTCTGTCTGTAATTTTTGTAATGACTTGGTGCTGCCTATCTTGGCCAGGACGCTCTTGAAAAAGAGATTTTAAATCTCAATGAGCCCTTCCTGGTTAAATAAAGGTTAAATAAAATTAAATAAAAAAAAATAACATCAGGGACTCATCAATGCATAAGTCATGGTATGGCACAAAGACCCGACCAAATGCTGATGTCAGGTTGGTAAGAACATCAATTATCTTGTGTAACGGGCCATTTAGGTTGGCAGCAGCATTGTTGACGAAATGCAGGCATCGCAGCAGAACTAGGAAGTGGTATTGGAAAAAGAAGGTGGCAAAGAACGGAGTTGATAACATTGGATCTGTGCTTCAGTATTCTCCAAGGGAGCTCTTCTTTACTATTCCCATTAGGACTGTCACCAGGATGGTATACATTTCACTAATTGTGGTTGTCACCCATTTAGAGTTTGCCCCTCACTCCTGGCTCGCTCTTCTCCTGTAGCTCCAAGGTGTAGTTATTGGTCTCCTCTACTATGTCTCCCACCAGCTCCTCTGTCAGAAATGGCAAGGAGCTTTGCACTCCAGACTGAGACTCATCAAAGCAAACGGCAGGGCCAGGAGCGGTGAAATGGCTGGCGGCCTTCCAGCTACAACAGACCTCCTGTACTTCATTCACTGTCGGTCTGTCTCCATCACCACCGGCATCTTCAAAGGGACCTGGGACTTCGTCAGTGGGCAAGGTGTCCTCAGATTCATGGTTCTCAATGGATACAAGGTCGGGGGGACAGCTCCTCAGAATCTGATTCGTGACTTTCATATTCAGACTCATTGTCAGAATTTATAAAATTGCAATTTTTCCGCATTTGTGTGTTGCCTCCTTTTTGAAAGACATTGCTAATGCTACAGCTTAGCCCACTAGCTACATACATGTGAGCCGTTTCAGGAAACTTAGGCATTGCTAATGCTACAGCTTAGCCCACTAGCTACATACATGTGAGCCGTTTCAGGAAACTTAGGCGTGTCGTGCGAAAGTATTGACCACCCTTGGCATTTTTCCTATTTTGTTGCCTTACAACCTGGAATTAAAATAGATTTTGGGGGGGTTTGTATAATTTGATATACACAACATGCCTACCACTTTGAAGATGCAAAATAATGTTTTGTAAAACAAACAAGAAATAAGACAAAAAACTCATAACTATTCACCCCCCAAAGTCAATACTTTGTAGAGCCACCTTTTGCAGCAATTACAGCTGCAAGTCTCTTGGTGTATGTCTCTATAAGCTTGGCACATCTAGCCACTGGGATTTTTGCCCATTCCTCATGGTATGGGATGTTGGGATGTTCAAAGTTTTGGATATTTTTTTGAACCCAACACTGATCAGTACTTCTCCACAACTTTGTCCCTGACCTGTTTGGAGAGCTCCTTGGTCTTCATGGTGCCGATTGCTTGGTGGTGTTCCAGACTCTGGGGCCTTTCAGAACAGGTGTATATATACTGAGATCATGTGACAGATCATGTGACACTTAGATTGCACAAAGGTGGACTTTATTTAACTAATTATGTGACTTTTGAAGGTAATTGGTTGCACCAGATCTTATTTAGGGGCTTCATAGCAAAGGGGGTGAATACATACAGTATGCACTCACGCACCACTTTTTCCGTAATTAAAAAAATAAAATAAAAAATCCAGATCTTTTTTTAATTTCACTTCACCAATTTGGCTATTTTGTGTATGTCCATTACATGAAATCCAAATAAAAATCAATTTAAATTACAGATTGTAATGCAAACAAAATTGAAAAATGCGAAGGGGTGTGAATACTTTTGCAAGGCACTGTATGTCGCAGGTCACTTATAACGATGTACACTGAGAGTCGGGGAGCAAGTTCAGGGAGTGAATACATTTAATAAATAAATTAACAAAACAATAAACACAAACAGCGAACCGACATGAAACAGGAACAATGACGACTGGGGAAGAAACCGAAGGGAGTGACGTATTGTCACGTTCCTGACCTGTTTTCCTTGTTTTTGTATGTGTTTAGTTGGTCAGGGCGTGAGTTGGGGTGGGCATTCTAATTTATTGTCAATCAGTGTTGCTTCCTAAGTGGACAGTTTGATTTCACAGAAGTGTGATTGACTTGGAGTTACATTGTGTTGTTTAAGTGTTCCCTTTATTTTTTTGAGCAGTGTATATCAAGCACATTTATAGGCAGGCCCTAGAACAGAGCATCGATTTCAGATTTTCCACTTCCTGTCAGGAAGTTTGCTGCAAAATGAGTTCTGTATTACTCACAGATATAATTCAAACGGTTTTAGAAACTAGAGAGTGTTTTCTATCCAATAGTAATAATAATATGCATATTGTACGAGCAAGAATTGAGTACGAGGACGTTTAAATTGGGCACGATTTTCCCCCAAAGTGAAAATAGCGCCCTCTGTCCTCAACAGGTTAAACCCATAACATCTAAATTATTTCATGACAACTATATAAAATGCTGCACTGAAATGTAAAAATAGTACACACACAAACCTGCCATTATCCATAGCATTGATCCACTGGTCAGTCATGTCAACCAATGCAATGATAGTGGAATGGTTTTTGCAATAAGCATGCTGATTTGCTGTGATCAGATCATTATTTTCCATGTACTCCCATATTTGTCTACTCATAAAAGGGAGTAGACTGATTGGTCGATTATTGGCAGGAGTAATGGATTCTTTGCTACCTTTCGGGATTGGACGGTTTAGCATGCTTTCATACATTTGGAAATGTCCCCTTTTCCAGTGACCAATTAAATAGGTATTTCAGTGGAGCTGCAATCTGGGGAGCAGCATAGTGAAAAACAAGTAAAATAATTGTCCATAAGATCAGAACCTATAGATTTACCATTGGGTAATGGTTTAACACCTCTACTGACAACAATGGTAGACAAAAATAGTAGTTTTTTGTTGTTGCTCATAATATGATCATTAATCCATTGGAGAATAGCTTGTAGGAAAAAAATTGTGTTTACTGTACATTCTCTCAAAAAATGATTATTCTTTGTAAAAAAAATCTGCAAATTGATTGGGAATATCAGCTGGTTTTGTTACTGTTCTCCCTTCAACCGCCACATTATTTGACATTTTATTAGGCTCCCCATTAGCTGTTGCAAAGCAGCAGCTACTCTTCCTGGGGTCCACACAAATCATGAAACATGACATAATAAAGAACATTAATAGACAAGAACAGCTCAAGGACAGAACTGCATGAAGTAAAAAAACAAATGCAAAAAGGCACACATAGCCTACAGATCAATACATACCCACAAACTATCTAGGTCAAATAGGGGAAGGCGTTGCTTTATGTTTTTTTTAAACCAGGTTTGCTGTTCATTTGAGCAACATGAGATGGAACAGAGTTCCATGCAAAAATTGCTCTATATATTACTATATGCTTTCTTGAATTTGTTCTGGATCTGTGGACTGTGAAAAGACCCCTGGTGGCATGTCTGGTGGGTTAAGTGTGTGTGTCAGAGCTGTATGTAAATTGACTATGCAAACAATTTGGGATTTTCAACACATTGTTTCTATTGAGAAGAAGTGATGCAGTCACTCTCCTCAACTCTTAGCTAAGAGAGACTGGCATGTATAGTTTTTATATCAGCCCTCCGATTGCAATGAAAAGCAAGACGTGCCGCTCTGTTCTGGGCCAGCTGCAACTTAACTAGGTCTTTCCTTGCAGCACTTGACCACACGACTGGACACGAATCAAGATTAGACAAAACTAGAGCCAGGAGGACTGGGTGAGAGAATGCCAGTAGTGTGCAAAGCTGTCATCAAGGCAATGGGTGGCTACTTTGAAGAATCTCAAATTTAAAACATATTTTGATTTGTTTAACACTTTTTTTGGTTACTACATGATTCCC
Organism: Salvelinus namaycush; assembly: GCF_016432855.1. Lineage (NCBI taxonomy): Eukaryota > Metazoa > Chordata > Actinopteri > Salmoniformes > Salmonidae > Salvelinus > Salvelinus namaycush. The sequence goes on along the minus strand of NC_052336.1, from coordinate 30,886,557 downwards.
AATGTGTTATTTCATAGTGTTGATGTCTTCTCTATTATTCTATAATGTAGAAAATAGTAAAAATAAAGAAAAAACCCTGGAATGAGTAGTTGTGTTCAAACTTTTGACTGGTACTGTACATGTTTTGACCATCTAAGGTAACGACAAATAATTTAGTATCTGTAACTTGTTCAACAGCCACACCATTCATTACCAGATTCAGCGGAGGTCTAGAACTTATGGAATGATTTGTACCAAATGCAATGCTCTTAGTTTTAGAGATGTTCAGGACCAGTTTATTCCACACATTCCAAAACACTATTTGACTTCATTAGCTGTGGTTGCTGATGTGTGTATGGTTGAATCATCAGCATATATGGACACAGATGCTTTGTTTAATGCCAGTGGCAGGTCATTGGTAAAAATAGTAAAGAGTAGAGGGCCTAGAGAACTGCCCTGCGGTACACCACACTTTACATATTTGACATTAGAGAAGCTTCAATTAAAGAAAACCCTTTGAGTTCTATTAGATTGTTTGATTCCACGATATGGCAGAGGTTGAAGAGCCATAACACAGGTTATGGTCAATAATATCAAAGGCTGTGCTGAAATCTAACAGTACAGCTCCCACAATCTTCCTATTATCAATTTCTTTCAACCGATCATCAGTCACTTGTATCAGGGCAGTACATTGGGTGCCCTTCTCTATAAGCATGCTGAAAATCAGTTGTAAAATGTGTTTACAGAGGAATAGCATTGTTTTTGGTCAAACACACTTTTTTTCAACAGTTTGCTAAGAGCTGCTAGCAAGCCGGCTCCTTATTAATCACATCAGACCAACAACTATTTTTAACATCATCCACATAAGTCACAGCAAAATCTGTTGTATGATCTCTTATACACTATCTTAGGCCCCTCTTTTAGAACTTTGGCTTTCCTGCATATAGTCACTATATTGTGATCACTGCATCCAATGGGTACGGATACAGCTTTAGAACAAAGTTCAACAGTATTAGTAAAAATGTGATCTTGTTCCTGTAGTGTTTGTAAACATCCTGGTAAATTGATTAATAACCTGAACCAGATTACAGGCACTGGTTACAGTGAGAAGCTTCCTCTTGAGCGGACAGCTTGATGAAAACCAGTCAATATTCAGTTACCCAAGAAAGTAGACCTCTCTGTTTACATCACATTCACTTTCAAGCATTTCACACATATTATTTAAATATGGACTATTCGCACTTGGTGGCCTATAGCAACACCCCAAAAGAAAAAGGCTTTAGATGTGCCAAGTGAACCTGCAACCACAACACTTCAATATCACATGACATAAGATCTTCTAAGCCTTACAGGGATATGGCTCTGCATATTTACATCAACACCTCCCCCATAAGCATTTCTGTCTCTTCTATAGATGTTACGTCCTTATATTGCTACTGCTGTATCTGTAACGCCTGGGGTGTAGTGGGGAAGAAGTCAGGCGCAGGAAGCAGCGAGTTATGAGTAGCGTACTTATTTATTCCACCACAATAGTGAACAGACGCCGTCCAAAACAAAAACCCAAAACACACGGACAACCGTGACATACAGCCGTGTACAAACATGTACATCGAAAACAATCCCGCACAACCAGCAGGCGGGCCCGCTGGTAAATAAAGCCCTACCAATCACCTAAACTACACACAGGTGCAACCAATAAACATAAAAGGGGAAAACAGGATCAGTGGCAGCTAGTAGGCCGGTGACGACGACCGCCGAGCGCCACCCGAACAGGAAGGGGAACCACCTTCGGCAGGAGTCGTGACAGTATCAGAGTCTCAGAAATGCCTAATATGTTAATATCAGCTGATGTTAGCAAGTTATTGATTTCATTAACCTTATTTCTAAGGCTACATATATTAATATGGGCTATTTTCAGCCCGTTCCTGGGTAGTTTCTCAGAGATTGACATAATATGGAAAAGAGCAAACAAAGCAAGAGAAAACAATATACATTCAGCAGTTCATTAATCAATTGGGGTGTGTGTGTGTGTGCTGCGGGGTTGAAGCTACAAACCCATAGGTTTGGCTCACTCATCCCTTCCAGGCTTCTGGGAGGGAGGGTGGACAATGAGCCTGTCATAGCAGATTTAAGCAATGTCCACAAGCTCTCTGGCAGCTTTCATGGCTGGGATCAGTTATTTCCTCTTCTGGCGCACAGCTTCAGGATAGTCCTCATTGAGGAAGATATACGTTCCTCTCAAGTTCTTGGCTCTTTCCAGAACAGCTACCTTGTCCTTGAACCTCAAGAACTTGACCGCTATCAGCTTGGGGCTGTCACCTTGGCCGGTGGTGGGTTTTCCAGTCCTGTGGGCGCTCTCCACCTCAATCTTCGTTTGGTTCAATATCTCAGAGATCATTTCCCTCACTTTGTCCTTAGACTCCATCCAGGTCTCATGTGGAGATTCTGCAATTCTATCCACAACCATGTTATTCCGCCTTGATTGTCCCTCAATGATTTGTCCTTCATTGTTATCATGGATTCACATAAAGAACTGATGTCCTCTCTCAATGACTTACAGATTGCTGTCATCTTGCCGTTCTCCTGTTTCAACTCATTAAGTTGACCCTGGAAGAACTGCAAGCTGTTCTTCAGGTCCTGGACCTTTCTGGTTAGGTCGTCCATTCTTTTATTAGTTGAATCCACCAGTATTTGGACAAAACACTTGAAGCAATGTTCTTGTTGTAAAAATGGCACTATTTTTGTTAGTTTAAAACGGGGGTGGGCAACTCCAGTCCGAGGGCCTGATTGGTGTCACACTTTTTCTCCATCCCTAGCAAACACAGCTGATTAAACAAATTGCATTCTAAACTGAATATCCTGATTAGGTGATTATTGGAGTAAGGTGTGTTAGATGGAGCTGGGGCAAAACTGTGACACCAATCAGGCCCCCAATAACTGGAGTTGCCCACCCCTGGTTTAAAAGATCCTTCACCTGTGATGGAGCGACACCACTGTCCTCAGCGGTACTCCCGCCGGCTTTGTTCTTTGTCATGGTAGCTAGAAACGTACAGCTGAAGTCGAAAGTTTACACACACTTAGGTTGGAGTCATTAAAACTTATTTTTCACTCCACTCCACAAATTTCTTTTAACAAACTATAGTTTCGGGCAAATCGGTTAGGACATCTACTTTGTGCATGACACAAGTCATTTTTCAAACAATTGTTTACAGACAGATTATTTCACTCATAATTCACTGTATCACAATTCCAGTGGGTCAGAAGTTTACATACACTAAGTTGACTGTGCTTTTAAACAGCTTGGAAAATTCCAGAAAATGATGGCATGGCTTTAGAAGCCTCTGATAGGCTAATTGACAGTATTTGATGCAATTGGAGGAGTACCTGTGGATGTATTTCAATGGCTACCTTCAAACTCAGTACCTCCTTGCTTGACATCATGGGTAAATCAAAAGAAATCAGCCAAGACCTCAGAAAAATAATTGTAGACCTCCACAAGTCTGAATCATCATTGGGAGCAATTACCAAATGCCTGAAGGTACCACATTCATCTGTACAAACAATAGTACGCAAGTATAAACACCATGGGACCACGTAGCCGTCATACCGCTCAGGAAGGAGACGCGTTCTGTCTCCTAGAGATGAACGTACTTTGGTGCGAAAAGTGCAAATCAATCCCGGAACAACAGCAAAGGACCTTGTGAAGATGCTGGAGGAAACGGGTACAAAAGTATCTATTTCCACAGTTAAACGAGTCCTATATCGACATAACCTGAAAGGCCGCTCAGCTTGGAAGAAGCCACTGCTCCAAAACCGCCACCAAAATAGCTAGACTACGGTTTGCAACTGCACATGGGAACAAAGATCGTACTTTTTGGAGAAATGTCCTCTGTTTTGATGAAACAAAAATAGAATTGTTTGGCCATAATGACCATCATTATGTTTGGAGGAAAAATGGGAAGGCTTGCAAGCCGAAGAACACCATCCCAACCGTGAGGCACGGGGGTGGCAGCATCATGTTGTGGGGGTGCTTTGCTGCAGGAGGGACTGGTGCACTTCACGAAATAGATGAGGAATTGAAAATCATGTGGATATATTGAAGCAACATCTCAAGACATCAGTCAGGAAGTTAAAGCTTGGTCGCAAATTGGTCTTCCAAATGGACAATGACCCCAAGCATACTTCCAAAGTTGTGGCAAAATGGCTTACGGACAACAAAATCAAGGTATTGGAGTGGCCATCACAAAGCCCTGACCTCAATCCTATAGAAAATGTGTGGGCAGAACTGAAAAAGCATGTGCAAGCAAGGAGGCTTACACACCTGACTCAGTTATACCAGCTCTGTCAGGAGGAATGGGCAAAATTCACCCAACTTATTGTGGGAAGCTTGTGGAAGTCTACCCAAAACGTTTGACCTAAGTTAAACATTTTAAAAGGCAATGCTACCAAATACTAATTGAATGTATGTAAACTTCTGACCCACTGGGAATGTGATGAAAGAAATAAGAGCTGAAGTAAATCATTCTCTCTACAATTATTCTGACATTTCACATTCTTAAAATAAAGTGGTGATCCTAACTGACCTAAGACAGGGAATTTTTACTAGGATTAAATGTCAATAATTGTGAAAAACTGAGTTTAAATGTATTTGGCTAAGGTGTATGTAAACTTCCGACTTCAATTGTATACCTCAATGACCTCGTACCCCTGCACATCGACTCGATACTGGTACCTCATGTATATTGCCAAGTTATCATTATTCATTCCTTGTAAATATTTTTCTATTATTTAAAAAAAAATCTCTACATTGTTGGGAAGGGCCCGTGAGTAAGCATTTCACTGTTAGTCTACACCTGTTTACAAAGCATGTGAAAAATAACATTTGATTTGATTTGAATGTGTTCCTCTTTTCACTTCTCAGTCAACATGCCTGGTAGTAATAAATAGTTGTGTTGCTGTAGCAGCATGCCATTGGGAAATACATTCTGAGATGGGGATCAGAGGCTGAATTGTCTTTCCTCTCTTTTCCCAGTATCAAAAACCTGTCCAAAACATGTGCCTCATACTGCGTACAAAGATTGCTCTACCTTTCCCACTCTTCTCTTAGGCAGTTGATGAGTCACTGCCTCGAACAGTATCCTTACTGTATTATTTACAGTACTGTGACTGTCTACATCCCAAATGGCAAGCTATTCCCTATATAGTACACTACTAGTAGTGCATTATACAGAGAATATGGTGCCATTTGGGACACATATTAAGTCTGCATCACAGTACTTTATCTGTAACTCTGTGCACGTTACTGTAGGTAATGTATTGTTGACCGTCTGCAAACATTGAACAAACGCCACAAAAACGAGATGAAAGTCAGCTGGATTAAAAGCCTCTCAGAGATCTGAGGGCACCTCAAGGCAATCCGTCATTTGGGTTTAGTTGAGGTTACAGGAGACGGAGCCTGCGTCCCAAATGTCACCCTACTGTTCATTCGGAAAGTATTCAGACCCCTTGACTCTTTCCACATTTTGTTACATTAGAATTTATTTAAATTGCTTTTTCACCTCATCAATCTCCACACCCCATAATAACAAAGCAAAAACAGATTTTTATTTGTCATAAAAGCAAGGGGAAAAACATCTGCATTGCCATTGATTTTAATCATTCATCCGCTGACTTCTTAATCAACGATGTGGAGAGTATATGAATCACTAAACTCTGTAGCTCTTCCTCTCGGAGAAATTCAGTCACATGTGAGTTCTCTGGAGGCGAGTTCTGTTGAGGGAACATGCACAGATAATTCCTGCGTACAGCGACAGTTTTGCTTATCCAATCATCTGTGTGCGATGTCGTTGCTCTTTCTTTCGGTTTCATTTCGGTGAATCGATGCTCCATTTGCTCAGACAAGGGAGGAGGGAAGCTCATGTGTTTGTGTTGCTTTTTCTATTTCTGTATCTGTCTGTCGGGGGAGAATAGCAGCAACATACTGCAGCAACGTACATTTGGAGACACAGTTTCTCTCTCTGGGTTAGAGTGTTTGCTTGCTTGTTGTTGCGTTACAGTAGGGGTGTTAATTAAGAAGCTGCGTGTGTCAACTATTTTACGGTGGGTGGGATGTTAAGCCCAGTTTACATCTAACAGACGAGATGAGATGTTCCTATCAATTTTAAAACAAAGCTTGCTTGATCTGAACGGTTTGGCTGGAGTTTCCAAGATCCAACAAAAGACGAGACAGGTCCATTTAGCAGAAGTGTGGACTTGAGTAACAACTTTGACTCTAGTCTGACTCACGTCACAAATTTGATTATTTGAGACTATACTTCGTAGACTTGGATTTGGAGCCTCAAGACTCAATTTTGTGGCAATCATAAAATGTTGTCAGCCGGTTATTGTTATGCAAAAGCCTGCCGGTTTAACTGTAATTGACCATTAATTAACATAAACACGTTTAGCATTTCCAGGCCTCCACGCATACAACATGCTTACAAGCCGCTGATGCGGGCCTTTGGAACATATACATTTAAAAAAGTGTAATAAAGCAATTTAATATACAGCAGCACAATAAATACATTTATTTTAGGCAGGTCTAAAGAAATATTATGGCATGAAGAAAATGTATTTCAGAAGAACAGAAGAGTTGGCCTACTGTATGTTGTTAGGTTCTAATTCTCAGAGTAAAAACTTGACGGACACTATGAAACCTTAAACCAAGTGTATTCTTCCCAGAGGATCAATACAGCTGCATTAGACGACAACACAAGCACTGATATTTAACTATGCCGAGTCTCCACCTACACATCTGAACAGCCATTGCATCTCTGTGGCTAGACAGAACCTTAGTGATATCTGTTCTTCCTCACCTCATCTGACCTGACCTCTACCCCAAAGTACTCACTTCTCCCCAACTCATGGCTGTTATGGTGACTGGTACCAGACTGTGTCTCTTCTCCTCCCAGAGGATCCCTCCCATAGGATCCCTGATGGCTAACAATAACATGTCCTGACATGATGTAAATGTTATACATTACCCTCTCTCCCTCAGTGACATGAGTAAGTATATTTAATATTCTCAGAACCCAACAATGTTATCTGGCTATGCACCATGCCATAGGCTGTGGGCTTGTTAATTTAACAAGTCCTGTGCCATTATTCATATTATATGATTTTATAGGAAGAGAATATCATTTAAGTTAGCTGAATAAAATGTAAAGGTCATTTTTCCCATTCCAGAGTGAGTGCGTGCGCATATGAAGTGGCTATGTTGAGCATAAAAGTGATAATTTAAAACAGGTACTATATGCTTGATTTAGAGTTATGTGGCAACTTTAGTAATGAATGAGACAAATCTTAGAATGCCTTAGAAATCAAAATGTATATGGCCTTCATGATGCGATGAATTGAGAAATTCGCAAAAAGAACTTGAGCTCTGTTCCTTGCCTCAGGCTGCATATGCTGTTCTCTCAAGTGATCATATTTTTACCCATCAGACTGTTCTCAATTTAGTATTTTCTAATATGTCAAATCAGTTTAGATTTAGAATGGCCCATTACCAAGTGGAAAGGAACGGGGCAGGGAAAAAAGACAGGTCATCCGTATGCACGCGGATAGCTGATGGAAGCCACTCTCCCGCTGGTTCTTTTTTTTCACTCAAGGTGGTAGGTTGACAACATAAAATAAAATAAAAATGCAGGACAACAAGATGATTTTGTGGGACATTCACAGAACAGTGTAGCCTACAGTACCAGTCAAAAGTTGTAGAATAATAGTGAAGAAAACGAAACTATGAAATAACACTTATGGAATCATGTAGTATCCAAAAAGTGTTGAAGGAGTTCCCACATATGCTGAGCACTTGTTGGCTGCTTTTCCTTCACTCTGCGTTCCAATTCATCCCAAACCATCTCAAGTTGGTGGAGGTCGGTTGATTGTGGAGGCCAGGTCATCTGATAAAGCTCTCCTTCTTGATTCAACAGCCCTTACACAGCCTGGAGGTGTGTTTTGGGTCATTGTCAAGTTGAAAAACAAATGATAGTCCCACTAAGTTCATACCAGATGGGATGGCGTATCGCTGCAGAATGCTGTGGTAGCCATGTTGGTTAAGTGTGGCTTGAATTCTAAATATATCAGTGTCACCAGCCAAGCACCATCACACCTCCTCCTCTATGCTTAACGGTGGGAACCACACATGCGGAGATCATCCGTTCACCTACTCTGCGTCCCACGAACACACGGCGGTTGGAACCAAAAATCTCAAATTTGGACTCATCAGACCAAGGGACAAATTTCTCCCGGTCTAATGTCCATTCCTCATGTTTCTTGGCCCAAGCAAGTCTTTTCTTCTTATTGATGTATTTTAGTAGTTGTTTCTTTGCAGCAATTCTACCATGAAGGTCTGATTCATGTGGTCTCCTCTGAACAGTTGATGTTGAGATGTGTATGTTACTTGAACTTTGTGAAACATTTAATTTGGGCTGCAATCTGAGGTGCAGTTATTCTAATGAATATATCCTCTGCAGAAGAGGTAACTCTTGGTCTACCTTTCCTGTGGCGGTCCTCATGAGAGCTAGTTTCATCATAGCGCTTGATGGTTTTTGCGACTGCACTTGAATGAACTGACATTTTCCGGATTGACTGACCTTCATGTCTTGAAGTAATGATGGACTGTTGTTTCTCTTTGCTTGTTTGAGCTGTTCTTGCCATAAAATGGACTTGGTATTTTACCAAATAGGGCTATCTTGTGTAAACCAACCCTACCTTGTCACAACACAACTGATTGGCTCAAACGCATTGAGAAGGAAAGAAATTCCACAAATTAACTTTTAACAAGGCACGCCTGTTAATTGAAATGCTTTAAAGGTGACAACCTCATGTACCTGGTTGTGGGAATGCCAAGAGTGTGCAAAGCTGTCATCAAATCAAAGGGTGGCTACTTTGAAGAATCTCAAATATAAAATATTTTTTTATTTGTTTAACACTTTTTTGGTTACTAAATGATTCCATATGTGACCCGTTTCAGGAAACTAGGCATATGTCGCGGGTCACTACTTCACAGCAGAGCCGTTTGAACGCAAAAACAAAATGTGTTTTTTTGCAAAAAGGCCTTCTCAAACATGTGAACTTTCATGCCATCTGTAAATACAAATTAAATTGTTAAATTACGATCCTAGTTGGTTTAGCCACAGAAAAAGTCAGCAACCTTCCCGCTAGCCATGATTTGCTGAGATAATGAGTGGGCTGGACATGCCAAGAGATGAGTTGGGATTGGTCTGCAATATAGTCTATTTGAGCTGGTCTGTATGTCTAGGTAGTCCTGTCTAGCACTCCTTTAAAAAAAAAAATGAACTGTATATTAAAACTGCATTAGTATTGCTATCCACTTTCTGTAGGACTGTTTCGAAATCAGTGGAATTTGAGTATGATAGCTAATGAGATTTGAGAACACCTGTCTCCGGATTACATCTTCAAACTAAGGGCAACCATTGCATCCGTCAGGCGACGCGACCAACCATGAATGATGTATACGGGTAAGATAATCTAGCTTGCTACATTTTCAGATATTACACGTATCTAATCTGACAGTAAGAGCCATTTGCTTGGCTAGCTATAGCTTAATGTTATCTAGCTAACATTGAACCTGGTTGGTTAGCTAAGTTACCTGCAGATTCATGCATGGTAGTAATGTCATGAGTTATGATGAGGTTCATTGTTTACCAAGCTAGCTAGCTACATGTCTTGACAAAATGCTCCACTATGCAGGTAACCATTTTGGGTGCGTTCGTAAATTCAGTCTGGCCATCTTCTCCAATATCAGAGCACTCTCAACTGAGTGTGCCACAGAGCAGAGAATAACTGATGTCAGTAAATGTCGGTGTCAGTAAATGTCGGCAAAAAAAGTGTAATTAAATTGTTGCCAGCAGCACAGTTACAGTCACCAATGCTCTGGATAACATGAAAACAGCCTAACCAGCTCTGCTAGGGTGAGGTAAATGGTCAGAGTGTGGTGTTCTCTCATTATGTGCCTCGAAGTAGCTAGTCAACGTTAGCCAGTTAGCTCATGTGCTTGACTGCCATTGTGAGGTTAAAAGAGCGTCCGGTGTGTGCTCTGAATGTGAAACGCTCTGAATTTACGAACGGACAATGCGACAACACTGTTGCAGTCACCAACGCTCTGGATACATAACAGCCTAACCAGCTCTGCTAGGGCGAGTAATGTTTAGTGAGCTGTTCTCTCTCACTTAGAAGTCTGGAAGTAGCTAGCAAGTTAGCTTGGGTGCTTGACTGCTGTTTGTACATTCGGATCAACCCTTAAATAGATGGGTGGGGCTAAAGCTTAAGAGGGTGTGAACGATGCTGAATGGGTGTAGACAAAGGGCTATCCAAAACATTCAAAGGCCATTTTCTCAAAAGTGAGTTTCCAAGTTTATCAACTTTCAAAGCAAAATGACTTTCCCATTGTTCCTCAACTGTAGTTTATGATATAGCATATTGTAGCTCTGAGTCAGTTTTTTTATCCAATGTAAAAAACGCAATTTCAAATGTTGCTACGTAAGACCGATTTGAACCAGTCGGTCGCATATGTGTTATTTCATAGTTTTGATGTCGTCACTATTATTCTACAATGTAGAACATTTTTAAAATAAAGAAAAACCATGTAATGAGTAGGTGTGTCCAACATTTTGACTGGTACTGTATATATTTTCATGAGCACAATGTGACTGCAAGAGACAGGTTGGAATGTCTGACTGAAATACGGGACAAATTAACATTTTTTTCTAAATTTGTGCCGTTTGAATTTGTTGATAAAATGCGGGATATGATTGTTTGGTTGCGGGACTTGGGACAAAGGGCAAACTTACGTGACTCTCCCGTACATTACGGGACATGTGGTCACCCTACATGCCTGGTAGGCTACTCCGGTTATCTCACTCCACACATAAACCATTGTTCGAGGAGAATGCAGCCTCTCGCTGCGCAACAGGTGATATTCGATCCAAACTCTATATGCCATGGGCTCTCCAACCCTATTCCTGCATCTACCCAATGCTTAATTCGTGAAACCAAGTGACATCAGTCTGGGAACATTGATAGTGACATGTTTTAACAACTAAACATATTTCATTGAACTGTTGACAGGCCCTCTCTATGTGGGCTTGAGAAAGGAATGAAGGCAAGAGGGAAGGAGATGGAAGGAGATGGAAACACGTGGTAGTGAGCTATTCTGTAGCTAAAGCTCATGTGTCAGCCTGTAAATTATGAAATTATCAAAAATGCCCTATTACTAGGATATTCAAAATCAAATACAAATTCACTATAATGGTAGGCTAACTATTTAAGCCGCCCTGCACAAACAACAAAACAACAGCATCACCTAGGCCTATACATTCTCTCACAGACAGATGGATAAAACGTTTGGAGCATAGTATAAGGTAACCAGTCCATCCAGTATGCATAATAATACAGTTCAGTCAGTCGATTACTATCATTTTTTTTGGTTTTGGAGTATAGGCTAGACCAATTATGTACCAAAGACATCTTAAATCAGTATTTTTTTCTGCCATGCGTAATATGGGGTAGGCTAAGTATTGTGTAACGGCACAATCATCATTCTAATTCAGATTTTTTGGGGGGCTTGGGCTCATATACACTGAGTATACAAAACATCAAGAACACCTGCTCTTTCCATGAAGTAGACTAACCAGGTGAATCCAGGTGAAAGCTAAGCTCCCTTATTGATCTTACTTGTTAAATCCACTTCAATCAGTGTAGATGAAGGGGAGGAGACAGGTTAAAGAGTGACTTTTAAGTCTTGACACAATTGAGACATGGATTGTGTATGTGTGCCATTCAGAGTGTGAATGGGCAAAAAAAAATTCTTTAAGTGCCATTAAACAGGGTATGGTAGTAGGTGCCAGGCGCACCAGTTTATGTCAAGAACTGCAATGCTGCTGGGTTTTTCACGCTCAACAGTTTTCTGTGTGTATCAAGAATGATCCACCACCCAATGGACGTCCAGCCATCTTTTTAAAGCACATACTGTTTGATGATGTGTTTGATGTGATTTTCAATTGAATATATGAAATTGCTTCTTTCAATTATTGATAAACATGCACCTGCTAAGACACTTTCTGGTTTTACTGTTATTAAGGCTCCATGGATTGATGAGGAATTGAAAAACTGTATGGTTGAAAGAGATGGGGCAAAAGGAGTGGTTAATAAGTCTGGCTGCACATCTGACTGTCTGACTTACTGCAAATTGAGAAAGTATGTGACTCAACTCAACAAAAAGAAGAAGAAACTGTATTATGAAGCCAAGATCAATGATATAAAGAAAGATGGAAAAAAAACTTTGGAGTACTTTAAATGAAATGGGCAGAAAGACACACTTCTTTCATTGAATCAGATGGCTTATTCATCACAAAACCATTTGATGTTGCCAATTATTTTTATGATTACTTAATTGGCAAAGTGGGCAAATTTATGCAGGAAATGCATAATTCTACTACCCAATAGTGGTAAAGTGTCCTTTACTGGTTCTAACAGGAGACCAAAATTTGTCTTTGACCAAATACAATGCTATTTAGCTGAAAACAAATTAACATCAGACATTCAGCATTCTTATAGAGAAGGGCACTCAACATGTAGATTGGTAGAAAAATATTGATAATAAGAAGATTGTGGGAGCTGTACAGCCTTTGATATTATTGACCATAACCTGTTGTTGAGAAAACATATGTGTTATGGCTTATGGCTCTGCCATATCATGGATTCAGAGCCATCTATCTAATAGAACTGAGGGTTTTCTTTAACCTCTAATTCCTCCCAATCCCGGATCCGGGAGCACCCCCATCAGTAAAAAAGCTGACTAGCATAGCCTAGCATAGCGTCACAAGTAAATACTAGCATCTAAATATCATTAAATCACAAGTCCAAGACACCAGATGAAAGATACACATCTTGTGAATCCAGCCATCATTTCTGATTTTTAAAAAGACACCACTTTTTTTACTCCACCATTTTTTTCCTGCATAGGTAGCTATCACAAATTCGACCAAATAAAGATATAAATAGCCACTAACCAAGAAACAACTTCATCAGATGACAGTCTGATAACATATTTATTGTATAGCATATGTTTTGTTAGAAAAATGTGCATATTTCAGGTATAAATCATAGTTTACCATTGCAGCCATCACAACTCTCACCAAAGCGACTAGAATAACTACAGAGAGCAACGTGAATTACCTAAATACTCATCATAAAACATTTCTGAAAAATACACAGCGTACAGCAAATGAAAGACAAACATCTTGTGAATCCAGCCAATATTTCAGATTTTTTAAGTGTTTTACAGCGAAAACACAATATAGCATTATATTAGCTTACCACAATAGCCAGAAACACAAGCCATTTACCAGCAGCAAAGGTTAGCGATCGTAAGAAACAAGCAAAAGATATATAATTTTTGACTAACCTTCATAAACTTCTTCAGATGACAGTCCTGTAACATCATATTACACAATGCATATAGGGTTTGTTCGAAAATGTGCATATGTAGCGGCACAAATCGTGGTTATACAATGTGATTAGTAGGCAAACTTCAAGCAATCTGTCCGGCGCCATCTTGGAGAGGCACCTAATCTAATCGATAACTAATCATAAACTTGACTAAAAAATACAGGTTGGACAGCATATGAAAGATACATTAGTTCTTAATGCAACCGCTGTGCTAGATTTTTAAAATTAACGTTACTACGCATACAGCGTGCGCTAAAGCGAGACCGCACCGAAATTCATGGCGGAATTATTGTTTAACATTTGTCAACATAAATACGAATTAACAGCATAAAGACTTCTTACTATTTGCTGAGCTTCCATCAGAATCTTGGGCAAGGTGTCCTTTCTCCAGAACAATCGTCTTTTGGTTGAAAGATGTCCTCTTCTCCTGTAGAAATAGCAGCTAACGCTAGCCATGTGCCGGAGAGGTGTCCAACTCACGATAGCGCGTGACAAAGAAATTCCAGAAAATCGCAATAAACTGATATAAACTGCTATAAGTCGGTTTAAATTAGCTACCTTATGAAGTTTTTAAGACAAAAATCTAATTAAATCAGAGCCGGAGATAAAGAACTGCTAAAACGAAAGCTTTTCAAGACGCCATAGTGATGTCCCTCCTGCGTCAGGCCCCCCGTTGAAAAGATCGGACCTTCCGTTCCAAGAGCTTTTATAGTGCCCCAGATGGTGCAATCCACTCCATTCAAATTCTCACCGCTTACTGACATCTAGAGGAAGGCGTATGCAGGGCATGTAGCCCCATGGCTTACATGGGAATTTATAAACTGACCCTAGAACAGAGACCTCGATTTCAGAAATCTCACTTCCTGACAGGAAGTGTGCTGCAGAATGAGTTATGTTTCACTCAGAGAAATAATTCAAACGGTTTTAGAAACTAGAGAGTGTTTTCTATCCAATAGTAATAATAATATGCATATTGTACGAGCAAGAATTGAGTACGAGGCAGTTTAATTTGGGAACGAATTTTTACAAAGTCGAAATGGCGCCCCCCTATTGACAAGAAGTTTTAACAAAGTCTGTTTTTGAATGCATGGCCAGTAATAAACATGTCCTGAACATCTCTAAAACTAAGAGCATTGTATTTGGTCCAAATCATTCCCTAAGTTCTAGACCTCAGCTGAATATGGTAATGAATGGTGTGGCTGTTGAACAAGTTGAGGAGACTAAATTAATTGGTGTTACCTTAGATTGTAAACTGCCATGGTCAAAACATATACAGTGCATTCGGAACATAGTCAGACCCCTTGACTTTTTACACATTTTGTTACTTAAAGCCTTATTCTAATCTGGATTAAATAAAATAAAAAAATCCTCATCAATCTAGACACAAGACCCCATAATGACAAAGCAAAAACAGGTTTTCAGAAATGTTTGCAAATGTATTAAAAATGCAAAACAGATACCTTATTTACGTAGGTACTCAGACGCTTTGCTGTGAGATTCAAAATTGAGCTCAGGTGCATCCTGTTTCCATTGATCATCCTTGAGATGTCTCTAAAACTTGATTGGAGTCCACCTGTGGTATATTAAATTGATTGGACATTATTTGGAAAGGCACACAACTGTCTACATAAGGTCCCACAGTTGACAGTGCATGTTAGAGCAAAAACAAAGCCGTGAGGTCGAAGGAATTGTTCGTAAAGATCCGAGACAGGATAGTGTCGAGGCACAGATGGTGAAGGTTACCAAAACATTTCTGCCACATTGAAGGTCCCCAAGAACACAGTGGCCGTTATTATTCTTAAATTAAAGAAGTTTGGAACCACCAAGACTCTTTCTAGAGCTGGCCACCCGGCCAAACTGAGCAATCGGGGGAGAAGGGCCTTGGTCAGGGAGGGGACCAAGATCCCGATGATCACTCTGACAGAGCTATAGAGTTCCTCTGTGGAGATGGGAGAACCTTCCAGAAGGACAACCATCTCTGCAGCACTCCACCAATCAGGCCTTTATGGTAGAGTGTCCAGACGGAAGCCACTCCTCAGTAAAAGGCACATAACAGCCCGCTTTGAGTTTGCCAAAAGGCACCTTATGGACTCTCAGATCATGAGAAACAAGATTGTCTGGTCTGATGAAACCAAGATTGAACTCTTTAGCCTGAATGCCAAGCATCACGTCTTTAGGAGACCTGGCACCATCCCTATGATGAAGCATGGTGGTGGCAGCATCATGCTGTTGGGATATTTTTCAGAGGCAGGGACTGAGAGACTAGTCAGGATCGAGGGAAAGATGAACGGAGCAAAGTACAGAGAGATCCTTGATGAAACCCTGCTCCAGAGCGCTCAGGACCTCAGGCTGGGGCGAACAGTTCACCTTCCAACAGGACAACAATGCTACACTCACAGCCAAGACAATGCAGGAGTGGCTTTTGGACAAGTCTCTGAATGTTCTTGAGTGGCCCAGCCAGAGCCCAGACCTGAACCCGATCAAACATCTCTGGAGAGACCTGGAAATAGCTGTGCATTAACTTCTCTGGGATATGTGGGACGCTAACGTCCCACTTGGCCAAAAGCCAGTAAAAATGCAGAGTGCCAAATTCAAATAAATTACTATAAAAATCAAACTTTCATGAAATCACACATGAAAGATACCAAATTAAAGCTACACTTGTTGTGAATCCAGCCAACATGTCAGAATTCAAATAGGCTTTACGACGAAAGGACACCAAACGATTATGTTAGGTCAGAGCCAAGTCACAGAAGAACACAGCCATTTTTCCAGCCAAAGAGAGGAGTAACAAAAAGCAGAAATAGAGATAAAATGAATCACTAACCTTTGATGATCTTCATCAGATGACACTCATAGGACTTCATGTTACACAATACATGTATGTTTTGTTCGGTAAAGTTCATATTTATATCCAAAAATCTGAGTTTAGGCGGGACGCTACTGTCTCACTTGGCCGAAAACCAGAGAAAATGCAGAGCGCCAAATTCAAATAACTTACTATAAAAATCAAACTTTCATTAAATCACACATTAAAGTTACCAAATTAAAGCTACACTGGTTGTGAATCCAGCCAACATGTCAGAATAGGCTTTCTGATTTCTTTTTGATTTCTTTGCTCAAGTAGCTGGTCAAGGCATTTGAAATGTTCTTTATTTTCATTTCAACCATTTTATGTCTATGCTGTATACTGTACTAAAATATAAATGCAACATGCAACAATTTCAACTATTTTGCTGAGTATTCAACTATTCAGCTCATATAAGGAAATCATTCATCTGAAATAAATTAATTAGGCCTTTGTCTATGGATTTCACATGAATGGGCAGGGGCACAGCCATGGGTGGGCCTGGAAGGGCACAGGCCCACCCACTGGGGAGCCAAGCCCAGCCAATCAGAATTAGTTTTTTTCCCACAAAAGGGCTTTATTACAGACAGAAATATTCCTCAGTTTCATCAGCTGTCCGGGTGGCTGGTCTCATACGATCCTTCAGGTGAAGATGCTAGATGTGGAGGTCTTGGGCTGGCGTGGTTACACGTGGTCTGTGGTTGTGAGGCCGAATGGAGGCGGCCTATGGTAAACAAATTTACATTCAAATCTCTGGCAATAGCTCTAATGGACATTCCCGTAGTCAGCATGCCAATTGCACGCTCCCTCAAAACTTAAGACTGTGGTGTTTGTGGTGTTTTGTGACAAAACTGCGCATTTTAGAGGGGCCTTTTGTTGTCACCATCACAAGGTGTTCCTGTGTAATGACCATGCTGTTTAATCAGCTTCTTGATAATCCATCCACCTGAGAGGTGTGGCATATCTTGGCAAAGGAGAAATTTGTACACAAACTGAGTGAAATAATATTTTGTCCTAATGGAACATTTCTGGGATCTTTCATTTCAGCTCATGAACGATGGGACTAACATTGTACGTGTTGCGTTTATATTTTTGTTCAGTATATTTAGTGCCTTGCTAAAAATCACACATTTGGACTCATCAGACCAAAGGACAGATTTCCACCAGTCTAATGTCTATTGCTCATGTATCTTGGCCAAAGTAAGTCTCTCCTTCTTATTGATTGAAGTGAAAACCACTTTGGTAGTGGTTTCTTTGCAGCAATTCGACCACAAAGACCTGATTCACGCAGTCTCTTCTGAACAGTTGATGTTGAGGTGTGTCTGTTACTTGAACTCTGTGAAACATTTATTTGGACAGTCGTTTCTCTTTGCTTATTTGAGCTGTTCTTGCCATAATTTGGACTTGATCTTTTACCAAATCGGTCTTTCTTCTGTATACCACCCCTACCTTGTCACAACACAACTGATTGGCTCAAATGCATTAAGAAGGAAATAAATTCTACAAATTAACTTTTAACAAGGCACACGTGTTAATTAAAGTGCATTCCAGGTGACTACCTCATGAAGCTGGTTGAGAGAATACCACGAGTGTGCAAGGCAAAGGGTTGGCACGTTGAAGAATCTAAAATCTAAAATATATTTTGATTTGTTTTACACTTTTTTGGTTACCACATGAGTCCATATGTGTTGTCTTCAATATTATTCTACAATGGTGAAATTAGTAAAAATAAAGAAAAATCCTGCAATGAGTACGTTTGTGCAAACTTTTGACTGGTACTGTATAAATTAAATCAAATAGCCTAGTACACTCACCAAAACTTTTCAAATGTTCAAATCAAAAGGCTATTGCATGGGTGCTTCGCAAATTTAGAACCGCTGGCCACCAACTTAATAAACTAAAGCACTCAACATTGGGAATAAGATCAGAATGACTGCTTATGCTTGATCCATATGTTAAATAATAAAATAGGTAGCCTAGCCTACAAAACTAAAACAATTCGTATGTTCAAATCAAAAGGCCTGATTAACATGACATCAATAATGCAGCCACAGTCTCTGGTGTCGATACATTCAGAAATCAAAAGATGGTTTAGTGTTTTGTTTAAAAGCTCCAACAAAGGCCAAGTGAACAATAAATACTTTTCAATAAGAAAACAGAAATCCACATTAAAAAAAAGATGCAGCATACGATGCAATACTCGTGATCATTTTAAGGAGAACAAGGAGAACAAAAACTACTTAGCCTCCATTTATACCACTGCAGAAAATCTTCACTATTTGGCATCTTCCAAATTGTGTAGCCATATTCAAAACATTCTCGATTTTCGAAAAATCACATACCATAAGATGTTCTATTTTTCATATTGAGAATGTGTCATGCGCGATTGAGTTGTTTTGTTTTATTTGTTAATTTCGGTAGCACATCCCTATATCTGATTATCAGCAGTTGTCAAAGCCGAAATTAGTACAGTATGACATCCGGCATTTGAAGTATACTTGATTTTCGAAATGTTACATACTATAAATACATTTTCGCATACTAAAACGGCCTTCTATTTAGGACGCATGTATGGGTTTTCAGATACGGGTCAATTTTGGGACCAGTTCTCTTTACTATTTATATAAATAATATTGGTCTATCTATTAAATCCTGTAATATTCATCTGTATGCAGACAATTTGGTTACGTATGCCATTGCACCAACTCTTGACCAAACTGTGTTAGAGCTGCAATTTGATTTTACAAAAAGCCCTTGATATAAAAGTTTTACTTAATGAGGGCAAAATGGAATATATGTTCTCTAACTCACTCAAAAATGTCTTAGATGGACTACATCTAAGACCATCATTGGATGGTTCTCTCATCGAGCGGGTTACCGCCTATAAATATTTGGACGTTTCGATTGATAAAGATCTAATGTTTAAAAAACACACAGAAGACCTAGTTAAAAAGATTTTAAAGTAGGCTTCATTTTTAGAAATATATCTTGCCTCTCTCTAAGCAGCAGGAAGCAGATTGTACAATCAACTTTCCTGCCACTTTTGGACTATGTTGACACCATTTATCACAATTCAGCAAACACCACTCTAGAAACCTTTGGATGCAGTCTACCATAGCATACTTTGCTTTATCATAGGTGACAGGTGTAATACTCACCACTGAATCCTGTCTCAGAAGGTTGGCTCGTCCTCACTGAAGTCCCCTACATATTTCATTATTCCCTTTTTGTTTGCAAAGCTCCGCTGAAAAACATAAAATAGAGACACCAAACCTGTTCACACTCATGGTTAACTGTCAAGGTTCCACTAGTCTCTACCAAACGAGGTAAATCTGCCTTCAGTTTTAGTGCCCCCCATTATTGGAATAACCTACAAAACTCCCTACATTTTCACTCTCTGGTGTCTCTAGGGCAGTTTAAGACTTTAATGTTGAATGTGTGTAATGAGAATTGCAACTGTTTGGATTGATTGTATTTGTGGTGTTTGAAGCTGTAGATTCTTTCATATGTAGTTTAAAAAAAAATGATTATTTTGAATTGTTCTATTGCTGTCCTCAGGGCACCATTGTAAATAAGACCATGGTGTCAATGGATTCCCCTGAATAAATACAAGTTTGATAAAATGTTGTTCTTCGGTGCAGAGGTTTTCAAATCAGAACTGACTGACTCAGTGAACATAGCAGACAAGCACAACCCCTCTCAAAGACACTGCCAAAGCCTGTTCCCATGTGATGTCTCAGACCAGTTGGCACTTTTCACTCCATGTTTTGAAAAGGGGCGACATGCATGACCATCATGTCTACTAATAGACTTGCAGAGGAACTGTAACTGGGGCAGTCATTTTCAATCATTGATTACTCTTATTGTGACGATGCTACCAAGACACAT
Organism: Salvelinus namaycush; assembly: GCF_016432855.1. NCBI lineage: Eukaryota > Metazoa > Chordata > Actinopteri > Salmoniformes > Salmonidae > Salvelinus > Salvelinus namaycush. The sequence goes on along the minus strand of NC_052336.1, from coordinate 30,866,333 downwards.
CTAATTGGTGCCATGTAACTCCCTATCAGATGTCCTACTGTGTTCATTGATTGGCTGTTGTGTGTCTGAGTCTTTTTCAAAAGTGCTTACAGAGGCTTTCCATATCTTAGGCTGACGGATTTTAAGATAGAAACTGCGTACCAATTTACACCTTATTCCCTTTATTGACCAGGGCCCATAGAGAATGAGCCCTGGTCATGCATGGAATAAGGTGCCCTTTTGGACACAGCCAGTCATTAAATAGCAACACAGAGAAGATAAAACCTTGTGATTATTTTCTTTTGTTTGACTCTTCGGGATTAGGTGTTCATACCGAATGGCAGGATAGTTGATATTCTTCAGGCTCCCGCAGCAGTACACATGTCAGTGGAGATTGCTATTGTAATCCATGAAATGCATTGACATCCCTATTCTGTAATGAAAGGGCTTATTGGCAAAGCCTGACCTGGTGGCCAAGCTTCTCAGTGCTATTAACACTGGAAATGTTCATTAAACCGTCTTTTCACACACACACAAAACACAAACAGACAATGTACAGCTATAGGTAAATCCCCCTTGAAGGATACTCAATAGCTGCTGGAAATATCTCACACATGGAACCTCCATATCAGACATGTGAAATTGTGCTTATAAGTGTGTATGTGTCATTTTAGACTATTTGTATTCCCTTCACAGTACACTCCTTTTGACCAGAGGCCCATAGTAATGGGCCCAGGTCAAAAGTAGGGTACATGGGGTATACTTAATACCATTGAGACATCCTTACTCTCTAATTAAGAAACAGCCTCTGTGGTATTACTGAATTAGGAGCGAGCTTGCAGAGTGAGAGCAAGTAATTAGGCGGGGTGGAGCTCTGCCAAGGAGGCTGGGGCTCAGTTGGATCTCTGTGTGTGTGTGTGTGAGCTCTGTTGAAGTGCGGGATCCTAGTAAGTGGGTAAGGCTCCCACCGGTGGACCTATGAGAGGCCTGACTGATACTGCTACTGGTAAAAGCACTCAGGGCTCCAGCAAATGTACTTCACGTCTCATCTTCATGGAGCTATTTCCCCCTGTGTGTGCATGTATTTATTTTTTTATTTAACCTTTATTTAACTAGGCAAGTCAGTTAAGAACAAATTCTTATGTACCATGACGGCTTACCCCGGCCAAACCCTAACGAAGCTGGGCCAATTGTGTGCCGCCCTATGGGACTCCCTAACCCTAACTAGCTCATTGAACCTATTTGGTTAACTTTAGTTAGATATGATTTGATCTCCCAATGACGGACGGTTGTAATACAGCCTGGAATCAAACCAGGGTCTGTAGTGATGAGAGAGTTTGTGAGCAAGCGAGAGGTGTTCTACATAACAAAGTAATCTGCGATTGAATAGTCTCTAACCAATCAGAATGTCAAAGCCAATGATGAATTTTCTAAACGCTGCTTTACCCACTTATGTTCTGGCTCTGACCCAACCCATCGGTTTCTGGGACCAGATGGTTTTTTAATGGATTGGCAAGGAGCAAGGAGTTTGGTTTTGCCTGCCTGTGTTGGCGTAGGAAATCACAAATAACCAATATGTGACCGACTGGCTCAAATTGGTCTTATGTAGCAAAATTTGAAATTGTATTTAAAAGTAGAGACACTTTGAGCCACAAAATGGTATATCATACACTGCATTTGAGGGACAATTCAACATTGTTCACACCCTCTTAAGCCAGCTCCACCCATCTCTTTAAGGATTCACATGTGAGGTCATGTGCCACCTAAACATTAAGTAGTGTAGTAAAGATTAAGACTAAAATGGTAAAAGTAGTAGCCTACGATAAGAAACAATTCCTGGTATACAGAATGTGTCTGTTAGATGACGCTTACACAGACACACGTATGTAAATTTATGGGTCATATGAAAGAAATTATATAACCCCTAGCCACATATTACCAAGTGAATAGGTCTCTAAAGAAGGTGTAAACAGTACAGCCGAATGGTTACTTGCATAGTAGCAATATCAGAAATGGATGGTGCCAATGTAAATCAAATAATATACAGTATGTACAAGAACAATTTCAATAACAATATCAGTGATAGATGAGGTAGTTATATGCATACAAACAGGGGTAAAGTGGCAGCAGGATCATTAAAAAAATAGTAGCAGCAACGTATGTGTGTTAGGAGAGTCATTTGAGTAGAGGCACTGCAGATAGTGGCAGTGGTGTAAAGTACTTAAGTAAAAAATACTTTAAAGTACTACATAAGTAGTTTTTTGCGGTATCTGTACTTTATTTTACTATTTATATTTTTGACAACTTTTACTTCACTACATTCCTAAAGAAAATATTGTACTTTTTACTCCATACATTTTCCCTGACAACCAAAAGTACTCATTACATTTTGAATTCTTAGCAGGACAGGAACATTTTCAAAATCCCACGCGTATCAAGCGTACACTTAGTCATCCCTACTGCCTCTGGACTGGCGGACTCACTAAACACAAATGCATCTTTTGTAAATAATGTCAGTGTTGGAGTGTGCCCCTGGCTATCCGTACATTTTTTAAACAAGAAAATGGTGCCGTCTGCTTTGCTTAATATAAGTACATTTAAATGACTTTTACTTTTGATACTTACATATATTTAGACTTTTACTCAAGTAGTATTTTACTGGCTGACTTTTACTTGAGTATCTTTCTTATTAAGGTATCTATACTTTTACTCAAGTATGAGAATTGGGTACTTTTTCCACCACTGGATAGTGGTGATGACTGGTCCGTCCGAACAACACATGAACAAGGGAATCTATATTCGGAGAGCCTGTTCCTGTCCTGCCCTTGACATTGGTGCAGGGCATGTGATGTCCATAGCCTCTTTGTCGCAAAACTCCCTGATCTTCTCAAAAATATTCATTTGTCTAGCAGTGTCCAGTCCAGGTGGTGCTTGTACAGAGAGACCATCTATGGGAGGAAGGATGTCAGTGTTGCGCAGCAGCTGAAACCTGGTCCAGACTGAGTCTGAACGCTCCTTGGCGACAACAACACCAGGTTCCAGAGCATCGAAGCTGTAAAACAGGAAATAACTAAAGAAATGAAGACATCACAACCTTGCACAACATCAATTCACCTCCCAAGTTTAAATAAGAAGAATAACCTCATACAATGCAATGAAAATGACATTCACCTGAAGTGCTGGTACTGCTTGAACTGTGGCAGCGGCTTGAAGTACAGAGTCAGGTGTTATTGCCAGCCATAGCTTTCCACCAGCACCTTACCATCCTCCAGTACAACCAGCTGTGGGATGTTGACCCATGTCACAGTGCTGTCCTTCACAACACCAGCAATCTCAGACAAAGTGTTCACTCTGGTCTTTCTGAAGCTCTGCTTGATGAGGTCGATGCACCGGTCGGGGGCAAACCCTAGATTAAGTCGTGTAGCTCCTTGAGAGCATAATGGAGAATGATTTGTATTTATTATGAATCCCCATTAGCTGCTGCCAATACATATCTATAACACAAAATCGATGTGTACATGTGCGTATGTTATCATGTGTTTGTATTCATGTGTCTATTCATGTCTTTGTGTTGCTTCACAGTCCCCACTGTTCCATGAGGTGTAATTTTATTAGTTTTTTAATCATACATAATACATGTAGTGATGAGGTCAATCTCTCCTCCACTTTGAGCCAGGAGAGATTGACATGCATATTATTAATGTTAGCTCTGTGTACATCCAAGGGCCAGCTGTCCTTGTCACGGCATTCAGAAGAAGAAGGTGAGGAACAATGTGCAGCGTGATACGTGTTCATATTATTTAATCGAAACTGAACACTAAATACAAAATAACAAAAGGAATAACCGAAACAGTTCTGACAGGTGATACAAACACTAAACAGAAAAATAACCACCCACAACTAACAGTGGGAAAACAGGCTACCTAAGTATGGTTCTCAGAGACAACAATAGACAGCTGCCTCTGATTGGGAACCATACCAGGCCAAACACATAGAAATACAAAACATAGAACACCAGACATAGAATGCCCACCCAAACTCACGCCCTGACCAACCAAAATAGAGACATAAAAAGGATCTCTAAGGTCAGGGCGTGACAGTCCTGCCCTGTTCTGAGCCAATTGCAATTTTCCTAAGTCTTTGTGGCACCTGACCACACGACTGAACAGTAGTCCAAGTGCGAAAAAACTAAGGCATGTAGGACCTGCCTTGTTGATAGTGCTGTTCTGAATGCAGAGCAGCTCTTTATTATAGCCAGACTTATCCCCATCCTAGCTACTGTTTTATCAATATGTTTTGACCATAACAGTTTACAATCCAGCATTAGTCTCCTCAATTTCCTCAATTTCCACATTATTCACTACAAGATTTAGTTGTAGTTTAGGGTTTTATTGAATGATTTGTCCCAAATACTATGCTTTAAATTTTTGAAACATTTAGGACCAACTTATTCCTTGCCACCCATTCTGAAACTAACTGCAGCTCTTTGTTAAATGTTGCTGTCATTTCAGTCACTGTGGTAGCTGACGTGTATAGTGTTGAGTCATCAGCATACACAAATAGCTGGCTTTACTGTCTTTTGTGAAAAATGTAAGGGGCCTAGACAGCTGCCCTGGAGAATTCCTGATTCTACCTTGATTTTGTTGGAGAGGCTTCCATTAAAGAACACCCTCTGTCTTCTGTTAGACAGGTAAGTCTTTATCCACAATAAAGCACGGGGTGTAAGGCCATAACACAAACATTTTTCCAGCAACAGACAATGATCAATAATGCCAAAAGAACGCACTGATGTCTAACAAAACAGCCCCCACAATGTTGTTATCATCAATTTCTCTCAGCCAATCATCAGTAATTTGTGTAAGTGCAGTGCTTGTTGAATGTCCTTCCCTATAAGCTTGCTTACAGTCAGTTGTCATTTTGTTTACTGGAAAATAGTATTTTATCTGATCAAACACAATTGTTTTCAAAAGTTCACTAAGGGTTGGTAACAGGCTGAGTGGTTGGCTCTTTGAGCCAGTTAAGGGGGCTTTACTATTCTTTGGTAGGGGAATAACTTTTGCTAGGGCTGAGGGCACATACTTTTTAGTAGGCTAAAATTGAAGATATGGCAAATAGGAGTGGCAATATCGTCCGCCATTATCCTCAGTAGTTTTCCATCGAAGTTGTCAGACCCCTGTGGCTTGTTACTGTTGATCGACAATAATAAACACACCGGCAAATGGATTAGGTATTGTCAACAGGGTTGTCTCTATTATTGTGTGGCGGGCTGGGATAAACTGATTAAAGTTAACGGCAGAACTAACACAATAACTGGCTTATGGAAGCACTTCTCTAAGCGAGAGAGAGGTATATTATATATTTCTATATAAGCTATTTAAGCTACCTTTAATATTCTTGATCCTAATGATATTGGTCTACCTGCGCTGTTACTTCCTCTATTTGCTTTATTAGTCTAATCTCTTTTGACCTAAACTGCTTTAGTTTTAATGATGAGTATTGTATTGAATGGCCTCTAAAAGTAGATTTAAAAGTGTTTCATACAATAAGGGGATCTGCTGCACCTATGTTGTGCAAAAAAAAAGTAAATAATTAATTATTTTGTCTTAGTTGACAACAAATTGTCATCTAATAGGCTTTGATTAAATTTCCAATATCCCCATCCACATGGAAATTCTGTAAGAGTAATATGGAGGCCAATTAGATGGTTATCCGATCGCATTCGGTCTCCTATTAATACTTTTTATGCCAGCAAGAATGAGACTAGGAAATAATCAAGATGACAAGTTTGATTAAGCCTCCTCCATGTATATCTCACTAGGTCAGGGTTTTTCAACCTCCATATATCCACGATCTTCATGATCTCCTTAAGTGCTTGAGGGTGATAGTTTGTAGAGTGATTTCCTTTAAGATCCATTGAGGTACTTAAAACCGTATTATAATCAATCTCCCACCATAATAATATATTAATTTGTTGCTTGTGAGCTCAATAGATTATTAAATATATTTTTGAAGAAGTGTGGATCATCACCATTTAGATGAATTAGCCAGATCTGTTTTTAGTCCAATAGCATATTTTAAAAAATCCATCTTCCTTGCAGATCTGTTTGACAATCAAATCAAAATTTGTATTATTTAGTTGAATCACTCCCTTTTGAGTTTCTTTGCCCATGACAAAAATACATTTCTCCATCCCAGTCCTTTTCCCACCCAACCTCATCTATATTTGTAGAATACGTTTCCTGTAAACAATATATATTATATTCTTTCTCTTTTAGCCATGTAAAAATTGATATTTTTTTATGATCTGCTAAGCCATTACAATTTTAACTGGCTATACTTATTTCCACACTTACCATAATGATACCCAAGTTTCAATTATACTTACCACAACCAATGTTTGTAAACTTACCATTAAAAAGCACCATGATGCTTAACTGTCCATATTGCTGTACCATAATAATTTGCATTGTTAAGCATTCTGTAGCTGCAACTTTGTAAACCTCCAATTGTCCTAATATTCCACCCACTAAAATCTCCTCCCATATCTAGGTGTAATAGGTGCGTGCTGGTGGCAGGGAAGTTAGGCGCAGGAGAGTGAACTTGGTATAAACGGAGCAGTTTAATAAAAACATTTTAAAAACTCCGGAAACCAACATAAATAAAATAAGAGGGTGCAAAACCCGTCGCACACCAGAACATAACTTGCACCAATACATACAACAAACAATCACCGACAAGGACATGAGGGGAAACAGAGGGTTAAATACACAACATGTAATTGATGGGATTGGAACCAGGTGTGATAGAAGACAAGACAAAACCAAACCAATAGAAAATGAAAAATGGATCAGTGATGGCTAGAAGGTCGGTGACGTCGACCGCCGAACACCGCCCGAACAAGGAGAGGGACCAACTTCGGCGGAAGTCGTGACACTAGGTCTGTTGTCACTAAGACCATCAGGCCATCTCCCTGACTCAAGACGCACCTTTGCGTCCTAAGGCAAACCCTTGGCCGTTGGCCAGAGGGAAATATGAGCAGTCTCATGATAACATAAATATCTATGAGGGTGCTTAAGAGATCTAACCAAATAACATGGAAAACAGTCAGAAAAAAGATATAGTAACAATAATAGATAATATAGAAAAAATTACAGCGCAATCTTATAAATGCATGCTCATATTTAGAAAGTCCTAGCAAGGCAATAAGCATGTCATCCCAGCCTGCTCAATTCATTGGATTATTTTTTAATTAAGAGAAAACAACCTAAATATATCACAAGACCAGTCCTTTTTTATGTCCATTACATGCAAGACATATTTCATGTAGTCCTCATTATATCCTATTGTATTCCGACAAAGAAGGAAAAAAGAACATAGATTCTAACGGCCGCTAATGACTGCAAGTAAAAAATCATCTTAGGCATCACACTGCCCATGGAGCAATACCCAAGTTTAAAAATCCAGGGGATAAAAACAATATATGCCGATGACTCTAGTTTTTTCTTAAGTCCTCAACCTGGATCCCTGCACAGTCTCATTGAAGATCTTGATCACTTTTCTAACCTCGCTGGATTAAAACCTAATTATGACAAGTGTACCATTTTACGCATTGGATCGTAAAAAAAAGTGTTTATACACTACCTTGTAGTTTACCAATAAAATGGGCAGTAAGACATACTTGGTATTCACATTTAAAAAATATATAAATTAACTTACTATAATTAATAGAAAGATAAGATTCTGCAACCATGGAGAGTTAAATACTTGTCTATGTCACGCTCGTCGTCCTCCTCGTCTGAGGAGGAGTAGTTGGAAGGATCGGAGGACCAAAATGTAGCATTGTATGTGTTCATCATGAATTTATTAACAGAGAACACTGAACAAACTATACAAAACAATAAACGAACAAGAAGCTATATAAGAAATGTGCTGACACAAGCAACTAACATAGACAATCACCCACAACCCACAATGACAAAACAGGCTACCTAAATATGGTTCCCAATCAGAGACAACGACTAACACCTGCCTCTGATTGAGAACCATATCAGGCCAAACACAGAAACAGACAAACTAGACATACAACATAGAATGCCCACTCAGATCACACCCTGACCAAACAAAACATAGAAACATACAAAGCAAACTATGGTCAGGGCGTGACAGTCTATTTCTGGAAAAATCACATTGATGAACTCGTTGGTCCTAACACAGTTTACTTACTAATGGCGCTGCCTACTCCAGATGACTCATTTTTTAAATCATATGAGCAAACAATATTTCATTGTATTTGGAATGTTAAGCCAGACAAAATTAAATGTGCCTATTTATATAATGAATATCAGTTCGGGGGGCGAATAATATTACATATTACAGCTTTAAACCTCTCACTAAAAGCTTCACTCATACATAAGTTATACTTAAACCCAAAATGGTTCTCCAATAGATTATTAAGAAACGCTCATCCTTTGTTCAATAATTGCCTTTATACAGCTTACAACTTCTCATCTCGGACTAATTGAAATTTTTATTTCGTTTAAAGTATCGCCCTTTCTTAAACAAGCCATACAAAGCTGGTTACAATTTCAGTTTTATCCTCCAGAAAAGATAGAACAAATATTACAACAAATGTTATGGTTAAACTCAAATATTCTGATTAATAAAATAACATTCTTTATGATATATATTTTTTTAAATGGTATTATATTTATTAATGATATTATGAATAGAAACGTAGGAGTTATGTAACATATGCAGCTATCAAAAATATATGGGAATATCTGCTCAATCCAAGTTTACCACCAGCTGACTGCAGCACTATCACAAAAAATGGAGGAGGCAAGTGGAAAAGGGAGAAGTTAGGGAACTTGTTTGCCTGCCATATATTAAAGATACAAATTGGCTGAAAGGAACTGGCATAAATAGAAAAATATACCAGTTTCATTTGAGGACAAAAAATGTTGACAGCTGCGCCATATTATTTTTCTTGCTTTACTGGGAATCTTGCAGAGGTAGACATACTCCGGTTATTTTAAATAGTGCAGGGTGAGCTGCACACAGTGTATTTCCTTCTATTGCACACTACCTCAGTGCTAACAGAATTACTCTGGTTCATCGACATTTGATTACTGAATACAATAGCTGTAGGATCAGCAGAGGCATTCTAGGCTTTAAGAGGTACATACAATTAGGTTATTTACATTTGTCTTCCAACGCCCCTCGGATAATGTACATTTGCTGAAGCATTATGACAACTCAGCGACACAATGGTAGGGATTAAATGAGCTGGACTTGGGTTATTGATAAGTCATTGTCTCAACACAGCCTTATAATGCTGTGAAAGGATCCAGGAACCCAATTGATTTGGGTAGATCCCATCCTTATAATACCAGCTTTGTTTCCAGAAGGTATCAAAATTGACAATAAATGTTAGACGCATAGAGCTGCAATTGTCTTGTAGCCAGTTATGGAGGGCTAAAAGTCTGCTGGACCGTTCAGTGCTACGATTTAGGGAGGGAAGAGGGCCAGATATTATGGGGTGTTGTTGCTGTCAAGTAGAGACCCAAACAGTTCTTTAAAATCCTTCTTCAGCTGTTCTGAGCTGCCCTTAATAATTTTATTTGACCCCACATGAACCATGACAGTATCAGTCCCTGTTGACTGACTCACAGCCTCCAGAAGCAACCTGGTGATATCCTGAAATTTTGGCCCAGGAAAACACAAAGTCTTTGTGGTACAGATATATGCCTCACCATCGAACTCCCTATCACAATCACCGGAATGATCCGGCCTCTGCCATGTCTCGAAGCAGATTGCGATGCCAGAGCCACAGAACTCACCTGAGAAGAGGCCTGCTGAGACGCGGGCTGCGTGCAGGCCACATCCGCTAAAGGGACAGAGCTCTGATCAAGAGAGTACGGCCCAGCGTTGGTCCAGGCTGTGCCAAGGCAGTTGATTGACTAAAACAGGGAGAGGTAGCTGGAGGGGTATCCACAGCCATGGAGGGAACACCCAAGCCCCCCACAGAAGACAGCTGGTACAGGGGCCCAAAGCGAAAGTCTTAAGTCTTGACGTGGGGGAAGATGGCAGGCATTCAAGCTAGTAGATGGGTGCAGTGGCGGAAATTAAGAGTGGTCCATGAAGGTTCCATTATGATCATCTTGGATGTTTTGAAATGAAGCATTTGAAGATGTCAATAGTCTCATAGAATCCTTATTCAGTTCAAGGCGCTTGGTAAACATTTGATTTCTTCATGAAGAGTAATAATCCTTTCTTTAGCTGCATCAAGTTCAATACATTTTTCACAAATTAAGTTATCCTTCAGGACTTTCCCTGTGACAACGACGAACATATTACACATTTAATAGCACATGAGTCAAATGAGTTTTCACTGCTGCACGCCGACAGTCCAAGAGAACAAACATTTCCCAGCTCCACCGGGGACTTAGTTTCTACCATGGCCACGGACGCCCCCACCATCCCCCCGCACAACTATGTTGTTGTCTGTCTCTCATTGAAGTTGAGAGCAAAAGAAAAGCGCAGGGGGCCGGGTGATATCTTGGTCGGCTATCAGTTGCAGATCGCTTTCTGTTCCTTGCTACGCACCAGCCTGGTTGCGTGTTAGTGTTCGGTGTAGCCTCTCATAGCTGTGTCCGGCTTGTCCCCAGTGTCTGTAGTGGGGGATACAAAACATACAATTACAGCATGTTCTGGCCAACAATTGGAGTCAGAATCCTATGCTGGAAATTAGCACTGTCCTTTAGTAGTTTTATGGAGAGCGTTGTACTAAGACGTTGGTAAATGTGTTAAATGCAGAGTTTTGATTAAAGTTATTAAAAGTAAAAAACAAAAAGTTTGGCAGGTAGCCAAGTCGCAACAAACAGCACATCAGCACGACAATGAAAAAGTGAATTTGCAGAGTAGGCGAGATACTGTAAAATCTATTTAATATTTTTAACCTTTATTTAACTAGGCAAGTAAGTTAAGAACAAATTCTTATTTACAATGACAGCCTACCCCGGCCAGACCCTCCCCGAACCCAATTGTGCGCCACACTATGGGACTCGCGATCATGGCCAGTTGTGGTACAGCCCTGGATCAAACCCGGGTCTGTAGTGACGCCTCTAGCCCTGCGATGCAGTGCCTTAGACCGCTGCACCACTCAGGATCCCCATATAATAGAGAGAACAATCAACTCGCAACCCTGAAGGAAACAATGTCATATAAATCCCATTTACAGTAGGCACACACACACATACAAACACACAATGTGAAAGACGTCAACTGTTTTATTTTTTATGTCTTAAGGCTCGGTTTAAATACATGTCAACGGATGCCACCCAACAAATGCAACTTACAAGTGTTTTGTCATCTGAACATCATTTTCCATCTAGCCAATGCAGGAAGTCTCAAACAAAGTCCTTCATTAATGTTTTATCAATTCTTCCTATCTATTAATTTTTAAATAGTTGGAATTCTTCAAACAGAAGCCCATGCAGCTAGCATAGGAGAGGCTTTCATTAATCTATCTTGTGTGTGTGTGTGTTTTCTGTAGACCTTCCATACTCCCACACACTTCTATTTAAATATTACTTTTCCTCCACGCTAACAATGCAGGAAGTCTGTACTCTGTACCTTTCGGTTTCAGTATTAGTATTTATTAGGATCCTCAATTAGCTGCTGCCGAGGCAACGGTTACTCTTCCTGGGATCCAAACAGGAAACAACACAACAAATAAAATGTATTTTACCAGGTAAGTTGACTGAGAACACATTCTCATTTACAGCAACAACCTGGGGAATAGTTACAGGGGAGAGGGGGATGAATGAGCCAATTGTAAGCTGGGGATGAATAGGTGACCGTGATGGTATGAAGGACAGCTTGGAAATTTAGCCAGGATACCAGGGTTAACACCCCTACTGTGCCAAGTGCCATGGGATCTTTAATGACCTCAGAGAGTCGGGACACCTGTTTAACGTCCCATCCGAAAGACAGCACCCTACACAGGGCAGTGTCCCCAATCACTGCCCTGGGGCATTGGGATATGTTTTAGACCAGAGGAAAGAGTGCCTCCTACTGGCCCTCCAACACCACTTCCAGCAGCATCTGATCTCCCATCTAGGGATTGACCAGGACCAACCCTGCTTAGCTTCAGGGTGGTATGCTGCTGGCATAATATATACATAATACATACATTAATACATAATATACATAATATACACTGCTCAAAAAAATAAAGGGAACACTAAAATAACACATCCTAGATCTGAATGAATGAAATATTCTTATTAAATACTTTTTTCTTTACATAGTTGAATGTGCTGACAACAAAATCACACAAAAATTATCAATGGAAATCAAATTTATCAACCCATGGAGGTCTGGATTTGGAGTCACACTCAAAATTAAAGTGGAAAACCACACTATAGGCTGATCCAACTTTGATGTAATGTCCTTAAAACAAGTCAAAATGAGGCTCAGTAGTGTGTGTGGCCTCCACGTGCCTGTATGACCTCCCTACAACGCCTGGGCATGCTCCTGATGAGGTGGCGGATGGTCTCCTGAGGCATCTCCTCCCAGACATGGACTAAAGCATCCGCCAACTCCTGGACAGTCTGTGGTGCAACGTGGCGTTGGTGGATGGAGCGAGACATGATGTCCCAGATGTGCTCAATTGGATTCAGGTCTGGGGAACGGGCGGGCCAGTCCATAGCATCAACGCCTTCCTCTTGCAGGAACTGCTGACACACTCCAGCCACATGAGGTCTAGCATTGTCTTGCATTAGGAGGAACCCAGGGCCAACCGCACCAGCATATGGTCTCACAAGGGGTCTGAGGATCTCATCTCGGTACCTAATGGCAGTCAGGCTACCTCTGGCGAGCACATGGAGGGCTGTGCGGCCCCCCAAAGAAATGCCACCCCACACCATGACTGACCCACCACCAAACCGGTCATGCTGGAGGATGTTGCAGGCAGCAGAACGTTCTCCACGGCGTCTCCAGACTCTGTCACGTCTGTCACGTGCTCAGTGTGAACCTGCTTTCATCTGTGAAGAGCACAGGGCGCCAGTGGCGAATTTGCCAATCTTGGTGTTCTCTGGCAAATGCCAAACGTCCTGCACGGTGTTGGGCTATAAGCACAACCCCCACCTGTGGACGTCGGGCCCTCATACCACCCTCATGGAGTCTGTTTCTGACCGTTTGAGCAGACACATGCACATTTGTGGCCTGCTGGAGGTCATTTTGCAGGGCTCTGGTAGTGCTCCTCCTGCTCAAAGGCGGAGGTAGCGGTCCTGCTGCTGGGTTGTTGCCCTCCTACGGCCTCCTCCACGTCTCCTGATGTACTGGCCTGTCTCCTGGTAGCGCCTCCATGCTCTGGACACTACGCTGACAGACACAGCAAACCTTCTTGCCACAGCTCGCAATGATGTGCCATCCTGGAAGAGCTGCACTACCTGAGCCACTTGTGTGGGTTGTAGACTCCGTCTCATACTACCACTAGAGTGAAAGCACTGCCAGCATTCAAAAGTGACCAAAACATCAGCCAGGAAGCATAGGAACTGAGAAGTGGTCTGTGGTCACCACCTGCAGAACCACTCCTTTATTGGGGGTGTCTTGCTAATTTCCACCTTTTGTCTATTCCATTTGCACAACAGCATGTGAAATTTATTGTCAATCAGTGTTGCTTCCTAAGTGGACAGTTTGATTTCACAGAAGTGTGATTGACTTGGAGTTACATTGTGTTGTTTAAGTGTTCCCTTTACTTTTTTGAGCAGTGTACATATACATAAATATACATACATAGCACTACATTTACATTACAATTTAGCCATTCAGCAGACACTGCCGTCCAGAGCGACCTAAAGCCGGTGCATTCATCTTGAAATAGCCAGGCAAGACAACATTACAGACGTATCCCAACCATGTATCACATACATAATACAATGCAGAACACAATAAAAAATGCATAAAAATGTGTGTGTCACAGTCTCCTAAGGTGTTCTTTTATCTGTTTTTTAAATCTGTTTTTATTGCTAGCTTGAGTTACCTGGGGTGGCAGAGTTCCATTTAGTCATAGGTTTATTTAATACTGTGTGTTTCCCAGCCTCTGTTCTGGACCTGTGGACTGTGAAGAGACCTCTGATTTGATGTCTTGTGTGATACCGATGAGTGTCCGAACTGTGTGCCAACTGCTTGAACAGACAGTTCGTTACCTTCAACACCTCACACTAAGACCAATAGCGATGCTCTCCTCAACTTTGAGCCAGGAGAGATTGACATTTATGTCATTGACATTTGCCCTCAGTGTACATCTAAGTGCAATATGTGCTGCTCTGTTTTGGACCAACTGCAATTTGCCTATGTCCTTCTTTGCAGCAAATGACCACACAACTGGGCAGTAGTCCAGGTGCGACAAAACTAGGGCCTGAAGGACCTGTCTGGCTGAGATATCAAGATAGCAGAGCAACGCCTTATCATAGACAGACCTCTTGCCATTTTAGTACCGATTGAGTGTATATGTTTTGACTATGATAGCTTGCTATCTAGGGTGACACCCAGACGTTTACTCTCTTCAACTTGTACAATAGCCACATTATTCAATAATAGATCCAGATGAGGTTTTGGGTTGAGCGAGTGATTTGTTCCAAAATCTATGCTTTTAGTTTTTTTGATATTTACCACCAGCCGATAGCTAGTTCTAGTTCCATTCTAAAACATACTGGAGCTCTATTTATTTTACCGTTGCAGCTGACGTGTATACTGTTGAGTCATCAGCATACATGGAAACACAGGCTTTATTCAAGGTCAGTGGAAGGTCATTATTAAACACAGAAAACAATAGTGGTCCAAGCCCGCTGCTCTGCGGTACACCACACTCAAACTAATTTGCATTAGAGAGGCTTCCATTAAAGAAAACCCTTTGTTTTCTATTGGCTAGGTAACTGTCATCCATGATAAGGCAAAGGATGTTAATCCATAACACCTCTGTTTTTTCAGCAATATGTTCTGATCAATGATATCAAAGGCTGCACTGAAGTCCAACAAACCAGCTCCCAAAATCTTTGTATTATCAATTTATTTCAGCCAATCATCAGTCATTTTTGTCAGTGCCGAGCATGTTGAGTGCCCTTCCCTATAACCATGCTGAAAGACTGTTGTTCATTTGTTTTCTGCAAAACAACATTTCATTTGGTCAAACATGATTTTTTCAAAATGTTTTCAAACCACTGGTAACATGCTGATTGGTCTGCTGTTTGAACCATTAAACAGTGTTTTGCTATTTTTGAGCAACGGAATGACCTTTGCCTCCCTCCAGGCCTGGAGGAGTCGCAATGTATTCCGCTACCAAACCCAGTAATTTAACATCCAGGTCGTCGGTTCCATGTGGTTTGTCCTAATTTATAGAAAGCAATATTTTTTCATATCTTCTGCCCTAACTTTGTGGAATTCAATTCGACAGTGCTTGTCTTTCATTATTTTGTCCGTTATACATGAATATGAAGGCTCAGCATTTATAGTTTGCATGTTATGCCTAAGTTTTCAAATCTTGTCAACAACAAAAAATTATTAAAGTGTTTTGCAATATCAAAGGCTTTTGTTATGAATGAGCTATCAGCCTTAACGAGGGATGCAGTTAGCTTTTCTGCCTAGAATTTTATTTCAGGTACTCCAGAGCTTTTTACTATCATTCTTTATATCATTTATCTTTGTTCCATAGTATAGTTTCTTCTTCTTTTTGTTTAGTTACGTGATTTCTCAATTTACTGTGTTTGCCAATCTGCAGTTGCCAGACGTATTTGCCATCCCTCTCAGCCATACAGTTTTTCAATTCATCATCTATCCATGGGAATTTGGCAGTTTTAACAGTCAGTTTCTTTATGGGTGCATGCCTGTCAGTAACTGGAAGAAGTAATTTCATAATTGCTTCAAGTGCAGCTTCAGGATGTGCCTCATTGCACATGTCAGACCAACAAATATGTTTCACATCTTCAACATAGGAATCATTGCAAAACCTCTTCAATGATCACTTATACATTATTTTAGGTAAATTTTTTGTTTTTCTTAGATATGGCTATAATATTATTATCACTGCCTCCGATGGGTGTGGATACTGCTTTAGAACAGATTTCTGCAGCATTTAGTAAAGATGTGGTCAATACAAGTGGATGATTTAGTTCCTATTCTGTTTGTAAAAACCTGTTAGCTTGACTGATAACCTGAACAAAGTCGCAGGCACTGGTTACAGTTTGAAGCTTTTTCTTGAGTGGAAAGCTTGATGAAAGCCAGAAAATATACCTCTCTGATATCATATTCATTATATTATCAAACATTTCTCAAATATTGTCCAGATACTGATTGTTAGCACTTGGTGGTCTATAGAAACTTCCCACAAGTATAGGCTTTAGTTGAGGCAAATGAACCTGTAGCCATATTACGTCAACAGCATCTGACATGAGCTCCTCTCAAAGCTTTACAGGAATATGACTCTGAATATCAACAGCATTATTGGCATTCCTGTCTCTTCAGTCGATTTTATAACCATATATTGCTACCACTGTTTCATCAAAGGAATTATCAGAGATAGCCAGTAGAGATAGCCAGTGAGTTTCAGAGATAGCCAGTATATTAATGTTTTCTGTTGATAGTAAGTTATCCATTTCATGAATCTTGTTTCTTAGGTTACATACCTGTATGTTAATGTGGGCTATTTTTTGCGCTTTTCTGAGATTCTTGATTGTTTTAGTTGCTTTTCTGGGAGGCTTATCAGAGGTAGACATGACAATGATATTTATATTTGAGCTGCTAGTGCAGGGTGAACTGCTCACAGTGGGCTTCCTACAAGGGCAAATCATCTCAGTGCTAACAGTATAACTCAGGTTCATAGGCACATGATTACTGCTGACAATAGCTGGACAATAGCTGGATTGACGGAGGCATTTAGAGGAACATAAATTAGGTTACTTACATTATGATGTTATTATGTCAACAACATTGTTGATCCATCCTCAGTTTTCTCCTATCACAGCCATTAAACTCTGTAACTGTTTTAACCCTTTTTTTTACCTACCATCACACGGGTGTGATCGTTCTACAGTGGTCCCTGAAGCTACGATCACACCCCGTGTGATTAGAACACTCATTTAGAGCGCTCGTTTAGAACGGCCAGTTTCGAATGACGCAACAATCAGCATTTGAGCTGGCCACACCTTTTTTCAGAAACTATTTACACAAACACTGTCGTTACAAAGTTATGTCCCGAATGTGAGCAGTTTATTTTTGGATGCAATGTTCAGATATTCACAAAAGTGTATATATAGCATAACACAATCATCCTAACCGGAAAAATGTAGGCTACATTTGTCCTAGCGCTAACTGAGGAAAGATTGAGCAACACAAGCGGTCATATTTTCTAACTCTCGGCTGACATAAACTACAATATGAATTAGCTAATAGCAATTACTATGTATAATTAATCACATCATGGGTGAGCTCACTGTTGATCAAAATAATTGAGTAAAACACTTTCTAGAAATCGAAAGTAATCCGACGATTAGTTTCAGCACGCAGCCAGGCTTTTTTTCCTCACAGAAACCAAAGATAAGACCAGATGAGTTTGGTGTTTATAGTACGCATGTTGAAGGTGTGTGTCGTCTACCATCATTCACATCCCACATTCACATCCTGAAGTTCTCAAAAAATTTGTGAACCCTTACTCACCTCATTTTGCTATAGCATCTTTGGTCCGACAGACGATCAAGTGAAACCCAGAATGCATTGTATGTCAACAAACATGGCTCTACACACATAGCTGGAATTAGCTTAGCTCATCATAATCAGTACAACCTTCAAACATTATTTTATACACATACTATGTGCCCATTACAATCTATGCAAAAATCGGAATGCATGATTTATCACCGGTAATTGAAAAACGTGAATAAAATAGTAAATATATCAATAATACCACACAAAACATTTTCTGATAGTGATTTATTGATACAAGTGGCACGTGCTGGCAGTCAACGTAACCTCCCACTCTGAGCCATTCAGTGTTGTTATGTATGTAGCTAGTGAGCTAAGCTCTAGCATTAGCAATGTCTTTCAAAAGGAGACAACTCACAAATGCAGAAATTCTGGAGATTTAAAAAAAAAATCTGACAATGAGTCTGAAAGTCAGGAATCAGATTCTGACAGTGACAGAGGACCCCTTGTCCACTGACAAAGTCCCAGTTCTATTAGAATATGCTGGTGGTGATGGCGGCAGACTGACAGTGGATGAAGTACAGGAGTTCTGTGGTAGCTGGAAGGCTGCCAGCCATTTCACCCCTCCTGGCCCTGCTGTTTGCTTTGATGAGTCCCAGTCTGGAGTGCAACGCCCCTTGCCATTTCCATCTGAGGCAGAGTGCTTCAAGTTGTTTCTGACAGAGGAGCTGGTGGGAGACGTAGTAGAGACCAATCACTATGCCTTGGAGCTACAGGATAAGAGAGAGCCAGGAGTGGGGGGACAACCACAATTAGTGAAATGTATACATTCCTGGTGACAGTAAAGAAGAACTCCCTAGGAGAATACTGAAGCAGAGATCCTATGTTTGCAACTCCCTTCTTTGCCACCCTCTTTTCCCAAGACTGCTTTCTAGTTCTGCTGCTATGACTGCATTTCATCAACAACGCTACTGCCATCCTAAATGACCCGTTATACAAAATAAGAAATGTCAACAGCTGGCAGTAAAGTGGCATGACAAACGAGACGTCCATGTTCTCTCCACTGTCCATACAGCAACCATGTCGGCCACAGGGAAGGTGGACCACCTGACGGGAGAGAGAAACAAACCAGACAGAGAAACATCAAACCAGACTGCGTGCTTGACTATTACCTCAAAATGGGGGCAGTGGATAAGGCTGACATGATAAACAGCTTTGTGGAATGCACTCAGAAAACGACCAAGTGGTATAAGATATTTTTCAATTTTTCCAGGGTAGCGTCAAAATATAACATGCCAATACTTCTGACGCATTTAGCATTGTTTTACAGAGCTAAAAGAATAATGTAACTAGCTACATAAGCACGATTGAATATAACACCATAAAAGGTGAGTAACATGAGTAATGTTACATCGCGTGTCCGCGGTTATAAGGAATATACACAAAAACATGATGCTACAGTAGAAACGACATAACACGACATGCAGAAACTATTATAACGTAATAAGGCACTTTGATAGAAACACACACATTTCCAAAGTTATTATTGGTAACGAAAACAACTTTGATTGCGATGCAGGCGACAGGTGGAAAATATGAACACGTGTATGCAGGACGGCAGATGAGTAAATGTCTGCAGACTTGAACTGCACAAACAATTGAGAAGTGTTGGGGGAATTTTGTCCGGGTCAGACATGTCTAAAAAATTAATTGGTCCGCAAAAGTAAAAATGACTACTTTTATGTGAATGAATGAGGCGGAATACACCTCATTTCAAAATGTTATTAGAAAATAAAAAACTTGTTAGAAAATAATTTAAAATTGACAAATAATAACAGGCTGCGTGCTTTGGTTTGAGGGCAGCGCGGATTAAATGTGCTGTTACATAACAATCACATTCTGGAATGGAGAGAACGTTCTAACATCACGTGCATAAAAAAACTCACGCTGGGGCGACCGTTAGATATATTTGGAACTCACGCATGAAAGGGTTAAAGTCACCATCCTCTCCAGCAACTGAGTTAGGAAGGACGCCTGTCTCTTTGTAGTGACTGGGTGTATTTATACACCATCTAAAGTGTAATTAATAACTTCAACATGCTCAAAGGGATATTCACTATCTGTTTTTTGTGTTTTTTTTTTACCTACCTACCAATAGGTTCCCTTCTTTGCGAGTCATTGGAAAACCTCCCTGGTCTTTGTGATTGAATCTGTGTTTCGAAGTTCCCCGCTCGACTGAGCAACCATACAGATAATTTTATGTGTGGGGTACATAGATGAGGTAGTCGTTCCAAAATCATGTTAAACACTATTATTGAACACGGATGAGTCAATGCAACTTGTTATCCTCTCTTGGGTAGGGGGCAGTATTTTCACCTCCGGATGAAAAGCGTGCCCAAAGTAAACTGCCTGTTACTCAGGCCCAGAAGCTAGGATATGCATATAATTGGTAGATTTGGATAGAAAACACTGTAAAGTTTCTAAAACTGTTAAAATAATGTCTGTGAGTATAACAGAACTGATATGGCTGAGAAAAAATCCAACCTGGAAGTCGGAAATCTGAGGTTTGTAGTTTTTCAACTCTTTTCTTATCCAAGATACAGTTGAAATGGGGTCATATTGCACTTCCTAAGGCTTCCACTAGATGTCAACATTCTTTAGAACCTTGTTTGAGGCTTCTACTGTGAAGTGGGGGCGAATGAGAGGGGAATGAATCAGAGGTCTGCCAGAGAGCCACGAGCTGAACAGGCGCATTCACGTGAGAGAGTTAGCTTGCGTTCCATTGCATTTCTATAGACAAAGGAATTCTCCGGTTGGAACATTATTGGAGATTTATGTTAAAAACATCCTAAAGATTGATTCTATACATCGTTTGACATGTTTCTACGGACTGTAACGGAACTTTTTGACTTTTCGTCTGCACCTAGTGATCGTGCATCATGAATTTTGATTACTATGCTAAACGCGCGAACAAAAAGGAGGTATTTGGACATAAGTGATGGACTTCATCGAACAAAACAAACGTTTACTGTGGAACTGGGATTTTTCCGTAAAGTTTTTTTAAAATCTGACACAGCAGTTGCATTAAGGAGAAGTGGATCCAAAATTACATGCATAACAGTTGTATCTTTTAGCAATGTTTATTAAAGGCACAGTCAACTTAGTGTATGTAAACTTCTGACCCACTGGAATTGTGATACCATGAATTATAAGTGAAATAATCTGTCTGTGAACATTTTTTTTAAAATACTTGTCATGCACAAAGTAGATGTCCTAACCGACTTGCCAAAACTATAGTTCGTTAACAAGAAATGTGCGCAGTGGTTGAAAAACGAGTTTTAATGACTCCAACCTAAGTATATGTAAACTTCCAACTTCAACTGTATGTATGGACCTCGCTTTGTGCACAGGGGAATTGTCATGCTGTAACAGGAAAGGACCTTCACCAAACTGTTGCCACAAAGTTGGAAGCACAGAATTGTCTATAATGTCATTGTATGCTGCATCATTAAGATTTCCCTTCACTGGAACTAAGGAACCTAGGCTGAACCATGAAAAACAGCCCCAGACCACTTTACCTTATACACCAAACTTTACATTTGGCACTATGCATTCGGGCAGGTATGGTTCTCCTGGCATCCGCCAAACCCAGATTTGTCTGTCGGACTGCCAGATGATGAAGCATGATCCATCACTCCAAAAGAAAGCATTACCACTTCTCCAGATTCCAATGGCGGCGAGCATTGGAAAGTTTTTCAGTGGCAGAGACAGGGAGACTAGTCAGGATCGAGGAAAAGATGAACAGACCAAAGTGCAGAGGTGTCCTTGATGAAAACCTGTTCCAGAGTGCTCAGGACCTCAGACTGGGGCGAAGGTTCACCTTCCAACAGGACGACGACCATAAGCACACAGCCAAGACAACGGAGGAGTGGCTTCAGGACAAGTCTCTGAATGTCCTTGAGTGGCCCAGCCAGAGCCTGGACTTGAACCCGATCAAACATCTCTGGAGAGACCTGGAAATAGCTGTAGAGCAACGCTCCTCATCCAACCTGACAGAGTTTGAAAGGATCTGCAGAGAAGATTGTCACACCTGTATTTGAGGAGTTTCTCCCAATCTTGTAGTGTCATACGCAAGAAGACTCAAGGCTGTAATCGCTGCCAAAGGTTCTTCAACAAAGTATTGAGTAAAGGGTCTGAATACTAATGTAAATGTGATATTTCAGTTCTTTTCTTTTTTTTATTAGCAAACATTTATAAAAACCTGTTTTTGCTTTGTCATTATGGGGTATTGTGTGTAGATTGATGAGGGGGAAAAAACATTCAATTTTAGAATAATGCTGAATAGTTTCCATTGTATACAACAATAATACACCTTTTTTTTACTAGAAATAATAAAGATTAGTAAAAAGAAAAAGGTCATGTTCTGTTTGTGTGTATATGTAAGGGTGGGTGAGTGAGTTGGAGTCGGTGTAAAGTCTCTTGAGTAGATGGTGTGAAGAGTTAGTGAAAATAGTCTGGTGCAGGTGATTGTCTACGATCTATTACACAGTCAGATGTTCTGGGTAGGGCTGCGGTGGAAGTGGACGGTTGTTCCTGTTTTTGTTCTGATGGCACTTTTCTCCCCATAAGCGTGCTTGGTCCATCTTCTCCGGTCTGCTGATGTAATCAGGTCCTCAAACTCATGGGAGCACGAGGGTGGGAAGGTTACTAAAAATGCGTCCGGGTCCTCTGGGTCTGTCTCCACATCAGACATCTAGTCTTCAGTTTTCTCTGCAAATTGCTGCTTCTCTTACTGGCCAGAGCCTGTGAAATTACAGGAGACAAATTATTCTGCTGAATGAACAAACAGACTTGAATGCTGGTATCTCAAAGCTAAAAAAGCTGGGGTTTCTGGCATCAGTCTTTTGTTCATATCAGCCATCGTGTTGTAGTCCAGCATCTGATTCAGCCTGACCACGACATGAGTTGTTGGAAATCTATGCCCTCGTTTGGTGATGCATCGTTCCGTCACACGAAGAGACTCCTGGCTGGCCCACGGTTCTCACAAATAAATTTTATCAATAAAAAAATGAACAGTCAATAGCCATATGTCTCCTTTGCTGTATTTTAGTAGGCTTGGTTAGCTAGGTAACATTAGCTAGCTAGCTACCATGCTATTCGTTCTTCCACCAATGTTGAGTAGCTAATGTTAGCCAACTATGCTTTCGTTTCTAGCTAGTTAGCTAACTTTGCTTGCCAGTTAACATTAGCTTGTTTTAGTCAAAACAGCAAAGTGCAATTTCTTTCTCCTACAACTAAAATCCATGCATTATGATCATGTTAACTACATTTGTTAACTAGATACTAATGTTAGTTATTGACTATATTGGCTGTAGTAATTTGACTTAGTTAGTTAGTTAGTTTGCTAACATTACAGCTGCTACAGTGCTAGCTGGCTATTATAGCTAGCTAGATTGCTTTGCTGACAAATAATAGGACAGCTTCTTACCTTGTTTCTGAGTCGCATTTGGAAGGTTGTGGCAGTGAGGTGTAGATCATTGCAGACTCTGAGTACCGTTATAAACGTTATCTGTAACCATTTCCATGGCTTGGTGCGACAAGTAGAAATTCCGGGAGTTGTTCATTGTTAGCTACAAGAATATATATATATTTTTTAATGGCCACCAGTAGAACCCCCACCCCCCAGAGAATTGTTGTGCCTTGAAGTGTTATGGCTGAGTTCAAATTGCGTTCATTTGATATTGTCATTTTCAGCCTTCACGCCCTCACTTCTGGTTTGTTTGATTTTTATTATTTACCCTTCAATCACTACACCCTCCCTTCTACTCCCATGCATTTGATTGGCTGATTTGTGCCAGTGTTGAAACTACACTACCTGTCCCATCAAAACAGAAACTGTGATACAAGTATATGGTCGGTCTAGGATCATCTCCAAGTAGACCAGACCGAGCTGCTATCGCAATGGTGTCTATGGAAGAGTCACCCATTAAGTAGACTGGAACTGTGACAATTTTTCAAAGGTAAACGGCCTGTTTAAGACATCTTCATTTATCCACCATTTTTGACTCTATGTGCTAGTGATGGGGAGTTTAGCTCTTTTTAATGACTATGATCTTTTCTCCAAATCTTTCAACTCATTTCGTTTGTTTGAGTCAGTAATGACCAGAGCACGCAGGACCCCCTACCGGCGAACGATGAACTAAAAACTCAAAGAATCATGAAGCCTCTACAAGCTTCTCATTCACCATAGGGGGCTTATTGGAGCTTTCATCTGTGACTGAAACATATACAACTGTGCATTAAACAATGTACATTTGCGATTGCTAGGGATACAAATAAGATGATTTAATGATACCTTTAACACTAGAACCGCCTGGCCTTTCAGCCCATAAGTACCTGCTAGAGAATGTTAAGAACGTTGCCGGGCGTCTCACTTAGCATCAATCCACAAGGTGCGCAAACATAAGCACCAAGGCTTGATAAATAGTGCATAAACAATTGTGAAGCATACATATTTGTGGAAATATATCCATGTAAAAATATAACAACAATAGTTATTAGAGTCAAGGATATGTTATGTATAATTCCACAAAAAGTCCTAGAGAAAAATGTAGGCCTAAAGCAAATTTCCAGCCAATAACTCATCAACTTTTTATCATGCTGACCAGACCGCTCGCGCGCATGTTGATTTTGTCTACCCACACAAGACGCGATCAGGACACGCAGGTTGAAATATCAAAACGCACTCTGAAACAACTATATTAATTTGGGGACAGGTCGAACAGCATTAAACATTTTTGGCAATTTAGCTAACTAGCTTGCTGTTGCTAGCTAATTTGTCGTGGGATATAAACACTGAGCATATGTGAGAATGCTCAGCGTTCAACACTCTAGTGCCCACAAATCTCATCACTAAGCTAAGGAACCAGGGACTAAACAACTCCCTCTGCAACTGGCTCCTTGACTTCCTGATGTCACGGCCTCAGGTGGTAAGGGTTGGCAACAACACATCTGCAACCCTCAATGTGAGCAAGACAAAGGAGCTGATCGTGGACTGCAGGAAAAGGCGGGCTGAACAGGCCCCCATTAACATCGACAGGGCTGTAGTGGAGCCCTGTCGACAGGTTGCATCACTGGTTGCATCACTGCCTGGTATGGCAACCTCTCGGCCTCCGACTGCAAGGCACTACAGAGGGTAGTGCGAACAGCCCAGTACATCAGCCAGCCAAGCTTCCTGCCATCCAGGACCTCTATACCAGCTGGTGTCAGAGGAAGGCCCTAAAAATTGCCAAAGACTCCAGTCACCCAAGTCATAGACTGTTCTCTCTGCTACCTGATGTCAAGCGGTACCGGAGCGCCAAGTCTAGGACCAAAAGGCTCCTTAAAAGCTTCTACCCCCAAGCTATAAGACTTTTTAACAATTAATCAAATGGCCATCCGGACCATTTAAATTGCCCCCCCCCCCCCCCCCCATTTGTTTTTACACTGCTGCTACTCACTGTTTATTATCTATGCATAGTCACTTTACCCCTACCTACATGTACAAATTACCTCGACTAAGCTGTACCCCCGCACATTGACTCGGTACAGGTACCCCCTGCATACAGCCTTGTCATTGTTATTTTACTGTGTTACTTTTTATTATTTTTTACTTTAGTTCAGTTGGTAAATATTTTCTTAACTCTTTCTTGAACTGCATTGCTGGTTAAGGGCTTGTAAGTAAGCATTTCACAGTAAGGGCTACACCTGTTGTATTCGGTGCATGTGACAAATAAAGGTTGAAATTAATTGATTTTACCTGAAATGCGCAATATCCTCTACAGTTAATCCACAGATAAAAGGGTAAACCTAGTTTGTTTCTAGTAATCTCTCCTCCTTCAGGCTTCTTCTTCTTCTTTGAACCTTATATGGCGGTTAGCAACCAACTTTAAGGTGCATTACCACTTCCAACTGACTGGAGTGTGGACCTCAGTTCATCTTTCAGTCACCAACATGGGTATATGCTCCTAAAAACCAATGAGGAGATGGGAAAGGCGGGACTTGCAGCGCATTAAGCATCACAAATAGAACCAAGTTATATTTCAGTGCCTGGCTACGCAGCCTCTTGCAAGCGGTGTGGGTGCAATGATTGAATAACATGTACGGTATATGTGTAACGCTCGCGCATGCGACGCGAGCAGTGTGGTCAGCATGTATCAGTCTAATAAATACGTTTCATATCCGAAGAATAATAATGAGCTTGTGTTCATAAAAGCCTTTAGGTAACATTGGCCTATGGCAGTTCTAGTGTTAAAAAGAGGTCTAGTTGCATTCGCAACCGGACTAGATTGTGAACGCTTCTTGCACCAGAATGCAATTGTTTCGCTGCAGCAAGGGAGATTTGCTCAATAGCTATCGTTCGCAAACTGCAGCAGCCACCGAAATGATTAGTTCTTGAGTTTGAGTGTTGAGCAGAGTGCAATCACTTGTTTGCATTCATTATTGACCCATTCGATCATTTAACAGCTCTAAACACTTGTTTCCTACTCTATGCTGCCTGGAGAAAGATGATTTATTTTTCTGAGCCCACATGACAGACTGCTGTAGAATTCATTGCGGCCAGCAGGTCAAACTAATGACTAAAATGAATTCCTATTTGGGATTTCACCACCATCTTTTTAGCTGTGCAGCAACACAAATTCAGGTCAAGCTCACACAGGTTGCAACAAATGCCGACAGACATTTCCATGGAAATGGGGTGTTAAAGCAGATTACTCCATCATGCACTGGACGGACAACCATCAGTGGCAGTCAGTGCCATTTAAGATGAGGGAGGATGATTTTTTTTGTCATGAGCATGGCCTTATTTTTATTACAGCGTATTGGATGACTCTCATTCATATTCCTTTCACCAGTTCAATGTAACAGAAATATTTTTAGGCTAATACACGATACTAAAATTTCCCCTCACCCATCATGAGGCTGCTAAAACTTAGCCTTTTGAATGAAAGTTTACAACGTAGGTGCACACAAGTCGAGAGACAAATTGGAGGTGACACAAGGACAGACGTTCAATTTTGGTCTCATCTGACCTGAGCACCTTCTTCCAGTCATAATTTAAATGACGTTTGGCAAACTCCAAGCGCTTGCGTCTGTGTCTTGGGGTCAGAAAGGGCTTTCTTCTGGCAACCCTTCCAAAGAGCCTGTGGATGTGGAGGTGGCGTCTGATGGTGCTTTTTGAAACCTGGTGACCCCAAGACGCCAACAAGGCCTGCAATTCTTTCACAGTGATTCTTGTGGATTTTGTTGCTTCTCTTCACCATCCTCCTCCCTATCCTGGGGGGCAAAATGCATTTGCGTCCTCTACCTGTGAGGTTTTCAACTGTTCCATATCTTTTGAAATTTCTAATAATTGCTCTGACAGTGCTCAGTGGTATATTCAATCGTTTGTGGATCTTCTTGTAGCCATTACCGGATTTATGAACGTCTATGACCATCTGTCTCTTTTGAACTGCTAGTTCTTTTGTTTTCTTCATAGTGTTGGATGACAGCAGGATATTGCATGTGTGTTACCTCATTTTTATACCCTGGTGAAACAGGAAGTGATGTAATGGCTCAATATAGTTCCTTAAGACTTAGATAAACTTAAATAAGTGGATTTTAATTTGTGGTTTAATTTTGGTAGATGTTATTTACAATAATCTTTAAGGGTGCCATTAATTGTGACACCTTGATTTGGAGGACATTGATTTTTAATTAAAACAATAAATTATTTTGGTTGGTTCCATTGAAACATTCATAAAGTACAGGATTTCTCACATGTTGGTATTTTGAGTTTATCTATAGAATTATATTGTTTATATTTGTTTAAGCATTGTTTGTGCGTTGCCAGTCAGGGGTGCCAGTAATTTTGGAGCCCACTATATATATTTTTCTATAGTTTTTTGAGTGTATATCTATCTATCCATCTTCGTCCTTCATCAGTATAAAGGAGGAAGTGTTGCTTACTTTTTGAGCAAAATGAAAGCTGTAATGCATCATGATGTCTTTGCTTGCTGGTTCAGTAGGGGCCCCCAGAGACAACTGCGGGTCTTGCAGTCAGCAACCATCTTCTGGTAGACAGACCGCTCACTCTGAACAAGCAGGAGATGCTGCTCTTGCTTTTTCAGCTTGACTGACTTAACAGCTTCTGGCAGATTGGCAGATCTGAAGACCTGGTAGTTGTTCCTCTGACACTGCCAGCATATGTCTGTCCTGGGCTTAGTGCTTGAGATGTGGGACAGCAATTTTCTCCACAGATTCCTGAAGGAAGACAGCCCGACTACACATACCTATGGAAAATACAGAAAACATGTGAGATTAATAAAATAATCTAAATGTATTTATGATTTACATACCAAGTGTTGTCATAGATTCCTTGTAGAGACACCACACTGCTGCTTTTGTCACAT
Organism: Salvelinus namaycush; assembly: GCF_016432855.1. Taxonomy (NCBI): domain Eukaryota; kingdom Metazoa; phylum Chordata; class Actinopteri; order Salmoniformes; family Salmonidae; genus Salvelinus; species Salvelinus namaycush. The sequence continues at coordinate 30,838,221 of NC_052336.1, read as the reverse complement.
GGGATGGCAGCATCTTTCCACCAGGGTGTTTGTGTCCTGGGTGGCGTCCTGGTAATACTATTGCATTATTCTCTGCATAGTTGTTGATGAAGTTCTCCATTGGCATCAAGTCCTCATGCTCCAGGTGTAACCTGTGCTTGCTTGGGCCAGCTCTCTTTTTGATGGGAGGCATTAGACCATTCTCCTTGCATGACTGGTGGAGGAGAGTCAGGTGTGTTCTACTGATGCTGAAAGACAAATTCCAGATACTAACATTACACACACTTCATACACGTACGTTAATGTTAGCTAGCAAGCCAGCCATCTAACCTCCGCTAACGTTAGCTGGCTAACAGCAAGTTCAACTTGGGTCTTTTGTTTGGGCATGTAACGTTAACATTTGCTAGCTAGCTAAAAAATTTACTAAAATCCCAATCCACAGAGTAACGTTAGCAAGCCAGCCATCAAACTTTAGCTGGCTAGCTAACAGCAAGCAATACAAACCGATTGTCATAGCTAGCTAAAGTTAACAAAATATGTTCAACGTTAGCTAGCAAGCCAGCTATCTAAACTCCGCTAACGTTGGCTAGTTAACAGCAAGCTTTAACTTGGGGTCTTTTGTTTAGACATTTAACGTTAGCTAGATAAAAAAAAGAATAATAATCTCAATCAATAGAGTAGCGTTAGCAAGCCAGCCATCGAACTCCAGCTGGCTAGCTAACAGCAAGCTTTAACTAGCAATATGAATTGATTGTCATAGCTAGCTAAAGTTATCCAAACAGGTTCAATGTTAGCTAGCAAGCCCGCCATCTAACTTCCACTAACGTTAGATAGCTAACAGCAAGCTTTAACTTGGGGTCTTTTGTTTAGACATGTAAACCGATTGCCATAGCTAGCTAAAGTTAACCAAACAGGTTCAATGTTAGATTCATACCCATATAATGGATGAAAGCTTCACGGCAGACTGATTCATTTTCAGAGTCAGAGAGATTCAGCATGGCACGATGGTCCTCCAGAAAGTAGTCCATCACAACAAACTCATCTCTTGGCATGTCCAGCCCACTCATTATATCAGCCAATCATGGCCAGTGGGAAGGTTGCTGACTCTTTCTGTGGCTTAACCAACTAGGCTCGTAATTTAACAATATTTACAGATGGCATACATTTTTGATATTAAGGCACATGAAAGTTCACATGTTCGAGAAGGCATTTATACCAAAAAACACATTTTGATAAAGAAACATTTGTTCAAACGGCTCTCCTGTGAAGTCATGACTTGCGACATACGACTAGTTTCCTGAATCGGGTCACGTGTGTGAACTCCTTCAGGACTGTTGGAAAAGCATCCCAGGTGAAGCTGGTTGCGAGAATAAAAAAAAGTGTGCAAAGCTGTCTTTAAGGCAAAGGGTGGCTACTTTGAAGAATCTAAAATATATTTTGATTTCTTTAAATACTTTTTTGGTTACTACATGATTTCATGTGTTATTTCATAGTTTTGATGTCTTCATTATTATTCTACAATATTGGAAATAGTAAAAAAAAAGAAAAACCCTTGACTGAATAGGTGTGTCAATTTTTGACTGGTACTGTAGGTCCTGATGGTAGCAAGTACTTACATGCCATTGAGCAGAGTTAGAATAAGGATCTGACAAGTGTTGAATGCGCAGTGAGCTCAGATATTGTTTAGCTGCCCCCACATACAACTGTTTTTCATGGCAAGGGAAGATAGAAAGGATCTCTGTAGTTTCTTCACATTAATGTATCCAAACAATGATCTCACCATCGTACAGCTGACAGAACAGCATGATAAGGTAGGGAGAGGTTATAAGCACTGATCAAAGTAAAAGTTGTCACTCTTCCTGTGTACTATAAAATGGTTGGCCACTGACAGACAGATGGGCCTACCATGCATTCAACCATATGTAGAGCTAACACCAGGCCTAGTAACACAGTTCTCTTGTGATCTGCTTGTTGATCCAGCACATGAAAACACACACATTTCTTATGTCATGGCTCGTGTAAATTGGTTCCTGAAACATCTGAATCAATCATTTTTCAAGCCCCCTGTTGAGGTTTGGGACAAGGCACAGTTTATTCCAGTTCAGAGAATTATGAAGCGATATGCATATTGCAGGTATAAAGTGCAATTTGCCAGGATTACAGAGACAGTTACTGTGGTAGTACCTGTTTCAAGCAGAGCTGCATTTGAGGTATTTGTTTTTATTTTGTATTTGTTTTTATTAGGGATCCCCATTAGCTGCTGCCAAGGCAGCAGGTACTCTTCATGGGGTCCAAACACATTTAAGGCACTTACATCACACACAAAAAAATAATAAAACAGTCCATTATATAAGATTATTACACCATTGGGAGTGTAATTGCTTGTCTTTGTGAGAGGTAATGACATGTTGAAATCACAGAGCTGTCTGTTTAAGTGGCTAGCTCATAGCTCAGACTCCCATACATACACCACAAGACATACCACCAGAGGTCTCTTCACAGTCCCCAAGTCCAGAACAGACTACGGGAAACGCACAGTACTCCAAAAAGCCATGACGACATGTAACTCTATTCCACATCATGTAATTCAGTCAAGCAGTAAAATCTGATTTCAAAAACAGATACAATGACACCTTATGGAACAGCACTGACTGTGAAGAGACACATACACACAGGCACGCACAAAGCATTCGCAAACACATTCTAACGCACGCAATCTACACACATACATTTTAATATTGTTATTTTGCTGTATTATTGATTTTGAATTGTAGGTATGGTAGAGTAGTGTGTAATAATGTGTTCTGTTATGTAGTGTTGTATTGTATGTAATTGTGATTGGACCCCAGGAAGAGTAGCCCCTGCCTTGGCAGCAGCTACTGGGGATCCGGAATAAATACAAATACACCACAACAGACCTACAATACAAAATGTATAATACCACCGTACAACAATAGTACGATATACAGTATGTGTGTGCATATAAGTGTGTGTTTGCCTTTGTGTGTGTTTCCTCACAGTCCGCGTTGTTCCAAAAAAAAAGTAATCTGATTTTACTTCTTACATGAGTTGCTTGATGTGGAATAGAGTTCCATGTAGACATGGCTCTGTGTGTGGTACAGTGCATTTCCCAGTGTCACGTTCCTGACCTTATTTCCTTTGTTTAGTCTTTGTTTAGTTGGTCAGGACGTGAGCTGGGTGGGCATTCTATGTTTTGTGTTTCTATGTTGGGTTGGTTGTTTGGCCTAATATGGTTCTCAATCAGAGGCAGGTGTTTGTCATTGTCTCTGATTGGGAACCATATTAAGGTAGCCTGTTTGCACTGTTGGTTTGTGCGTGATTGTTTTCTGTCTTTGTGTTCTGCACCAGATAGGACTGTTTTCGGTTTTCACATTTATTGTTTTGTAGCTTCCAGTGTTCACGTTCTTATTCTTTATTAAACATGTTGAACACTAGCCGCGCTGCATTTTGGTCCTCTCCTTCATCCCAGGAAGAAGCCGTGACACCCAGAGTTTGTTCTGGATATTTTCGAAATGTATTTACTTACTTGAATAGGTTCTCCCAGCCATGTGGGCGATAGGAAACAGGGCAGAAAAGTTTGTTTGTCACCAGAGCGTTTAAGAGCATATTACTATTTAACTATTTAAACCAGACCTTCATACTATGCTGAATTCTTGACGCACAATCGATAATGGGGCCAAGTGCAGCCCTTTATACTCGTACCCGTATACAGGTTGAAAAGATTTGGACACTGATAAATGCCAAAATTGGACTGCAGTGGCTGTACAGTAACATGCTATACCTGACGTCAGAGCTCAGGGTCTCCGCGCCACAAGCTCTGCAGTCCAAAGCTCTTGACTGACAGACGCTATGAACTTGAACACCGTGCGCAACAGGAAGTTGCCCCCATCCCTCCTGCTTACTGGGCAACTTTTGCAAATGTTTTGTTGTCTGAGGTAAATGCTTATTAAGAGGACCATGTATCTTTAAAGATGAGACATTGAGGATGATAATAAATATCGCTTTGGTAACATACAAGTTAGCCAAACACCCTTGAGTTAAAATGTGCACTTCATATTTCCATATCATAAAACTCATGTAGTATACAGTGTCAATGTTGATGATCACTATGTTTGATGTATAGTTACAAGATGACATGGCGTTATACCCTGGGTGGTCCTGAACAGAATGAGCCTGTGTTTGTTGTATTGTGAATACAATTTGCTGTGGAACACGCATCTGAATGCACTCATGACTCTATGCGCACCAAAATGAGGATCTCCTTCTGTGAATTGCCTTGTGAAAGCCTGACATTGTTTGATCATAATTTATATTTTAGCTAGACATGTTGGCAATGGAACAAGCTTTCAAATTACGCCCACCTGACCCAGATTGTGATTTATAATGGACCGTTTTTGGATTGCGTAAACAACAACAGTAATTACGTAAAGGCAGGGCCGTGTTCAAAACAACTACAAGTGTGCTCGCTCTAGTTCCTCAACAGCACAGCTCAAAGAGCTAAAAAAAAAACACATTGTAGAAGAAGACTCTTCTTTGAGTCCGAAAAGTGCATTGGAAGGTGTGTGGCTACTTGGAAACACTAACTAGGCCTCTCACTCAAACCCTTGGATTTTTTTTGTCTTATGTTGCACATGGTTGTTTTGTTTTGACCAGATGCAATGCCATTTTACAGTAAACAAATTGACAACAGAATTTCAGAATGCTTATAGGGAAGGACACTCAACAAGCACAGCACTTACACAAATGACTGATGATTGGCTGAGAGAAATTGATCATAAAATGATTGTGGGGGATGTCTTGTTAGACTTCAGTGCAGCATTTTACATTATCGATCATAGTCTGCTGCTGGAAAAATGTATGTGTTATGGCTTTACACCCACTGCTATAATGTGAATAAAGAGTTACTTGTCTAACAGTGTTCTTTAATGGAAGCCTATCAAATATAATCCAGTTAGAATCAGGAATTCCCTAGCAAAAAACAACTTATGGAACAGCGGGGACTGTGAAGCGATACAAACATTGGCACAGACACATGCATACACACACACATACAATAACATATACATGGATTTAGTAATGTAAATATGTGGTAGTAGTGGAGTAGGGGCCTGAGGGCACACAGTGTGTTGTGAAGTCTGTGAATGTATTGTAATGTTTTAAAATTGTATAAACAGACTTAATTTTGCTGGACCCCAGGAAGAGTAGCTGCTGCTTTGGCAGGATCAATCATAAATACAAAAGTTGAAGGGATCCATAATAAATACAAATACAAAAATATCCCACATTTTCCCAAAATATTCTTTGCATGTTACTAAATGAATTCGGCGTATTTCTAGATTTCGTTATCAACAAATGCTGCAAAAGTACACTAGATGTAAAATGCACATCAAAACAGGATTCAGTCTTGTGTCAGGTGAACTTTTGTGTCATCTTTAATTTTCACAATCTCTGAACTGATCCCTTTTAATTGCTATCATGGTTATGCATATGCTTTTAATTTTTATTCTGTAACAAACATTTCTGCAACGGTTCCGTAACCACAGACACTAGGAAGTGGGAAGCAAGTAAAGCGTGAGGAATTAATAATAAATAGACATGAAACTAAACAAGACCAGCTTCTGGACAAGAAACAAAACAACATCGATGCAGACCCGGGGATGAAACTGAGGAAATGACAGATATAGGGGAGGCAATCAATTACGTGATGGATTCCAGGCGAGTCCGATGAAGCGCTGGTGTGCGTAACGATGGTGACAGGTGTGAGTAATGATGAGCAGTCTGGCGACCTCGAGCGCCAGAGAGGGGGAGCGGGAGCAGACGGGACAATTTCAATTTAGCCCTATCCATATAGGCCGATTCCCACAAGTGTAAGGGGTTAAGGGAGATGTACTGGAACCAGTTTGTGAGGTAGGATTGTATGTGATGAAATGTTTGCAATCACGTTCAAACTGGCTGATATTTGTGGTGGGATAACAGTATATTCAATCTGACACTGTCTCACTCTCCAATTCTTTCAGAGTTGGATTCCTTGTTTAGATTTCTTGTCTCACAGACATTAATTGACTAAAGGACCAGGGGCCGTATGTATCAAGCTGGTTTAGCATCAGCTCCACCCCTGTCCATTTAATCTTATTTATTGTGATCTTCAGGGCTAAACTGATCCTAAATCAGCACTCCTCCTCTGAGATACCTCAGATTAGTGATACATTAGTGTCTGGCCAGCTGGATTCGTATGTGATGCTGGTGACTCAGACAGTGGCCTAAAAAGGAGGGACTCCATCAGTCTCAGACAGTTTTTCACTACATTGGCAATATTCCTTCTCTTCTCCTTGACTCATCCTCCCATCAGGCCACCATAGCAGTAGGCACTCTGTAGAGGGACACACTGGCCATATCCAAAATCTATCTGAACTACTACCTACTAAAACTACACATAGTGCATTCGGAAAGTTTTCAGACACCTTGACTTTTTCCACATTTTGGTACGTTACAGCCTTATTCTAAAATTGATTCAATTAATACTTTCTGAATACTTTCCAAATGCACTGTAGCCCTACTATGTAGTAATTGTACTACGTACTATTTGGAACATAGCCTACTCTTTAGTAAAAACGAATTCAGTAGACAACAAATTTCAACATACTAGCTAAGCTCACCCATCATTAGAATGCATAATCTAACGCAAAATTGTGTTGAATCACGCCATTTGTTCATTTAGGTACAGCAAGTCTCCTTAACGGATTATCAGCTGAATATAAGCTGGTTTCAAACACGTGTGTCTCTGAAAAGATGATTCTCTTCCTCAAAAGGGTGCAGCGATTTCTACTAGATTAAAAGCCAAAATGAGTATAACGTCCTGGCATTTAAGCATACTCGATTTTCAAAATTTCACATGCTATAAAACAATTTTTGCATGCATTATTAAATGCCTACTATTTAGAACACTAGTATTAGTATTCACACACGGCCACTGTCTCAAATGAGCCTATTCCCTATATATAGTGCACTACTTTGACCAACAATGAGGCTATTTAGCTTAATTGGTTCAAAAAAATACCTTAAAAAAAGTGCACTATAGAGAATAAGATGTAATTTCATATTTGAACAACGCTCAGTGCTAAGCCTTAGAATAAGGAATAGATTTTCTTTTGAGGATTTCCCAAGGAAGTGGTTCCCACCCCTGTCCCCCCCAACCAGTTAGTCAGCCATTTAGCCGGTTCGACAGTCAGTCAGTCAGTCGTTCAGTGTCAGCCAGCTAGGGTTGTGACTATCATGGAATTTTGGGGAACGGTTATTTGTCAGGCAAATGACCACGGTCATCAAAGAATCATTTGAAAAGCAAAAAACTATTGTTAATATTGATTAATGTACACTACTGCTATTGGGTAAAGTATACCTACTTTTCTAAAATTAATGTATTACATTTGTTATGATGTTTATTTTATTCACAGTCGTCATTCATAATCGCTGGTTACATGATTATACGATTACCATGCCAGCCATACAGCCAGTCAGTCAGTCAGTCCCCACATTAAAAATATACTATAGAATAATACAGTACTTACTATAGAATTCTGTAGTAAACTGTAGGATACTGTATAATGCTATAGTAAATACCACAGTATACTACAGTCTGCAAAAACACTACAGTAAATGTAACTTTAGTATTTTTTCATGTGGGTCAGTCAGTCAGTGCCTGGTCCTGTGCCAGTGAGGCTGAGTGGAGAGGGCACGGCTGATGTAGATCACACCGTAAGGTGTCTGGCACCAGCCGGGGGAGTTTTAAACGCCTGGCATGGGGGGCAGCCACTATCGGAATTTGTCCAATTATACTGAACAAAAATATAAACGCAAAACGCTACAATTTCTAATATTTTCCTGAGTTACAGTTCATATAAAGAAATCAGTCAATTAAAGTTAATTCATTAGGCCCTAATCTATGGATTTCACATGATTGGGAATACAGATATGCATATGTTGGTCACAGATAACTTAAAAAAAGGTAAGGGGCGTGGATCAGAATACCAGTCAGTATCTGGTGTGACCAATATTTAACCCATGCAGCTCGACACATCTCCTCCACATAGAGTAGATCAGGCTGATGATTGTGGCCTGTGGAATATTGTCCCACTCCTCTTCAATGGCTGTGCGAAGTTGCTGTGCGAATATTGACGGGAACTGGAACACGCTGTCGTCATCCCACACATGCTCCATGAGTGACATGTCTGGTGAGTATGCAGGCCAGGGAAGAACTGGGAGATTTTCATCTTTCAGGAATTGTGTACAGATTCTTGTGACATGGGGCTGTGCATTATGATGCTGAAACATGAGGTGATGGCGACAGATGAATGGCAAGACAATGGGCCTCAAGATCTCGTCATGGTAACTCTGTGCATTCAAATTACCATAGATAAAATGCAATTATGCCTGCCTATACCACAATCCCACAGCCACCATGGGGCACTCTGTTCACAACGTAGAAATCAGCAAACCGCCAGTCCACACGACACCATACACGTGTTCTGCAGTTGTGAGGCCGTACTGCCAAATTCTCTAAAGCGACATTGTGGTAGAGAAGTTAACATTAAATTATCTGGCAACAGCTCTGGTGGACATTCCTGCAGTTAGCATGCCATTTGCATACTCCCTCAAAACTTGAGACATCTGTGGCATTGTATTGTTTGACTGGTCCCTGAACATTTTACAGTGGCATTTTAATGTCCCCAACACAAGATGCACCTGTGTAATGATCATGCCGTTTAATCAGATTCTTCATACGCCACACCTGTCAGGTGTATGGATTATCTTGGCAATGGAGAAATGCTCACTAACAGGGATTCAAACAAATGTGTGAAAACAATTTGACAGAAATAAGCTTTGTGTACATATGGAACATTTCTGGGATCTTTTATTTCAGCTCATGGAACATGGGACTTTACATGTTGTGTTTATGTTTTTTTTCAGTGTAGAAACACTTGATTTGGTGTTCCATTGCACTACGCTTTGAAACATTTTGTTATGTTGTGCCCTAATGAACACATCCCTCACCTGTTTTGTGTGTCTCATGTGCCTCATAAACGCAAAAAAAGAAACGTCCTCTCACTGTCAACTTTATTCTTTATATCTCACTTTATTTTCAGCAAACTTAACATGTGTAAATATTTGTATGAACATAACAAGATTCAACAACTGAGAAATATACTGAACAAGTTCCACAGACATGTGACTAACATTAATGGAATAATGTGTCCCTGAACAAAGGGGAAGTCAAAACCAAAAGTAACCGTCAGTATCTGGTGTGGCCACCAGCTGCATTAAGTACTGCAGTGCATCTCCTCCTCATGGACTGCACCAGATTTGCCAGTTCTTGCTGTGAGATGTTACCCCACTCTTCCACCAAGGGTCCTGCAAGTTCCCGGACATTTCTGGGGGGAATGTCCCTAGCCCTCACCCTCCGATCCAACAGGTCCCAGACGTGCTCAATGGGATTGAAATCCGGGCTCTTCGCTGGCCATGGCAGAACACACACACTGACAGGAAATCACTCACAGAACGAGCAGTATGGCTGGTGGATTGTCATGCTGTAGGGTCATGTCAGGATGAGCCTGCAGGAAGGGTACCACATGAGGGACGAGGATGTCTTCCCTGTAACGCACAGTGTTGAGATTGCCTGCAATGACAACAAGCTCAGTCCGATGATGCTGTGACACACCCCCCCAGACCATGACAGACCCTCCACCTCCAAATCGATCCCGCTCCAGAGTACAGGCCTCGGTGTAACGCTCATTCCTTCGACGATAAACACGAATCTGACCATCACCCCTGGTGAGACAAAACCGCGACTTGTCAGTGAAGAGCACTTTTTGCCAGTGCTGTCTGGTCCAGTCTTAGCACTGATGGAGGGATTGTGCGTTCCTGGTGTATCTCGGGCAGTTGTTGTTGCCATCCTGTACCTGTCCCGCAGGTGTGATGTTCGGATCCTGTGCAGGTGTTGTTACACGTGGTCTGCCACTGTGAGGCCAATCAGCTGTTCTTCCTATAGCTCTGTCTTAGGCATCTCACAGTACGGACATTGCAATTTATTGCCCTGGCCACATCTGCAGTCCTCATGCCTCATTTCAGCATGCCTAAGGCACGTTCACGCAGATGAGCAGGGACCCTGGCCATCTTTCTTTTGGTGTTTTTCAGAGTCCGTAGAAAGGCCTCTTTAGTGTCCTAGGTTTTCATAACTGTGACCTTAATTGCCTACTATCTGTATGCTGTTCGTGTCTTAAAAACTTCTTAGGGCTGCAATCCCGTAAACGGGATCGATATGACAACAGCCAGTGAAAGTGCAGGGTACCAAATTCAAACAACAGAAATCTCATAATTAAAATTCCTCTAGCATACAAGTATTTCACACCATTTTAAAGATACACTTCTTGTTAATCCCACCACAGTTTCCGATTTTAAAAAGGCTTTACTGCGAAAGCACCACAAACTATTATGTTAGGTCACCGCAAAATCACAGAAAAACACAGCCGTTTTTCCAGCCAAAGACTGGAGTCACAAAAAGCAGAAATAGAGATAAAATTAATCACTAACCTTTGATGATCTTCATCAGATGACACTCATAGGACTTCATGTTACACAATACATGTATGTTTTGTTCGATAAAGTTCATATTTATATCCAAAAACCTCAGTTACATTGGCGCCATGTTCAGAAATGCCTCCAAAATATCCGGAGAAATTGCAGAGCCACATCAAATAACAGAAATACCCATCATAAACTTTGATGAAAGATACATGTTTTACATAGAATTAAAGATACACTTGTTCTTAATGCAACTGCTGTGTCAGATTTCAAAATAGCTTTACGGCAAAAGCACAATATTCAATAATCTGAGAACAGCGTTCAGCCACAAAAGCAAGCCATACAGTTACCCACCAAATTGTGGAGTCAACAAAAGTCATAAATAGCATTATAAATCTTCACTTACCTTTGCTGATCTTCGTCGGAATGCACTCCCAGGACTCTCACTTCCACAAGAAATGTTTGTTTTGTTCGGTTATGTCCAAATAGCTATTTTTGTTAGCGTGTTTGGTAAACAAATCCAAAGTCAGGAAGCGCGTTCACTAAAAGCAGACGAAATGTCAAAAAGTTCCGTAACAGTCAGTAGAAACATGTCAAACGATGTTTTGAATCAATCTTTAGGATGTTTTTAACATAAATCTTCAATAAAGTTCCAACCAGAGAATTCCATTGTCTTCAGAAGTGCGATGGAACAGAGCTCCCTCTCATGTGAACGCGCATGGTCAGGTCATGGTAGACCTTACTCATTCCTGTCTCCTTCGGCCCCACTTCACAGTAGAAGCATCAGGCAAGGTTCTACAGACTGTTGACATCTAGTGGAAGCCGTAGGAAGTGCACACTGACCCATATCCCACTGTGTATTCGATAGGCGATGAGTTGAAAACCTACAAACCTCAGATTTCCCACTTCCTGGTTGGATTTTTTTCTCAGGTTTTTGCCTGCCATATCAGTTCTGTTATACTCACAGACATCATTCAAACAGGTTTAGAAACTTCAGAGTGTTTTCTATCAAATACTAATAATAATATGCATTTATTAGAAACTGGGACTGAGGAGCAGGAAGTTTACTCTGGGCACCTCTGGGCACCTTTTCATCCAAGCTACTCAATTCTGCCCCTGCAGCCACAAGAAGTTAACGACCGTTCCACAGGTGCATGTTCATGAATTGTTTATGGTTCATTGAACAAACATGGGAAATGGTGTTTAAACCCTTTACAATGAAGATCTGTGAAGTTATTTGGATTTTTACGAATTTTCTTTGAAAGACAGGGTCCTGAAAAAGGGCCGTTTCTTTTTTTGCTGAGTTTAGATGGAGGTTTTGCTGTTGTACTTGTTAGTGGACATTTCATCCTAATGTTCCAAACATTTGCTGTGTTTAACGCACTTCTGGGTTGGGACTGCATCCAGGTAAATGGGTCATATATATTTTTGTTCTTGCTTAATACCGAGTGTGTGTTAGTGTTAATTGTTCAATTCTTTATGTTGAATAATGCATACAGATGCTATGCCTTTTCTGTGTCATGAGTTTTTTTTAAAGTTTATTTTTACATTTATTTAACAAGTCAGTTAAGAACAAATTCTTATTTACAAAACGTTAGCAGTTAGCAGTGTTTCAGGCCCTGCCTCAGACATTGTTTTTCTCTGTGTGTGTCCCAAATGGCCGTATTCGCCCGGTCAAATGTATTTCACAACATTGCGAACATGTTGCCATTTGGGACGCAATCACTTTTCTGTCTTCTTTTCCCCTACTTGGTGAAGCCTGAACCTTAGCAGGCAGACAGGATATCGACTCGTCGACTGTGAAAGCAGCGAACATGCCTTTCCCTGATTGCTGTTCTTTCTCTCTCATCCCCCAGATGTGGGGAGAGCAGTCCACGCGCCAGCCCACATCACAGAGAAGGTGGTGCAGCTCTTCAGGAGTAAAAGTGAATTTACCTTCCTGGCGTCCATCCAGCAGAAGTCCTCCACGTCAGGAGTCATCTTCTCCATCCATGAATCTGAACACAGGTAATGCATCTTTAATCCTCTTATTACTGCCTTGTCAGCAGCTACTTTCTCTATCTGCCACCACTATCGTCAGCTAACTTTCCCAGCTGTGACTCTGAATGGGCCCTGTTGGAAGTGAACCCACAGATTACTTCTTGTTGCATTCATTCCTTGAGCATTTGCAAGACGAATTTGATCAGCCGGTTGAAAAGATCAATGTCAGATTATTCTGCTTATGTGAATGAAGAAGGGAAAGGAATGAGAGATGTGTAACTTGCTGACGGCATGGTTTTGTACTTGCATAATTTATTTGTTTTTATCTCTCACATTGGCAAATGACAGAAGGACATCATACTTGAGGATCAGACAGTCATTGATAATCCAGCATCTGTATGTTGTGTTAAGGTTAACTCCCCCTCCAGCCATTTCAAATACCTTCAGTCACAAATGTACATTACAGTATCTCTGTATTTTGTGTGTGTCTGTGAGTTGTGCCCTTATCACAGTCAACACACATATACAGTAAGCTCCAGAAGTATTGGGACAGTGACAAATTTGTTGTTATTTTGGTTCTATACTCCAGAACTGTGGATTTGAAATGATACAATGACGGAGAAAGTTACAGAGGCATACATATCATACCCATTAAAAATGCTAACCTCCCTTCATATTGCAATGGTGAGAGGTTAGCGTGTGATATTTATGCGTGTGTAAATTACTCACTCACCATTATTCATGATTAATTCAGGATTATTCATTATCATGGTAGCATCCACACTAATGTAGAAGTGTTTAGAAACATATTATATTCTTATTTACAATAAAAGTGACTCCAAAATGACACAATACATTACTTACCATAAATTTATATTGGGCACAAAATAATCTGAAACACAACCAGAACAAACAGCAAATGTATCCAACAAATGTGTAGTCACAAGCTTGATGTAGTCATTGTGTGCTATGAATATGGGACCAAATATTTTACATGTTACTACTTTAATACACTTTAAGTGAATTTGTCCCAATACTTTTGGTCCACTAAAATGGTGGGACTATGTACAAAAATTGCTGTAATTTCTAAATGATTCACCCAATGTAGAAGAAAATACCCTCAAATTAAACTGGCAGTCTGCACTTTTCATTTAAAATCCAAAGTGCTGGAGTACAGAGCCAAAACAACAATAAAAAATGTCACTGTCCCAACACTTTTGGGGCTCACTGTATTTTATTGTGAGAAGAATATAATGGAATATAACACAAAAAAATTGAAATAATATTTTTCACAAACTTTTGCTGAGTGTCAGAGGTGTTTGCACACCTGGATTGTGCAATATGTACCCTTTATTCTTTCCAAAATTATTCAAGCTCTGCCAAATTGTTGTTCATTGCTATACAGACATGTTTAAGTCTTGCCATAGATTTTCAAGCAGATTTAATCAAAACTGTAACTCGGACAATCAGGAACATTCACTGTTATAGTAAACATCTCCAGGGTAGATTTGGGCTTGTGTTTTAGGTTATTGTCCTGCTGAAAGGTGAATTTGTCTTCCAGTGTCTGGTGGAAAGGTTTTCCTCTTGGATTTTGCCTGTGCTTAGCTCCATTCCAGTTAGTTTTATCCTCACTCTAAAAATGCTGTGTTAAAAACAACCCAATTTGGGTTATTTAGTAACCCAGCGCTGGTTAAATACTGGACAGAACACACAGTGGGTTGTTTTAACCCAGCCAGTTGTGTTACGTGAATAACTCAGTAGGTTTGGTAGTTGGGATTACACAAACATGGGTTAATTTAACCATCAGTTGGGCATTTTTTACCCTCATGCTGGGTTGACCTAGCAGCTGGGGCATTTTTTATGTAATCCTTAGGTTATTTTCAGGAGGCATGGCTTTCAACTAGATCTTATTGGCCACCCATGAGAGTAAATAAGAGCATGAGAATAAGAGCACCTCCTCCCAGCTGCCCACTGCACTGAGGCTAGGAAACACTGTCACTACCGATAAAGCCACAATTATTGAGAATTTCAATAAGCATTTTTCTACGGCTGGCCATGCTTTCCACCTGGCTATCCCTACCCCGGTCAACAGCCCTGCGCTCCCCACAGCACCTCGCCCAAACCTCCCCCACTTCTTCACCCAAATCCAGATAGCTGATGTTCTGAAAGAGCTGCAAAATCTGGACCCCTACAAATCAGCCGGGCTAGACAATCTGGACCCTCTCTTTCTAAAATTATCTGCCGAAATTATTGCAACCCCTATTACTAGCCTGTTCAACCTCTCTTTCGTATCGTCTGAGATTCCCATAGATTGGAAAGCTGCCGCGGTCATTAATGTCACGCCCTGACCATAGAGAGCTTTTATTCTCTATGTTGGTTAGGTCGGGGTGTGATTTAAGGGTGGGTTATCTAGGTGAATTATATTTCTATGTTGGCTTAGTATGGTTCCCAATCAGAGGCAGCTGTTTATCGTTGTCTCTGATTGGGGATCATATTTAGGTAGCCATTTTTTCCCATTGTGCTTTGTGGGATCTTGTCTATGTTTAGTTGCCTGTGAGCATTATATTCGCGTCACGTTTTGTTGTTTTTGTTCTTTGAAGTTTTCTATTCCATAATAAAGGATGGAAACATACCACGCTGCATCTTGGTCTACTCCTTATGACGAACGTGACACATAAATAAGTCTATATAACACACTGTTGGTGTAAGCATCTTAATATCACAAACAGAACTGGAGTTATAACCAGTTTTAGGAGGACATCTCCTTCTCCCAACAGTAGGGCCTGCTCCGCTCCTTCTTCTGACAGTTGAACGTTTTTTTAAATTTAACTAGGCCTTCCCCGGCCAAACCCTAACCCGGACAATGCTGGGCCAATTGTGCACCGCCCTATGGGAGTACAGTGCCCAGCTGATAATCACCCCGATAATTGCCTTGAACCTAAACTATACGAAACTAATTTCACACTTATTAACAACAGATTATATAAATAAACTAAAGTATGATGGGGAGAATGGGTGAGTGAGGAAGCGAATAATGCATAATTATGTGATCACCAATTGTGAATGAAGAACAGGGCGGGCCATTCATTGTATTGATCCATTCTCATTTTTATCTTAAAACGGTGTCTTATCAGTCTACTCTGGCCTACTTGGAGTAGGCTACACAGTGAGAGCATGCATATTTGTACATGTTGAATGGCTTTCAATATCTGGGAAAATATCCACATCAGGCAGCACAGCAGGTGAGCTAGTGTCGAAGAATGTGCTGATGAGGCTTGTGGAACCTTATGTTGGCAAGGGGAGAACTGTCACCATGGACAATTTCTTAATTTCACTGTAATTGGCGAACAACTTGCTTGCAAGGAAAACAAGTCTGGCCTGCACCATGAACAAAGGAAGAAGGGAGCTCCCTCCATCTGTGCAAAATAAGGCACCGGCACAGCCTTTGTACTCCACAACAATACAATGGTGCTGAAGAACCACAGGACACATTAGAAAACCGGAGACTATTACGCACTACAACCAAACAAAGGTATGTCAAAGTGTGTCAAGCAAGTGAATGTTATGAAAATTGTGTCAACTGTTAGGACAAGGGATGACAGCTAAATGAAATCCAACTGATGCCATTGCGTGACGATGCAGAAAAGCACGAGCTGACTGTAACGATTGTCGTCTTCTTCGGACGAGGAATAGGAAGGATCGGACCAAAATGCAGCGTGGTACGTGTCCATGTTAAATGTATTATAACTGAACACAGACACAAAATAACAAAAGTGAAACAACGAAAATCGAAACAGTCCTGCAAGGTGACACAACACAAAACAGGAAACAACTACCCACAAACACAGGTGGGAACAGGCTACCTAAATATGGTTCTCAATCAGAGACAACGATTGACAGCTGCCTCTGATTGGGAACCATACCAGGCCAAACACAGAAATACAAAACATAGAACAAAACATAGAATGCCCACCCCAACTCACGCCCTGACCAAATCAAAATAGAGACATAAAAAAGGAACTAAGGTCAGAACGTGACACTGACAATAATTGACTATTTTTGACTGCTGTCATATCAACATTTATATTCAATAATGCCATTATTGCTTTTGTGCTAAGGTTCACTGTTTATTAAGTTCACTTGGCGCTTATAATAATGTATAGGCTACTGATTTTTTCATCATTTGACCACGTGTCTTGACCGTGGGTCTTGGTGGTTGGGTTATTTAAATTGTATTTTGTCTTTATAAAAAACGCTTTTACTGTGTTCTAACACATTCTTTCATAGTTGTAACAAAGACACTCCATGAATAAAATTGATTGAACACTTGAATTTCCTTGTTTTTTGTTTTTACATATAGCCTACAGTAACATAACTAATGAAAATGCTATTATGTTATTTGAAAAAATGTACATTCTAATAAATTCTACCTAAGGCCTTCACAAAAACAAAAATTGTTATTTTTGCGATGCTAGTGTTAATTAGATATTGGAATGTGCTACTGAAATCAACAAATAGCAGGAAAAAACTGTGGTTTTTTGAAAATATATTATGCTTTACATGCCAGGATGTTATATTAATTCGACTTTATCTTGTAGAATTCGCTGCATACTGCATACTATTGAGCAACAACTTCATATTTAAGATTGGCCTAATTAGCTAGCTAGCTAGCTACGTGTTGTAAATACCAGGGCTTGTGTGTAAACTGTTACAGGGTCTGATGACAATACCAGGCATTTAGTTCAGTGGCAAACACGATAGGAGAAATGCTGCAAAAAAGGTTTTGATTAAGTCACGTGGCCATAGTTAGTGCTCTTGCCATGGCACTATGTACTGCTACTAGCTAACGTTAATAACGCGCTAGCCTAAATTAGTAATTTCCACAGTGGTGTTGGTCCCAACACCTCTCTTTTCTTCTAGTTCTACTGATTTTCCATTTCGATTTATTTGTGTTGACCTTATTATAATGTTCATGCTATACAATATTAGGTTCTACCTGAACGGTTACAGCCTGAATGGGTCTAGCTAGTTTCTTTGCACATAACCTGTTATGGTAAAAGTAATGGGAAATTGCACTTGTCACTGTTTCACCTTGGCCCTCCAATTTGACCAAGTATATTCACTGCACGGTCTAGCTATCTACAGAAAGTTCACACAATTCTTTACTCTGCTCATGTTCTGGATAATGTACTTCATCCAATGTCTTTTCAGAATCTACATGAAGAGTGTGAGCTGGAGTGGCAGCTGTCACATGCATGGGTGAAAAAGAAGTGGGAGAACCCTAAGCAAAAAAAAAAACATGTCACTGAGCTGGTGAATAAGTTGAAGTTTAGGGTGGGTTTCTTCTACAGAAACAAACCATGTCTGACTTTTGTTAACAGGAATACAATTGTCCAGGCCACTTTTATGTCTATTTTGATTATAGGGATATTATCTATATGCATGCAGCAGCATTTTACCTTTTCACACATACCAACAAGCGGGTGTGATCATTCTACAGTGGTCCCTGTAGTGTACACTCAAACTGGTGTGATTAGAACGCTTTTTTAGAACGTCCAGTTTCGTTTGACACAACAATCAGCATTTGAGCTGGTCACACTGTTTTTTCACAGAAACATTTTTCACAGAAACATAACTTTCCTTTCAAAGTTATGTCCAGAATGTTACCAGTTTATTTTTGGATGCAATGTTCAGACATTCACAGAAGTAGCTACAGTATAACATAATCATCCAAACTGGAAAATGTAAGTCTACATTGTCCTAGCACAAGCGGTCATATTTTTATAACGCTCGGCTGACAGGAACTACAATATGAATTAGCTAATAGCAATTACTATTTATAATTAATCACATCACCATTGATCAAAAAAATTGAATAAAACTTTCTAAAAATCGAAAAGTAATCCGACGATGGGTCTTTTGCGCACGCCAGCATGTTTGTTTTTTCACATCAATCAAAGATAATAAGATGAGTTTGGTCTGTTTATAGTATGCATGTTGAAGGGGGTGTGTTGTCTACAATCATTCACTTCCATTCATTCACTTCTGGAAGTTTATCCGAAAGATGAGTGAACCATTCCTTCACCTCATTATAACATCTTTGGTCTGGCAGATGTTTACTTGACACCCAGAATGCATTGTATAATGTCAACAAACATAGCGCCACACATAGCTGGCAAACAGCTTAGCATTAGCTCATTATAATCATTGCAACCTTCATAAAAGTATTTTACACACATCATAGGTGTTCATTACAAGCTATGCAATAATCAGAATGCATTATTTGTCACCAGAACTTGAAAACATGTGAATAAAACTGTAAATACATTATGCTCCATACAGTAGAAACGACAACACGATATACAGAAAATAAGGAACTTACTTTGATAGGAATGCACACTTGTCCAAAGTTATTATTTGTAAGGAGAACAACAAGGAAGGTTATGCGAGCGCCAGCCAGAAAATGTTCCAATTCGTACAAGACTGCGCAAATATCTGCATACTTGATCTGCGCTAGCATTAGTGAAGTGCGTGGACTCTCTTCGAAGAGAGAAGTTTGTCGGCTCAGTAAAGCCTCAAACATAAATTGTTCGCAACGCTGAAATGGGCTACTTCTATGTGAATTAATGAGGCGGAACACACCTCAATTCAAACTGTTGTTAGAAATTTCAACTTGTTGGAAAAAAATTGAATTTGAAATTGACAAGTTGAAACATAGCCTTTAGATATCTAGCAGGCATCGCGTGTTAACTGTCCTGTTGCGTAATAATCACATTTTGGAACATTCTGACATCTCGTGCATGAAACAACTCACGCTGGGGCAACTGTTAGAGATATTTGGAACTCACGTATGAAAAGGTTAAACTTAAACCACTAGATGCTGTTTCCCATTGTGCCCTTATTACTGGTGATGGTTATAGAACTCACAAGTGTTGTGTATCAGAAAGTGGGTAGGGCCTCTTTGAGTTTAAGGAGAGAACAGCACTCTTTTGTGTTTATTTACAAAGCTCTCAAGCAGAAACCTCTTATGTATCTATCATCATTAATTCAATTTTGACTTACAAATTACCAAACCCGGTCAAAGGCTTGGATAACACTCGAGGCCCCTTCAGTCTCTACAGAGATGGGTAAGCTGCTTTTAGTTGTTTTGCTCGCTTTATGTGGAACAACTCACAGAGATCTCAGAAATTAGATGTGCTGGTACCCCTTGGTCAGTTCAGAGAAATAATCAGAGACCTCTATATTGATAAATGTGTTTGTTTTTCTTTATATATTTGGTAATTTTGTATATTGTATATATGTTTGATGTATTTATCCAGACCCTACTCTCAGTATGACTTCCTTGTCAAAATAAAGGTTTAATAAAAATATAAATAATGTGTTGTTCTGTACGAATACATTTCCCCTTTAACAACACTTAACCACACTTCCTCATCAATTTCCTGTGCTTCACCGGCACATTCATGTAATAATAATTGATCACATTTCTATAGCGCTTTCATAATCTCAAAGCACATCAAAAGCAAATAATAAACAAGCAATACATCATGAGTAGCCTACTGTAGCTATAGTTGGGTCGGTCAACCAATAGAGGCCAAGTCTTTGAGTGCAAGATGTCATGACTGTCCTGTGAGGATCTGAATGGGTCAGATCAGCTTAACTTGGTAATCCGATTTCCCTGTTGTCTTGAAACCACCATCGGTTAAGGCTTCATATGAATCAGATAAGATCGTCTGAAGCCGGACCTAGTGACCTAGTGAGGTATTTTTAGCACGAGGTAGATGGTAGATATACTGAACGAAAATACAAACACAACATGCAACAATATCAAAGACTTACAGTCCATATTTATTTATTTATTTTGATTTTTTTTAAGTCATTTAGCAGATGCTCTTATCCAGAGCGACTTACAAATTTACCTTTTTTTAAATATATTTAACTAGGCAAGTCAGTTAAGAACAAATTCTTATTTTTCAATGACGGCCTAGGAACAGTGGGTTAACTGCCTGTTCAGGGACAGAACGACAGATTTGTACCTTGTCAGCTCGGGGATTTGAACTTGCAACCTTTCGGTTACTAGTCCAACGCTCTAACCACTAGGCTACCCTGCCGCCCCATATAACGAAATCAGTCAATTGAAATTAATTAATTAGGCCCTAATCTATGTATTTCACATAAGTGGGAAAAGGGCTTTCAGGACAGAAATACTCCTCAGTTACATCAGCTGTCCGGGTGGCTGGTCTCAGACGATCCCGCAGGTGAAGAAGCTAGATGTGGAGGTCCCGAGCTGGCATGGTTACATGTGCTCTGCGGTTATGAGGCCAGATGGACATACTGCCAAATTCTCTAAAACGACTTTGGAGGTGGATTATGGTAGAGAAATTAACATTCAATGCTCTGGTGGACATTCCTGCAGGCAGCATGCCAATTGCACGCTCCATCAAAACATGAGACATTTGTGACATTATGTTGTTTGACAAAACTGCACATTTTAGAGTGGCCTTTTATTGTCCCGAGCACAGAGTGCATCTGTGTAGTGATCATGCTGTTTATTATTAAATCAGCTTCTTGATATGCCACACCTGTCAGGTGAATGGATTATCTTGTCAAAAGAGAAATGGTCACTAACATGGATCTAAAGAAATTTTTGCACAAAATTGGAGAGACATTTTTTGCTTCTGAAACATGGGACCAACACCTTACATGTTGTTTATATCTTTGTTCAGTATAGTATTGAGATGTGTGTGTGCAAATGTGTGTGGGGAATGGTACCAAAAAAAGTCTGCAGCATTAAAGGTCCCCAAGAACACCATGGCCTCCATCATTCTTAAATGGAAGAAGTTTGGAAACACCAAGATGCTTCCTAGAGCAGCCTGCCTGGCCAAACTGAGCAATTGGGGGAGAAGGGCCTTGGTCAGGGAGGTGACCAAGAACCCGATGGTCACTCTGACAGAGCTCCTCTGTGGAGATGGGAGAATCTTCTAGAAGGACAACCATTCCTGCAGCATTCCACCAATCAGGCCATTATTGTAGAGTGGCCAGACGCAAGCCACTCCTCAGCAAAAGTCTCTCAGACCATGAGAAACAAGATTCGCTGGTCTGATGAAACCAAGATTGAACTCTTTGGCCTGAATGCCAAGACTCACGTTTGAAGGACACCTGGCATCATCCTTACGGTGAAGAATGGTGGTAGCAGCATCATGCTTTGGGGATGTTTTTCAGTGGCATGGCCTGAGAGACTAGTTAGGATCTAGGGGTTGATGAATGGAGCAAAGTTCAGAGAGATCCTCTATGAAAACCTTCTCCAGAGTGCTCAGGACCTCAGACTGGGACAAAGGTTCACCATCTAACAGGACAACGACCCTAAGCACACAGCCAAGATAACGAAGGAGTGGCTTCTAGCCAAGTCTCTGAATATCCTTGAATGGCCCAGCCAGAGCCCGAACTTTAACCCGATCTAACATCTCTAGAGAGACCTGAAAATAATTGTGCAGCGACACTCCCCATCCAACCTGACAGAGCTTGAGAGGATTTGCAGAGAAGAATGGGAGATACTCCCCAAATACAGATGTGCCAAGTTTGTAGCGTCATAGCCAAGAAGACCCAAGGCTGTAATCACTGCCAAAGGTGCTTCAAAGTATTTTTGCAAAAAAATCTATAAAAAAAATATTTTTGTTTTGTCATTATGGGGTATTGTGTGTAGATTGATGATGGAAAAAAACTATTTAATAAATGTTATAATAAGGCTGTAACGTAACAATATCTGGAAAAAGTCAAGAGGTCTGAATACTTTCCGAATGCATTGTAAATGGATACTATCCACTATTTACATAAAATGTACTTAGAAGTTCAAAGATCAAGCTCAAAACTTTACTGTTTTTTCTTGTTAGGAGTGGAAATTACATTTAAAACACAACATTATAATGTCTTTAATGACATGGCCTATGTCCCATAGGGTTCTGGTCAAAAGTAGATCGCCATGTAGGTAGTATATTGCCATTTTGGACGCAACCACGGTCCTTCATTTAAAATAACCATGCATTCAACTGCCAAATAGGCATCTTTATGGCCAAAATTCTCCCCCTCTCTGTTCCCTCATCTCCCTCTTAAGTCAGCCATAACACAATCAAAGCATCCTCGGCATTCTCCACTGCAAGTGCCAAGCTTCTCTTTATATTCTAGCATCGGGACTTGGAGATTAAATGTTTTTTTTTTTATTACTGTTCTACCAAGCTATAGAATAGAACAAAGGGGCCATTTATGCTCGGCAAGCAGTTTTCAGAGGTCCCCATGCAGAGCAGTACTCATTGTAAAACAGTGGAGGCTTCTGATGGTCTGTCTGTGTGTGATGAGCTAACTCAAAGCCATCTCTCCAGTGCCTCTCTGGCTCTTTGCACACACACTTTAGATGGGATGCAGCCCCGGTTTTTCACTCCCTCTCTCAACTTCTTGGCCCTTTTGTCAAGCTGTCGAATTCTGGGACCTAAATTTCACTATTCCTTTTATAGTGCACTAGGGACCATAGGGCTCTGGTCAAAATTAGGGCACTATATAGGAAAAATACTTTGTAGCCATTTGGACTACAACTTGGTCTCTGACTATCTTTCTCCCCCTCCCTCCGTCCTTCCATACATCCCTCCCTCCTGGGCCTGGGCAACGTTTCTCTTTTGAAGGGAACATGCTGAGTTGATGTAGCTGTGTGTTTCCTGGTGAAAAGGTACAACGGTGGATGAGGGAGTGTTTGGTATAAAAGACGAACTGGCTCTTTGAAAAATGGCCCCCCTGGCTCTCTCACTGTCGTGATGAATAGGGTTGGCATAGGGCCTGGCTAGGCGATAAATGGATGGAAAGTCGGTGGGGAAAAATGGTTTACTTACAGTACCTTATCTCCCCAGCTTGACACATTTAAAGACTACTTTCCCCATACTGAAAAGGAAAATGTAGCAAGGCCCCTAGGCTTACAGTAAAACAGACATTTTATGCTTGCCTGCACGTGCACATATACGGGTCTACCTGTGCCCGAACACCTGCCTCTTTGCCCTCACACTTGCCAAGTGCCCTTTTGGGGTGTTTTTTTTTCAATACAGTTTTAGTCATTGTTGTTCTGAACACACTGCCGCCAAGTCATTAAGTCACCCCTACCTGTCCGTTGGTCACAGGGACCGGTATCCAAACACGCATGGCTTGAAATGTGGTCACCGGTCTGGTGTGTGAAGCAAGCCACCAAATTTAACAGTACTGCCACAGCCACAAAACAGTGGATTAACACTTGACAGCACTTGATTTACATCATCATAAAGATTCGGTCTGTTTGGCTAACAGCAGTACTTCCTCATATATTTTAACTTATAGAATCATAGCCACAGGAAGGGTGCTAGAGGTGCTGCAGCACCCATGATGAATTGAAATACATTTGCCAAAGTTATAGAATGATTGCTGTCTGTTCATAAATAAAGAATAACCTACTACACCAGGAGTAGCCCTATAATTTTGCCACAGAGGATCAATAGCGTCTTTAAAAAATTGCCCAGCTATGGATTGTGTGTAGCCCAATATTAGGGCATAGGCTACAGTCGGGAACGCGCAGAAAATCTGTCAGTACCCAGCATGCAAGACTCTAATCTGTCTGCTGTAGGCTACCAAAATATTTGATCAACTTTCAAGTGGACTTATTGAGCAAACATTGTTTTAAAAAGTTAAACAAGAGAGAGATAGTCTTTTGGCATGACCGCATGGCGAGAGAGCTGCGCCTCATTGGGTGGGTTAGTGAAACTGGAAAGTTTTTTTATGATTATAATATCCTCCTCATATTGTATAATAATAATAGTATCCACACACCTAGGCCATGGATGGATTCAAGATAAAAAAGTAATTTTTATTGATCTGAGATTCTCAGTTTGTCATTGTTCAAGTAGTGTGTCGTTTCGATCATTTGCGTTATTAAAAAAAGGTTCTGCCAAAGTCTCCAGTAATGTAAAATACTTTATTATAAAGTTTTAAACAATTATCTCATGCGTTCCGGTAGTCTACATCAGTAACAAAATTATTGAGATAGCTAACTAACATTTTTACATCAATAATCAGATGATAGCCTACCCAAGATGGCGACGATGAATATGGTAGCCTTGCCTACTTTGCAGGTTTCTACTTTTTCTGTTTTTCTAAAATGGTCTTATTCAGTTTGTTTTGTGTATTACTTCATACACCCAGGTAGAACTATTGGAATATGAATCTCTGTGTACTCACCGTCCACCCAACCTTCCCAAATTCCTAGAGATTGCAGAAAAATTGTGTAGCTTCTTTGGTAAGGTGCCGGTCAGCCTGGGAGTCCTGCCGGAGAAGACAGAAGACTCTGATTGAGAAGCAGACGTGCAGGGTCTTAGTCCAATTGAGACATGTCCTCCATTGCGGAGCACACAATGTTTAGTAATTAGTGAATTAACTTGATGATCTCAGAGCGAGGATCTCCCACCAGAGGGACATCAGAATCTACAACATACTCTGTTTTTCTGAGACTTGGCTTTCTTCCGACATCCTAACAGATTATATATAACCAGCGGGTTTTACAGTTCATCGAGCGGATAGGAAGCGGGCTCTCCCTGGCGAGAACAAAGGCAGTGGGATCTGCTTTATGACTAATAACAAGAGGTGCGATGTGGGAAGCGTACAGGAACTTGGGAGCTTCTGCTCTCCTGACTTGGAATACTTGGTCATCAAATGTTTTTTACCTTCCGAGACAGTTCTCAGTGATTATTGCCATGGCTGTGTACATCCCACCCCAAGCTGACACCAAAAATGCTCTCAAGGATCTTCATTGGACCCTGAACAAACTGGAGACAGTGTATCATGAGGCAGTGTTCATTGTTGCAGGGGACTTAACAAAAGTAATTTGAGGACCGTGCTCCAGAATTACTATTAACACATTTACTGTCCAACTCATGGAAATTACACTGCTGCCCATTGCTACACACCTTTCCGACATGGGTATAAGGCCCTCTCCCGTCCTCCTTTAGGCAAATCGGACCATGACTCCATTTTGCTCCTCCCCACCTACAAACAAAGACTCAAGAGGGAAGTTCCGGTGGTTAGGTCTGTACAACGCTGGTCTGATCAATCAGAATCCACGCTCCAATACTGTTTTGTTCACATGGACTGGAATATGTTCCGGTAGCCTCTGGAGATAAGGTCAATGAATACGTCGACTCAGCCACCGGACTCATAAAACACGTGGATTGACGGCAGCCTTGTCAGGAAACTGAAGAACAGATGAATACCGGGGACAAGCGTATGGTTAAACAGAACAAATACAACTTACCAGATCAATCAAGGTGACGAGACACAAAGTGTGGACAATTCAGGGGGTCGGACACAAGGTGTATGTGGCAGGGGCTTCTCACGATCATCATTCTAACGACAAAAAGAAAGCCAGTTGTGGACAGCAACACCACTCTACTGGACGAGCTAAACACCTTTGTCTCCCTCTTCAAGCAAAACGACTCTGATCCGCTGAGGAGAGACCCTGAGGACAACGAGGACTACGTGCTTACGGTCTCCATATAGGACGCATAGAAATAATTTCAACGTGTTAACCCTCGCAAGGCTGCCGGCCCAGACAGCTTCCCTAGCTGCGTCGTCAGAGAGTATGTGCAGACCAGCTAGCAGATGTGTTTTCTGTCATTTTCAATCTCTCTCTTGCTCAGGCCGTTATCCCCACCTGCTTTAAGATTTCCAGTAGCATGCCTCTTTCCAAAGAAAGGGAAAGTAACTAAACTGAATGACTACCAAACGTAGCATTCAAGTCATCATGAAGTGCTTCGAGAGGCTACATCACCTCCTCCCTCCCCGATACACTCAACCCTTTCCAATTCACCTACCGCCCTGACAGATTCATGCACGACGCAATCACCATTGCACTGCAGACTTCCCTCACCCACCTGGACAAAAGGAATACATTTGTGAGGATGCTGATCATCAACTATACAGTGCATTCGGAAAGTATTCAGACCACTTGACTTTTTTCACATTTTGTTACTTTACAGCCTTATTCTGAAATGGATTAAATAAATGTTTATCATCATCAATCCACACACAATACCCCATAATGATTAAGTGAAAACAGGTTTTCAGAACATTTAGCAAATTTATAAAGAAATTTAAAAAATGAAATACTTTCATTTCATACAGTACCAGTCAAAAGTTTGGACAAACCTACTCATTCCAGGGTTTTTTCTTTAGTTTGACTATTTTCTACATTGTAGAATAATAGTGAAGACATCAAAACTTTGAAATAACACATATGGAATCATGTAGAAACCAAAACTGTGTTGAACAAATCAAAATATATTTTATAATTGAGATTCTTCAAAGTAGCCACCCTTTGCCTTGATGACAGCTTTGCATGCTCTTGGCATTCTCAAACCAGCTTCATGAGGTAGTCACTTGGAATGCATTTCAATTATTAACAGGTGTGCCTTGTTAAAAGTTAATTTGTGGAATTTATTTCCTTCTTAATGCGTTTGAGCCAATCAGTTTTGTTGTGAGAAGGTATGGTTGGTATACAGAAGACAACCGTATTTGGTAAAAAGACCAAGTCCATATTATGTCAAGAACAGCTCAATTAAGCATAGAGAAACGACAGACCATCATTAATTTAAGACATGAAGGTCAGTCAATACGGAACACTTCAATAACAGTACAATGACCCTAAGCACACAGCCAAGACAATACAGTTGTGGCTTCGAGATAAGTCTCTGAATGTACTTGAGTGGCCCAGTCGGAGCCCGGACTTGAACGAGATCAAACGTTTCTGGAGAGGGCAGAAAATAGCTGTGCAGTGATGGTCCCTATCCAAACTGACAGAGCTTGAGAGGATGTGCAGAGAAGAATGGGAGAAACTCCCCAAATACAGGTGTGCCGTCATTTTCAAGAAGACTCGAGGCTGTAATCGCTGCCAAATTTGCTTCAACTAAGTACTGACTAAAGGGTCTGAATACTTATGTAAATGTAATTTTTCCAGTTTTTATTTTGAATACATTTGCAAGAATGTACATTTGCAAGAACAGGTTTTTCAAAAAAACTGTTTTTGCTTTGTCATTATGGGTTGTTGTGAATTAATGAAATGTTATTTTTTTTCAAATTGCCAATTGGCAACCCATCCCTTATGGGATTAATTCACACATAAACAAACATTACAATAATTCGCTATGGTAATTAAATGATAATACTTCTTCCTGCGTTCTCTGCATTGTGCATCACATAATTTTTTTTTTTTTTTATCAAATCAATACATAATAGTAAATAAGGTTATCCAAACAATAATTACATCCCTAGAGCAGTAAAATAATATACATACATACATACATACATACATACATACATACATACATACATACATACATACATACATACATACATACATACATACATACATACATACACACAGCATATATATACACATACATACATACAAATAAATACAGAAAAAAATTAACAGAAGCCACTTGAACCCAGTCTGACACAAAGAGAAGATTCATATGGTAGACAAGCCTATACACAATCTATATACACACACCATTAACCACATAGAAGATAAATAGTTTTACTATTTAATTATATGTAGCCCTTTTTCTTTTATTCCAAGCTTCATCTAAATATTCCGCAAATGGAAATACACAATGGACAAAAAAACATTTCAATTTCCACCTCATCACTCAGCCACATAATGCCAGGGTATATCTGGTATGCTTTCTGGAATATGAGCAAGCGTATATTGTGGTAGAAAGGGCAATAAAGGATAAAATTAGTTTCATTCTCTATTTCTTCGAGGTCACAATAATTCCATAGTCTTTCCTCTTCCATTTCACCACAATACCGACCTAGTTTCAATACGCAGAGGCAATATCCTATCTTACCTGTGCACAGAGCGATCTCTTGTTCTTAGGTAGGTTATACATAATATATCTTTCACTCACAAATTCACCCTTAATCCAACAAAAGGTTCTCAATTTGGGTTTATGATTAATCTCCTCCACTCATTATTTTGGTTTTCTAAAATACATTATCTGTGTTTTTGTCTGGTTGATCATGAGTCTCCATCTTTTACACCAATTGACTGCACATATAATAACATGTTCTGCAGGTCTTGTTCTGTTTCTGCCATCAAAATAATATCATCAGCATATAAAAGGATACTTAACATTTCATCATCATATCTTACTCCAATATTTAACTGTTTCATTTCTTTTGCCAAATCATTTATAAACAAAGTCAGTGATAAGGCATCTCCTTGTTTTACACCCGCGGGTGTGGGAAACCAATCTGTACGATATTCATTAACACGCACACAAGTAATTGGTGCTTTGTAAAGAGACTAGTTGCGTGATAGGATTTCCCATCAACCCCTGTCTTTAACAAACTGTAGGCTTAAAGATCCCTATTTACAAAATCAAAAGCTTTCTGGAAATCAATGAAACATGCAAAAGTATGCTTCTCTTCATGTTATCTATTTCTAATTATTGTACAGACCGAGAAGATATGTATACAGGCTCTGGATTTACGAACACCATTTTGTTCTTCCACCAGAATGTTTTGGTAGTCCAAAAATGTAATTAGCTTATTGTTAAGGATGGATGAATATAATTTATAAACCGTACTTAATAAACGTATACCTCTATATTTCAGTGGCACTATCAGGTCAATTTTTGAAGATTAGGGAATAGGATTCGGTATAGACTTGTACCAAATGGATAGCAGAATACTGTACTCAAATTTTTTTTGAAGCAAATCATATAGGACATCAATTAATTTAGGGGATTTTCAAACCTCATATGGCAGTTCATCAATGCCAAACACTTTCCCATTTTTTGCAGCATCAATCACTTTCTTAACTTCTGCCACAGACTCCTCATTTAAGTCACGTATATAAGAGGGTTCTAACATTGTATTTTTCCAGTTTAGTTCTCAGGGAACATACAGTATGTCTTTATTAAATTCTTCCTCAAAATATGCCACATTTTCATTACCTGAGAACACATGCTGTTTTTTCTTAAATTCCTTCCAACACTGTTCTCTTGTATTCCTATCTTTACACTGTAAAAATAAGTGCTCAGCCTTGTGCATTATTGACCATAGATCCCTTAACTCATCATTCCAATAAGGCTTATTTGGCTTATAAAATTTCCTGGACTTGGGGTGTATTTTTCTTCCAATTCTTTTCCCCATTTCAGAATATATAATATCACAAACATTTTCATACCACACATCTACACCAAATGTTGTTTCTTGACATCTTTCCAGTTTCGATGAGGTCCAGCAGAGCTCTACATGCCATTTCATAACATTTATTTTCTTACATTTAAGCCTATGTGGGGTATTTATATTTTTACCTGTGTGATGTACAACAATACCTGGTTGAGAAAGTTCATGGCCAACAGAAAATATTATAAATAAAAGAGAATTGATCAGGAAGTCTTCAACCATCTGTGTAGGAGATAATGCCTTAAATTCCAAACAAGTTTCTAGACAGTCGTGGAGGTTTTCCTTTGCCAGATATGGATGTAAAGTTATCGCTTAAGGGGCATTTCCTCCCATTAATGATACACATTTTAGAGTCACGAAGGAATTCTAATAGGGTTTCCATATGATAATTGACACAGTGATCCAAAGCAACACTCAATGGAATATCATCAATATCATTTATATAGTCATCTAACCTCCCAATTCGACTGTTACAGTTTTTTCCAACTGCTTACACACAAAATCTTTTCATGTCACACGATTTTTGAAACCTCTCACTCAAAGTGCAAAACTACACACCAAATATCCAAAACCATAAGCTATTTCTCAGCCTTTGACTCAGTTGTCAATTGCATAAAACACTTTTTTCAAAACACTACACACAATTCTCTACCTAAAACACAAAAATCTAACAGGAAGTGACTTACTTTCCCTTTCCAAACACAACCAATCAAAATGCTACACTTATTCACCAGGTCACACACACACACTCCTCACATGTGCAAACACTAATAGCTTAATTGATCACTAGCCAATCACTGCTTTACTGTAATATAGGCCTATAAATAGGTCAAAGGTCAGATTACCTGTTTTGAACAATGGATGCCAACAATGGACAGAGAGCAAGAGGAGTAGGAGGGAGAAGAAGAGGACGAGGGCAAAGAAGAGAAGGAAGGAGAGCCATCTCTGATGAGATTAGGGCAACACTTGTTGATCATGTGATCAACCACGGTTTGACTATGAGAGAGGCTGGACTGAGAGTCCAGCCCAACTTGAGTTGATTTACAGTGGCGTCCATAATTCGAACCTTCAGAAATGAGAACAGGTATGCAATGATGGTTATCATGCTGTACTACATTTTTTTGTACATTGTTTACAGTTCCTATGCTGAACACATACTGTGTTTGAATTATGTACAGAGTGGAAAGGCAAAGACATCATGGAGGACGAGGATGCTTGTTTACAGATGTACAAGAGACTGCAATTATAAATATGGTTTTGGCCAACAATGCAATTAGGATTCGAGAAATAAGAGAGCATATCTTGAATAATGACACCATATTTAACAACATCAATGCTGTAAGCCTGTCGACCATACAACGCATCCTCCAACGGCACCGAGTAACGATGAAACAACTTTACAAGGTGCCATTTGAGAGAAACTCTGACAGTCAAGAATATGTAACATGACTTTGTAGAGGTATGTATGCAACACTACTTCCAGTACTTCAGACATACCATATTTACTCATCTGTATATCCTTTTGTCTGTTACAGAGAGTATTGGAGCTGGATGCCCATGTAATTCGCCATTAATTTATTTATGTGGATGAGGTTGGAATCAACCTCACCAAAACCAGGCGCCGCGGAAGAAATGTAATAGGACAGAGGGCAATTACCAATGTCCCTGGACAGCGTGGGGGTAATATAACTATGTGTGCTGCCATCACTCAAAACGGGGTCCTCCATCACAATGCCGGCCATATGCTCACTTTTCTGGATGCAATTTACACAATGCTTGTACCTGATCCAGATCAGGAGCCTGCTAGATTTGTGGTTTTATGGGACAATGTTAGTTTTCACCGGGCTGTTCTGGTCCAAAACTGGTTTGCCACCCATCCACAATTTGTAGTTTTGTACCTACCCCCATATTCACCTTTTCTAAATCCCATAGAGAAATTATTCTCAGCCTGGCGCTGGAAAGTGTATGATCGCCAACCCTATGCCCGCATGCCGCTTCTCCAGGCAATGGAGGACGCATGTGGGGACATAGAGGTTGCCTCTATCCAAGGTTGGATACGCCATGCTAGGAGATACTTCCCTCGATGTTTGGCAAGAGAAAACGTATCTTGTGACATGGACGAAGTATTGTGGCCAGACCCAGGCCGGAGAAGAGATGAAGCGTAGCTTAGCACTGGTGACTGCCCCCTTCCCCCCTATCAATTCCTGGACTGCCCCCCCGGGACCCCACACACACAATTGTGTTCTTTACTGTATTCTAAAGAATATACTTTTGGTTTACATATGTTTATGGTTTTGTTGTATGCTACTGTATACAACAGTAATGTTTGGCCTAATAAATATTTTCTGTTTCTACATTGCATTGGTGTTTACAGTGTACTTGTTACCCCTCTCAGCAGATTACTTTCACTGTAGAACATTGTATTGAAATGTAGATATAAACCTATGAAAGACCAACGAGCTTTAGATTTTGAACAACAGTGTTTACATGGTATATCCAAAAATGTACTCTTATGAAAGCAGTGTTTGCCATTTGATGCAAATGCTTCATTCTGACATGCGTTTATGGCATTTTGAATGCAGTGTTACATTTTGAAGGAGATGTGAGGCATTTTGCATTTTGTGTGTGCATTTTTGGGGAATTTTGAAAAAAAGGAGACAGTTTTGAAAACGTGTGTAAGCAGTTGGAAAAAACTGTAAGATCCTCACATATGTAAATAGCATCTGCTTCTGTATATAGGTATACTTGACTTAACAAATGACTATAGGAGGATGCTCTACCCCATTTGGACTGTTCAGATGGCAAATAGCATGAAATCACAACAAAACAATAATCTGACTCCATTTGTTCAAATGGCAAACCAATAATTCCTTCTATGGCTTTATCGATTATTTCAATTGTATATGCTTTCATCATATCAGACTTTACACATATTCCCACTCTCCCAGAGCCTCTGGGGGCTTTCACATGAGTTGTTCTGTTGTGTCCATGCCATACATACCCTTCAATATCGATAGTTACTTGCAGACGCAAATGCGTTTCATTTATTGAGATAATGTCTGGGTTTAAGGATTTTAGTATTATTATTCGTCATTTATTGTTCAAGGTAGTCCATCCATTAACATTCCAATGCGCTATTGAAATAAAATCTCGTAGGGGATGGGAAGCCCCTCAGTATGTAGTAGGTCTTCAAGAGCTATGTGGTCTTGTAGCTGCTTGTTATTATTCTCCAGTTGAGTAAGCAAAGCTGTATGACTATCCTGAATGGCTTTATCCAAAGATATACGTAAGCTGTCAACTTTACTATTCATTCCTATTTCAATACTCAGCTTCATTTCGTCCATCTTTTTTTCATTTTTGTTTACCTAGACTCCTTAGCCATGCTATTGGCACCTTCTTTCTTTGATAAATTCGGCTCCATGCTTTTCTCACCACTGTGTAGATTTCTACTGGAGTCCATATGTTGAGCTCCCGACTGGCACAGTGATCTAAGCACTGCATCTCAGTGCAAGAGGCGGCACTACGGTCCCTGATTCGAATCCAGGCTGTATCACATCCCGCACAATTGGCCCAGCGTCGTCCGGGTTTGGCTGGGGTAGGCCGTCATTGTAAATAAGAATTTGTTCTTAATTGACTTGCCTAGTTAAATAAAGGTTAAAAATAAATATGTTTTAGCGGTTAAGTGTTTCTGTTATTGCTGTTCTAGCTAACGTTAGATAGCCAGCTAAATGTAACTTTATAGCTAGGCTAGCCAGATTACTCGCCAAACAATCCCCGACAAGTCTGTCTATTGACTGTATTTCCCCCTCATGAGATTCAAACTTCAGCTACTTCCATTTACAGAACCACTGGTAGAAACTTGTATTAGAGCTAATGTTGGCTTTGCCATAGCTAGTGCATTTAGATAAAAGGCATTTAGCTAGCTAGTGAGAGATTAGCATTTGCGATTAGCATTATTTAGGCACATGCCAGCTTCCTTAGATGAACTAACTCGCGTTTTGCAGAGATAAAGACACACAAACTAATATTATATTAGAGAAAACATATGTGGATTCATATCCATCATCGTTGTTGTTTTGGAAGAATGTGTTGAGTGCATACTGAGAGAAACAGACACAGTGTAGAGAAACTGTCTGTGTGCCTGTTCAGTGACAGGTGACGGCCGGCGGGGCTTTGTTTATGGCCTAGGCAGCCGCAGGAGTAAGAGAGAGGTCTCTATCGGAGGCTGAGGTAAAGCAAAGCCTAATCACAATTATTATCTGGTTGATTTTTTTTATAGCCTGTCTTGTTTGAGCATTGTAGAGAAGAGTTTTGAAGCAAAATATTGTTATGGATTGAATAATTATTTTGCACGGTGCTCCCAAAATAATACCCTAGGTCGCACAACTAAATATTTGATTGCATGTTTGGTCACAGTTTAAAGCCCTAGTTACGGACCAAACCGAATTATGCGCTGCTGTCAGTCTGGCACGCAATCATCACATACAAAATCCTCGCCTCTCAAATATGTGGTAAACAGAAATAAGGAAAACATTTATGAATACAAGAAAATGGTGCCGTCTGGTTTGCTTATTAATATGAGAAATTTGAAATGCTTTATACTTTTGATACCTCAGTATATTTTAGAAATTACATTTACTTTTGATAGTTAAGTACATTTAGACTTTTACTCAAGTTGTATTTTACTGGGTGACTTTCACTTTTACTTGAGTCATTTCTCCAAAAGCCAGTACATGCAATTTTGGTGATAATAAAGACTCATTGATCTGTGATAGAATTGTTTGTTCACATACAACTTCCATCTTAGAGAGAGACTGCTAAGAGAGGATAACCTGACATTAGACAAATATGCATATAGGAAGATATGTAGAGCTGCTGAGTTGTCAAGTGAGAACAGTAAAACAAGTCAAGGTAATTGTCACGTTGTCTAATGATTGGAGACAGGCGCAGGAATACGTAATAGGGATTTTTATTTTCTCCACCCAAACGAAAGAGCGAGGTGTAAACCTCTAAATAATACACGGGACTAGACACGTAAAACAAGTGCACAAATACACGTGGCGTCGAAGCCAATGCAACAGCACAGGTACTCACAGGACCAACGAACATGGTAACAATAACCGACAAGGACAATGGGGAACAGAGGGCACATACACAGTGGGAAGAAAAATTATGTGAACCCATAATTACCTGGATTTCTGCATAAATTGGTCATAAAATGTTATCTGATCTTCATCTAAGTCACAACAATAGATAAACACAGTCTGCTTAAACTAATAACACACAAACAATTATAATTTTTCGTGTCTTTATTGAACACACTCACAGTGTCAGGACTGACTGGGCTACTCCAGGAGGCGTATCTGTTCAAGCCATTCTGTTGTTGATTTACTTCTGTCTTTTGGGTTGTTGTCCTGTTGCATCACCTAACTGCTGTTGAGCTTCAATTGGCAGACAGATAGCCTTACATTCTCCTGCAAAATGTCTTGATAAACTTAAAAATGTATTTTTCCATCAATGATAACAAGCTGTCCAGGCCCTGAGGCAGCCTCAAACCATTTTATTTATATTACCATTATTTTACCAGGGAAGTTGACTGAGAACACATTCTCATTTACAGCAACAACCTGGGGAACAGTTACAGGGGATAGGGGGATGAATGAGCCAATTGTAAGCAGGGGATGATTAAGTGACCATGATGGTATGGGGGACAGCTTGGGAATTAGCCAGGACACCATGGTTAACACCCCTACTCTTACAATAAGTACCATGGGATCTTTAATGACCTCAAAGAGTCAGGACACCCATTTAACGTCCCATCCGAAAGACAGCACCCTACACAGGGCAATGTCCCCAATCACTACCCTGGGGAATTGGGATATTTTTTAGACCTGAGGAAAGAGTGCCTTCTACTGGCCCTCCAACACCACTTCCAGCAGCATCTGGTCTCCGATCCAGGGACTGACCAGAACCAACCCTGCTTAGCAAGCCAGCAGTGGGATGCAGGGTGGTATGCTGCTGGCAGGTATGTGCTGTTGCATGGGCTTCGATGCCACGTGTATTTGTGCACTTGTTTTACGTGTCTAGTCCCGTGTATTATTTAGAGGATTACACCATGATGCTCCCTCCACTATAGTTTACAGTTGGGAAAAGGTTTTTAATGTTGTTGTGCTGTGCCTTTTTTTCTCCACACATAGTGTTGTGTTCCTTCCAAACAACGCAACTTTATTTTCATCTGTCCACAGAATATTTTGCCAATAACACTGTAGAACATCCAGGTGCTCTTTTGCGAACTTCAGACGTGCAGCAATGTTTTTTTTGGGCAACAGTGGCTTCTTCCATGGTGTCCTCCCATGAACACCATTCTTGTTTAGTGTTTTACATATCGTAGACTCGTCAACAGAGATGATAGCATTTTCCAGAGATTTCTGGATTTCTTCAGCTGACACTAGGATTTTTCTTAACCTCATTGAGCATTCTGCGCTGTGCTCTTGCAGTCATCTTTGCAGGACGGCCAGTACTAGGGAGAGTAGCAACAGTGCTGAAATTTCTCCATTTATAGACAATTTGTCTTACCGTGGACTGACTTTTAGAGATACTTTTGTAACTGTTTCCAGCTTTATGCAAGGCAACAATTCTTATTATTAGGTCTTCTGAGATCTCTTTTGTTCGAGGCATGGTTCACATCAGGCAATGCATCTTGTGAATAACAAACTCAAATTTTGTGACTGTTTTTTATGGGGCAGGGCAACTCTAACCAAAATCTCCAATCTTGCCTCATTGATTCGACTCCAGGTTAGTTGACTCCTGACTCCAATTCGCTTTTGGAGAAGTAATTAGCCTAGGGGTTCACATACTTTTCCCAACCTACACTGCGAATGTTTAAATTATGTATTCAATATAGACAAGAAAAATACAATCATTTGTGTGTTATTAGTTTAAGCACAGTGTGTTTGTCTATTGTTGTGACTTAGATGAAGATCAGATCAAATGTATGCATAAATCCAGGTAATTCCAAAGGGTTCACATACTTTTTCTTGCCACCGTATAACATACTAATCAGGGGGAATGGGAACCAGGTGTGTGTAATGAGACAAGACAGTCCGGGGTTGATAATAATGAATCCCGTTCAGTGAAGCCTAGAAAGCTGGTGACGTAGACCTCCAGAGCTGGTGAACGGAATGAGCAGCCGTACCGGGGGTCCGTCACAGTAATACAGTTGAGGAAGTACATTTGAGGAAGTACAAGCAAATAAAGAAAAGGGAAAAATATGCAATCTCAGGCAAATTGTGGGAAAACGCAAGAGAGGAATACAAATAGGCTTTTGGAAAGCAGTGTAAAAAGTGTAGGATGGACAATAATTTTGCTGCAAAGTGCATGTCAAAGCAAGGGAAAGGAAAATTTGTGCATAACCTAACTGAGACAGATGAGATTCTGAGTTACTGCAGAGATTTTAATCACAGCAAAGGGCTGTACAGAAAAGAGACCTAGTCTGTTGTTTGTAGCAATAAGCATTGACAAAGAAATAGTGAGATGTCAGTTAGATTGTGGAGAAAGCTGTAATGTAATCCCAATAAATCTACTGAACCAGTTGAGAAAACAAACCAAGTCCTAGTGATGTTCAACAAGAGCACATTAAAGCCACTGGGCAAATGAGAGATTAAACGGAGAAATCCACGAAACAAGAAAATGGACTGTCTAGAGTTTGATGTTTATTGTAATGATGAAACCATTAAAACCAGCTAAACAGCCCTCTCAGCAGAAGGATTATTAAACCTGTGGAGAAAAGCATGGACTGGATAAGCAGCCTTGTGGTTGTAAAGAAACCAAATGGTAAACTGAAAATACAGTTGAAGTCAGAAGTTTACATACACCTTAACCAAATACATTTAAACTCAGTTTTTCACAATTCCTGACATTTAATCCAAATAAAAATTCCCTGTTTTAGGTCAGTTAGGATCATCACTTTATTTCAAGAATGTGAAATGTCAGAATAATAGTAGAGATAGTAGCTTTTATTTATTTCATCACATTCCCAGTGGGTCAGAAGTTTACATACACTCAATTAGAATTTGGTAGCATTGCCTTTAAATTGTTTATCTTGGGTCAAACATTTTGGGTAGCCTTCCACAAGCTTCCCACAATAAATTGGGTGAATTTTGGCCCATTCCTCCTGACAGAGCTGGTGTAACTGAGTTAGGCTTGCTCGCACACATTTTTTCAGTTCTGCCCACACATTTTCTATAGGCTTGAGGTCAGGGCTTTGTGATGGCCACTCCAATACCTTGACTTTGTTGTCCTTAAGCCATTTTGCCACAACTTTGGAAGTATGCTTGGGGTCATTGTCCATTTGGAAGACCCATTTGCGACCAAGCTTTAACTTCCTGACTGATGTCTTGAGATGTTGCTTCAATATATCCACATAATTTTTCATCCTCAGGATGTCATCTATTTTGTGAAGTGCACCAGTCCCTCCTGCAGCAAAGCTGCCCCGCAACATGATGCTGCCACCCCCGTGCTTCACGGTTGGGATGGTGTTCTTCGGCTTGCAAGCCTCCCACTTTTTCCTCCAAACATAACGATGGTCATTATGGCCAAACAGTTCAATTTTTGTTTCATCAGACCAGAGGACATTTCTCCAAAAAGTACGATCTTTGTCCCCATATGCAGTTGCAAACCGTAGTCTGGCTTTTTTATGCCGATTTTGGAGCAGTGGCTTCTTCCTTGCTGAGTGGCCTTTCAGGTTAGGTCAATATAGGACTCGTTTTACTGTGGATATAGATACTTTTGTACCTGTTTCCTCCAGCATCTTCACAAGTTCCTTTGCTGTTTTGCACGTTTCGCACCAAAGTACGCTCATCTCTAGGAGACAGATCGCGTCTCCTTCCTGAGCGGAATGATGGCTGTGTGGTGTTTATACTTGCTTACTATTGTTTGTACAGATGAACGTGCTACTTTCAGGCGTTTGGAAATTGCTCCCGAGGATGAACCAGACTTGTGGATATCTACAAAAACAAATTCTGAGGTCTTGGCTGATTTCTTTTGATTTTCCCATGATGTCAAGAAAAGAGACACTGAGTTTGAAGGTAGGCCTTGAAATACGTCCACAGGTACACCTCCACTTCACTCAAATTATGTCAATTAGCCTATCAGAAGCTTATAAAGCCATGACATAATTTTCTGGAATTTTCCAAGCTGTTTAAAGGCACAGTCAGCTTAGTGTATGTGAACTTCTGACCAACTGGAATTGTGATAGTTAATTATAAGTGAAATAATCTGTCTGTAAAGAATTATTGGGAAAATGACTTGTGTCATGCACAAAGTAGATGTCCTAACCGACTTATCAAAACCATAGTTTGCTAATTAACAAGAAATTTGTGGAGTGGTTGAAAAATGAGTTTTAATGACTCCAACCTAAGTGTATGTAAACTTCTGAGTTCAACTGTATGTGTAGACCCCATACCACTAAACAAGCACTAAAGATAAGTTACTTTCCTATCCCAACAATAGATGACATCTTACCTGTCAAAGCAAGAGTATTCAAAGTGTGACGTCAAGAATGGTTTCTGGCACGTACAGCTAGAAGTAGAGTCAAGCTAACTGACCATATGCTCTACACTGTGTGGCAGATTTAGATGGTTGAAGATGCCTATGGGAATTAGCCCAGCACCTTAAATGTCCCAAAGGATTCAAGGACTGGTGGGCTTACACATCATCGCAGATGACATTTTGATTACAGGAGAGGGTGATAGCTGGAGATAGCGAACATAGACCATGATGAGAAACTGAGGGCTTTCCTGAACAGATACAGAGAAAAGAACATACAGCTGAACACAGACAAGTTCAGCCTGAGAAGAAAATAAGTTCCATACATTGGACACCTGCTGATATCGGAAGGACTGAAAATCGATCCAGAGAAAGTTTGAGCAATACGAGAGATGCCAAGACCGTCAGATTTGAAAGGAGTACAACTACTCGGAATGGTGAACTATCTGTCCGAGTTCTACGAGCACTTATCTGACAACTGTGTGTTACTGAGACAGCTGCCAGTTGGATTGGATTAAGATGTGCAAAGAGGTGTTCCTCAAGATGAAAGACACCATTGACAAAGCACCAGTACTGAAGTACTATCACCCTGAAGATGAACTGACACTACAGTTAACACTTTTGGCTTGCCTAGCTAGCTAGCTAGCTAGCTAGCTAATGTTTTTGGTTTAAAAATGCATCTTGACACAGTACCATCTTTTTTGTTTCACCTGGCTGCCAATTCCTGATCTTTTGAGAACATAATTTGAGGAGCGAGAGGAATGGAGGATTGAGTTATACAGTATTGCTGAGGGAGAAGGCTCATAGTGAGGACGTCTGGCTACTATTCTGAACACTGAACCCAAGTGGGTGCTACACAGAGTGGAGTGGCTATAAGAGTCAGGCTGGTTCCCAGACTTGCCCTCTACAAGATCATCAGCAGACTCCATTACCATAATCCACCAACCCTTGACCAGTTCTCTCTGCTCAAGCCATGAACTGACCCTCTCCCTCTTCGAAGGATGCAGCTTTCAAAGACTTGGCCTCTATTGGTTGACCTGTCATGATACATTGCTTGTTTTCTTTTCTCTTGAAGCGCTTTGAGATTCTATGAAAAGTGCTGTAGAAATGTAATAAATTATTATTATTATTATTATTATGACAGTGTAATGCTTCGGAGACAGGACTAGGCACTGCCCTGACGCAAGGTAGGAAACCTATAGCATTTGGGAGTCGAGCACTGTCACATACAGAGGAGCTATGCCAACATAAAAAATTGTTTGGCAGCTGTTTTCGGCATAGAGAAATTTCATCAGTATTTCTATAGACACACAAGGTGAGGCGTGACCACACCCCCGAGTAGGGTACAGCCGTAGGGTACTCTCATTACACCCATGTAATTAGCATAACGTTGGTATCATTCTAAGCAAACTACTGCCACTTTCATTTCGTTTCAATTCATGTTTTCAGTTGCCTCACGTGTAGTTATTAACGTACTTGATGTCACAACAACAAATTATTTGCATGATACTTATTCTGCCACTCTAATTAGTTACCCAACCTGTTAACACTGACAGTAAACCTTGTAAAGCTGTTGCATTTTACAATTGTCACTGTTTGTTTACACCTAGCTTTTTCCACCGGTTAGCTAGGGAGAGAAGTAAATCTCGATATACAGTAATTTGCTAGTCTTAAATATGTCACGTACCTATTTACAGTATTTGCCTGCCTTTGAATGGTCTAGGTATTTAGAAAAGTTGATTATTTTGGGCTTTTCTATATCCCTTCAACTTTCCGGAGACCAGCTGGGGAGACAACCCTACCAAATGGCCCAAAGTAGCGCAATGGCAATATCTACACCTATTTGATAGAATCTCCAGGTTTGCATAAATATCCAAATTCAGAATAATATTATAGCTGTTATTTGGATGGATACTGCTCACGAGTCCTTACTACAAGCTAACTATAGCAAGCTTTATTCAATACACACAGCTAGTTAGATACAAACAAGTGTTAGTGACTTACCAGTGACGAACCAGTTAGAACATGTATCGAGTAACCGGAGTTCACAGCTTTCCATCATCATCACAACGTAATATAGCTTGAAACCATGTGGTTCGTCTCCTACTGTGCTAGAATGTAGATCAATCATGATCTGGCCAATTCTGTATTACCATGAAAATAAAATTCCATACTAAAAAAATCCCTAAATTCTACCACACCCTCCCACCCAAAAAAACCCTTCCCAACCCCATTCAACTTTATATACAGTATATCATGCTAAAACACTCCACCCTTAGGATTGTTTAGCATGTTAACAACCATTTCCCCCAATATCTCTTTTGCAGTCTCCACAACAACCTTCAACCTGTCATTTCTGCTTTCCACAACCCGAGTCGTATTGATAACCTTACAAATAAAATCTATGAAGTCAACTTTATTCATTATGAAAGTGTCCTTTGACGCCACACATTCATGAGCACACGATTTCTGAACAGGCCTCGAAACCATGCCAGGACCATCAGAAGCACCAGCCCCGACAGTAGGTCCACTTACTCCATCAGTCCTCACTGTAGTTCTACCAATCTGTTTTCCATCCTAAACATATCAAACATCATGCCTGATCCTATATCTCTGAGCCTCTCTAGCCTCTCTCTGTACCTGGCATCCACCAAATGCTGCACTGTGTTCTCCTCCACAATTACAGCTCTTAACCTTCACATTCACCATAATCATTTGCCCCTCCACCCTTGGCAGATCTTTTGGTTCCTTTACACTGAGCAGCTACATGTCCCATTCTTTGGCATTTAAAACACCGCAGTGCATATGGGACAAATTCTCTAACATTGAAACTAAGGAATTTTATCTGTACTTTTCCAGGCAAGACTTTCTCAAACCTCAGCATCACTGATAAGCTTTCACTTCTTTGACCCGCTTTCCTACTGATCAACCTTTTGGTCTCAATCACTCTGCCTCCCTTCAGATTTTCTTTAATATCATCTGTGGACATAGATATTGGGACCCAAGTGAGGACTCCCCTCAATCTAGCATAAGCACCAGGGACATGGATTTTAATCATTTTCCCATTAAGCTTTACATTTTCAAAATAGTTTCTTGCTGAGCCTGGCTGCCACGTAATATTAACAGTCTACCATTTCCAATGAACCAAGCTAATTTCACTTCAACTACCTCTTTCTCTACGGCATTAGTTAGTCGGATAGGGTGTAAGTGAAGCCCTGTTAGTCTCATCAAACACCATCATCACTTTCCACTCCAACACATCATTACTCTTGCTTCCTAGCTTGGCCCTCTTTCTGCTTTCTGTATCATGATCTCTCTTCCTATGTCTTTCCACTACCAACGATTACGGTCAACCGGGTCGTTGGGCAGTTGATACAACTTAATTTGGTGTTCTTTTCTCCTGCTATTGTTCAAACAAAATGTTACGCAACAGCTTTTTGACATCTTAAAAGTAGGGTGAGTTGAAGAAAGTCAGTTGGATTCAGCTCTTTGGCTGATAATCGTGACGTACATTTCATGCGGCAATCTGTTCGTGCTAAAAATTTGACGTTTAGAAAGTGTCACGATCGTTTGAAGGAGTGGACCAAGATGCAGCGTGGTATGTTTCCATCCTTTTATTTGAGAAACTTAAAGAACAAAAACAATAAAGTGGATAAACGAAACGTGACGCTACATGCAGTGCAGAAAGCAACTACACACATAGTCAAGATCCCACAAATCATAATGGGGAAAATGGCTAGCTAAATATGATCCCCAATCAGAGACAACGATAAAAAGCTGCCTCTGATTGGGAACCATAATCAGGCCAACATAGGTATATAATTTCCCTAGATAACCCACCCTTAATCACACCCCGACCTAACCAACATAGAGAATAAACAGCTCTCTATGGTCAGGGCATGACAGGAAGTATATTAAAAAAGGACCTGAGAAGATCTCTAGGGTCAATTACTACCCTTCTTCCGCTCCTCATTCTAGGATTTTTTCTCGTACATCTCCCCCCAGAATTTAATCAACTAGCTGCCGCGAGATTTCCATTCTGGGTTTCAGAGATAGCATATTTTGTGACATCATAGTCAGGTTGTAAACTGGTTATTATTATTTATTTTTTTAAATATTTTTTGTCACCTTTATTTAACAGGTAAAGCAAAGCAGTTTGACACATATAACAACACAGAGTTACACATGGAGTAAAACAAACATACAGTCAATAATACAGTAGAAAAATAGTCTATATACAATGTGAGCAAATGAGGTGAGATAAGGGAGGTAAAGGCAATAAATAGGCCATGGTGGCGAAGTAAATACAATATAGCAATTAAAACACTGGAATTGTAGATTTGACAGTAGATGAGTGTGCAAAGAAGAAATACTGGGAAGTAAAGGAGCTAAATAAATACAGTAGGGGAAGAGGTAGTTGTTTGGGCTATTTATAGATGGGCTATGTACAGTTGTAGTGATCTGTGAGCTGCTCTGACAGCTGGTGCTTAAAGCTAGTGAGGGACATAAGTGTTTCCAGTTTCAGAGATGTTTGTAGTTCGTTCCTGTAACGTTCGTCGTTGGGAGAAAGAGAGGAGGACCAAGGTGCAGCGTGGTAAGTATTCATTATCACTTTTAATGAAAACAAATACTCGATCAAAAACAACAAAACACGAGAACGAAACGAAACAGTCCTGAACGGTGAAAATACAAAACACAGAACAGAAAATAATCACCCACGAAACACAGGTGGAAAAAGGCTACCTAAGTATGATTCTCAATCAGAGACAACTAACGACACCTGCCTCTGATTGAGAACCATACCAGGCCAAACGCAAAACCCAACATAGAAAAACGAACATAGACAACCCACCCAACTCACGCCCTGACCATACTAAAACAAAGACATAACAAAAGAACTAAGGTCAGAACGTGACAGTTCCAGTCATTGGCAGCAGAGAATTGGAAGGAGAGGCGGCCAAAGGAGGAATTGGCTTTGGGGGTGACAAGTGAGATATACCTGCTGGAATGCGTGCTACGGGTGGGTGCAGCTGTGGTGACCAGCGTGCAGAGATAAGGCGGGACTTTACCTATCAAACCTGTCGCTGTGAAAAAAAGTGTTTTGTTGTTCTGAGCTCCCCTCAAACAACAGCATGGCATTTTTCTGCAGTAATAGCTACTGTAATTTGGACAGTGCAGTTATATTAACAAGAATTTAAGCTTTCGGCCGATATAAGATACTTATATGTACCGACATTTGTTGTTTCTCTAAAATCTGCGATCATGACACACGGCGCTACATGATTTACAATTGTCCCGTTGACGGGACGCCTATCCCTAAGAAGTTGTACATTTTGCTAACGTCTGTGTAGCAACCAGATAAGCAAA
The DNA here is from genome assembly GCF_016432855.1 of Salvelinus namaycush. Lineage (NCBI taxonomy): Eukaryota > Metazoa > Chordata > Actinopteri > Salmoniformes > Salmonidae > Salvelinus > Salvelinus namaycush. Next base: position 30,793,497 of record NC_052336.1, on the reverse strand, counting down.
AAATGATATCTTTCCCAAGATGTCTTGATAGCGAAAAATGCTTTTATACCTGATTGTAATGGACCAGTTGGTTGTAATCTGGTTGTTAAGACATCACATCCCAAATTTTGCCCAGTGGCCTTGTGTATGAATATACTCTATTTACAAACAGCTCATATTGTAAAGGGACAACAGAAACCTGGATTAGGCAGGTTCTGATTCTGATTAATCCCTTTATGAAAAGATTCCAGCCGCTAATGAAAATGCAGGTAGACTTGGATGCATGTGAATGTACGTTGTAATGCCCAGCAACAAGGTTGGTAATTTAGAGGTGGCAGTTGCCTGGGTACAGAGTAGATGTGTTGATTTAATGGTGGCTCTTAAACGTCGAAGAGTGGGTGTTGGTTGGTTGTCCGCTGGCATGGGTTACGTCACGGTTTACATGGTTGCACCTGGTGTGATTTAATAAGAGGCAATGAAGGCTTTTGAAGCTGTCAACTGTTTGTCTGTCTGTTTCCCTTGAACAGCTCCTGAACATTGCAGTGGGAACAGGTTCACCCAAATGGCACCCTGTTTCCTATTAAGTGTACTTCCTTTTGATCAGAGCCCATATGGCTTTTGTCAAAAATAGTGTGTTATATAGGGAATAGGGTTCCATTTGTGACGCAGACACATGCTCTAAGGGTTTTCAACTTCATTAATTCACGCCACATTTGAGTTAATCTCCCTTCATTTGATCCACAACCCATTGAAATCATGGCCATATACATAATATTTCCGCGTCTCACATGCCAGTGCTGTTTGGTAGAGTTATCACAAGTTGTTCTTAGTTTTTTGACGAACTGAGAATTGGGAGAGGGATAAATCCAGCTTCCCAGAACGGAGCCTCACTTGGTATTCTACAGAGCGGGTTGGTTGTACCCTCACTGGGCATGAATATGGATGGGACATGGCTGGGCTGATGTGTGTGTGCGAGTTGGGACACTGTGTGTGTGTATATGTGCGTATGTGGTGTGTGTGCGTACATATGTGCATTTGCGTGTGTGGTGGAGTCTGGGGGTTGGAAACAGGAAGCTGGGGGTTGTTTCAAGGGGCCAGTGTGCAGCAGTTTTTGAGGAAACAGAAATGTCACGGCTGGCTGGCTACGGTTCCCTGGGTGCTGGCTGTGGCCGCCTGGCTCTTAATTTAGCGTGGCTGATCAGTGCCTGAGTGACAGTTTGGGGAGGGCAGGGGCTGTATGGGGGAAAGGAGATTTCTGGGCCTGGGTCATTACGCCCAATTGAAGGTTTATGGTGCCGCTCCTCCCTGTGTGTGCAATGCTGGACAGGTTTAGAGACAGACAGCTTTAGAGACACACTTCTACATCATTCTCCTCTGGAAGCTCACTCTCTCTTCTGCTTTACCTCTGCGCCTCTCCTGCTGTCCTTTTTTAATTTTCTCCTAATTTTCTTCTTCAGACAGGCAGCAGACTCTTCTCGTCAGTTCTCTTCAGACCTTTTCTCTTTTTTTTTGGTTCTTTTCTCTCCTGTTATTTTCTCTTCTCTTCTCTCCTGTCCTTTTCTCTTTTTTTCATCTTCTCTTGTCAGTCGAACCTTGAATGTCTTTTAGATTATTTGTATTATTATTTTGCTGTGTGCGTTATTATCTGGCTTGGTTTTCTATTGCTTTCTGTGTTAAAGACTATTCACATGTTTTAATGCTGGCAGTATGATAACAAACAGCTCCAAGATGCCAATTACCCTTGACTGTAATGGTGTGGTGTGGTTAAATATATTACTGTTGCCTTTACAAATAATTCTCATACAGCTGAATGTATGTATGTTGAATATTATCACACCACATTCCCCCGTTGCATCACCTCATATCCCCAAGCTAAATCCTTCTCCATATTGCTCAGGTGCTTTAAGCGCTTCAGTGATCTTTGAACTCTACCTATAACCTTTGCCCTCTCCTCCGCTGCAGTTACTTTGAGCTGGAGAGCAGTGGCCTGAGGGAGGAGATCCGCTACCACTACAGCCACAAAGGCAAGCCTCGCTCAGAGTCCTTCCCCTACCGACTAGCCGACGGCCAGTGGCACAAGATAGCCCTCTCCATCAGCGCTACACACCTATTGCTGCATGTTGACTGCAACAGGTAAACGACACACGCAGGCATAAACACATGTACGTGCACGCACGCTTACACACCTATTGGGTAGCATACAATCTAGCCATCTCCATGAGTGCTACAGTACATTCCATACTACCTACAAGTACAAGCAGTAATACGGACTGAAAGTCAGGCAATGGAAGCATTAGCTTGAACCTCAAAAGAGATGACGAGGTGTTTCTATAACTGGCAACACTCATGTCACCTTTAGCCTAAAATAGCGTCATAGCTAGCAAGATATTGTCAGAGGTGAAACCCCTGATACTGCTGTGAACTAACACTGTAGTAACTCACAGGTGGATGCACACACACGTGCACTAATACACTCGTCCACATGCAGTAACTCACGCACATATACATATACACACACAAGCACCACAGCTTCCACCACACACACACTCTCACACACACACACACACACACACACACACACACACACACACACACACACACACACACACACACACACACACACACACATTGAGAGGCTGTGATATTCCCAGCCTTCTCCCATTGCCACGTTCCCTTTGAGCATTCAGCGAGTGTCACCAGTGTCCCCGAGAAGTGTCACAACTGAGAAGCTCTGTGTGCTCATCAAGGTAAATATTTGTTAACATCTATTGTTACTCTGGTGACAGGCTGCAGACAGTATGGGATAAGAGAGACAAGCTGTAGACTGTAGGTATCTGTATTTGTGTCACATATCTACACATGCACATACTTATGCACACAAATATGCGCGCACACACACGCGCGCGCACACACACACACACAGAGAGAGTCTCATTAAAGCTACAAAACTGTCAGTGTTCAACTTTAGCATGTGATAACAATGCAACAGAACAGATGAACCAGAATGACTCTGAATTTGGCCAATTTACTCCCACCCCCCAGTGTTTCTTTCTTTATTTATTTATTGGACATAACATACTGTAAAAACACCAGGACATAAGCTCCACTGGATTTAATGTACAAATTATTTTCCCAAGTATTCCCACGCGTAATAGAGAGGTTTGAAATGATTGTGTTTTAGTCAAACATTATATCAGTTTGGGCTTTTTGCTGTCAATTTGCAGTCTACAAATCATTTGTGATTAAAAACTGGGTGCTTTGACCCTGAATGTTGTTTGGCTGACAGCCGTGGCATATCAGACCGTATACCACGGGTATGCCAAAACATTTATTTTTACTGTTCTAATTATGTTGGTAACCAGTTTAACCAGCAATAAGGAATCTCTGGGTTTTGTGGTACATGGTCAATATACCCCGGCTAAGGGCTGTAGCCAGGCATTCCGCGTTGCATCATGCATAAGAACAGCCCTTAGCTGTGGTATATTTGCCACGTACCACACCCCCTTGGGCCTTATTGCTCAATTATGTTCTGGCCTCCGACCATCCGCTCAAGAAAAAAAACGGCACGTGGCTGAATCTAGTTGATGAACCTTGATTTAGGGTGTATTTTTATGAAATTGTCAAGTTGATTTACAGCTTAAACACCTATTTTAATCAGAAATTACTGTCTTTTTATTTTGTATTTCTATAGAATGACTGTTAAACTCTAATATAAAATAATTGTGTTATTTTATTTACAGTTAACTTAAAGACTCTGATATCCACATAAGTACTTTTCCATATGTAAAATTAGAATAATTTCCCATAAAAAAATTGAAAAATGCCAAAATTTGTTATAATTGAAGCATTATTTTACAGGGTAAACAAACAATTAGATATTATTACTGTAATTGTACAAGAATTTGTTAATTATTATGAAGAAAAACAAATCTGTAAAATTACATGAATTTTTTACACTGCAAGTAGCTGGCTTTACGGATTGCTGTATGACTACAGTGGTTCGTCCTTTAAAAGATGCAGCGTACTGCAGCACAGCTTGCGTGGTGCCGCAGAATTCTGTAACGTGTCAACCACTGGTACCATTAATGCTAGTTAGTGCTAGTTTGACCACCAGAGGGCATCTTTGAGAAGCATTTGATAGCCCTCAGTAGTGTATTAGCCAATTTGAAACCTATTTTTTGTAAGAACATAGTATATGGGTCTGATTGTAAGAAATGTTGCTTAATTAATTTGATTAATATTATGGTGTTTCTATTCCAAGAAAAATTAAAAACCCTCTGGGTTTCTTGTGCATTGTGACGGTCGGGAGTAGGCTACAGTGCTGGGCTATTTAGCTAAAGAATCCCCATGTTGTGCAGGCACGCGGGAGACCAGGGTTCAATTCCCCAATGGGGAGGAAGGAGTAGGCTCTCCTTGTAAATAAGAATTTATCAAGACCAGTCCCCATGCTTGTCTCAGAGTTGTAGCCTATTCCTTCAAATCCTATTGTTTATAACTTCAATATGCTTCGATTACAGTCTCAAAGGCCAGCATCCCGGAGTCGTTTCTTCACTTTTGAAGTTGAGACTGATGTTTTGCGGGTACTCTTTAAAGAAGCTGCCAGTTGAGGACTTGTGAGGCGTCTGACAAGTTATTTGTTTCTGGCCATTTTAAGACTGTAATCCACAGGTGTCAAACTCATTCCACGGGGGGCCGAGTGTCTGCGGGTTTTCGCTCCTCCCTTGTACTTGATTGATGAATTAACATCACTAATTAGTTAGGAACTCCCCACACCTGGTTGTCTAGGGCTTTATTGAAAGGAAAAACCAAAAACCTGCAGACACTAGGCCCTCCGTGGAATGAGTTTGACACCCCTGCTGTAATCGAACCCACAAATGCTGATGCTCCAGATACTCAACTAACGAAGGACAGTTTTATTGCTTCTTTAATCACCACCACAGTTTTCTAATGATCAACTAGCCTTTTAAAATGATAAACTTGGATTAGCTAACACAACGTGCCATTGGAACACAGGAGTGATGGTTGCTGATAATGGGCCTCTGTACGCCTATGTAGATATTTCATAAGAAATCTGCCGTTTCCAGCTACAATAGTCATTTACAAGATTAACAATGTCTACACTTTATTTCTGATCAATTTGATGTTATTTTAAATGGACAAAAAATTTGCTTTCCTTTAAAAAACAATGACATTTCTAAGTGACCCCAAACTTTTGAACTGCGGTGTATATAACACAGGACTGTAAACCCAAACAAAGAGCGAGGTGTTAAAACTCTAATAAATACACGGGACGAGACCCGTAATAACAAGTGCACGCTAACATGATAACACGCAAGCCGATACAACAGAGCACAAGACCAACGGACATGGAACAATAATCAACAAGGACAATGGGGAACAGAGAACACATATATACACATACTAATCAGGGGGAATGGGAACCAGGTGTGCGTAAATAGACAAGACAGTCTGGGTTTGGTGGTAATGATCCAATTCGGTGATGCTTAGAAGGCCAATGACATAGACCTCCGGAGTTGGACAACGGAATGAGCAGCAGTACCGGGGGAATCCGTGACAGAAACAAACAGTAAATCATAATATCAGTACAAAATATTGAATTCCCAGTTTATGCTACAAATCCAACTTTATAAAGGGTTTTAAAAATAGGTTAAATTTGACTCAAATTTCCATGACATAGAATAAGGTATTGTTGGCAGAATAGAGGGATGCAATTCAACACATGATTAATATATCTAATTCACCAATACATTTCTTGGTAGTCCAACAAATATCAGGTTGTAAAGCACAGCTGGCCTGGTATATTGATGGCTGCCTCCAGCCCTTTGTTTCAGTTTCAATTACTCAAAATGTTGGACAAAAACGCACAAATGCCAGTCATAACGTGGCTAATAGGCTAGCTTATCTATTTTTGTAGATATTTATTTAGCTAACTAAAAACACAGAGCCTAACGTTAGCTAGCTAACTGCCGGGAGGAAGTTTTTCAGTGGAGGTGTTATGTGATTAGCTACCAAGAAATGTGAATCACTTTGCTAGCCAGCTATGCTGAATTTGTACTACTGTTATCCACAGCTAGCACATCTCTTAGTTGCCAATTACATGCATTTGGCATTGATCAAATGGGAGGGAAGGCAAGTTCTCATTCAGTTGTCAAAATATGGGTTGGGACATTTTTTTGTAATTTTGTATTTATTATGGATCCCCATTAGCTGCTGCCAAGGCAGCAGGTACTCTTCCTGGGGTCCAGCAAGATTAAGGTGGTTACATTACACAACATATTTCACAACTCATTAAGTCTGTGCCCTCTAGCCACTGCTCTACTACCATATATCTACAACACAACATCCATCTGTACGTGTGTGTACACTGAGTATACAAAACATGAAGAACACGTGCTCTTTTCATGACATAGACTGACCAGGTGAATCGAGGTGAAAGCTATGATCCCTTATTGATGTCACTTGTTAAATTAACTTCAATCAATGTAGCTGATTGGGTCCCCAGATCCTCAAAAAGTTCTACAGCTACACCATCGAGAGCATCCCGACCGGTGGCATAACCGCCTGGAACGGCGACTGCTCGGCATCTGACCGTAAGGCAATACAGAGGGTAGTGCGTACGGCCCAGTACATCACTGGGGCCAAGCTTCCTGCCATCCATGACCAATATAATGGGCGGTGTCAGAGGAAGGCCCAAAAAAGGGTCAGAGACTCCAGTCACGCAAGTCATAAACTGTTTTCTCTGCTACCGCACGGCAAGCGATAACGGAGTGCCAAGTCTAGGACCAAAAGGCCCTTAACAGGTTCTACCCCCAAGCCATAAGACACCTGAACAATGGCCACTGGACTATTTACATTGACCCCCCCACCTCCATTTGTTTTGTACACTGCTGCTACTCGCTGTTTATTGTCTATGCATAGTCACTTCACCCCTACCTACATGTACAAATTACCTCGACTAACCTGTACCCCCGCGCATTGACTCGGTACCGGTACCCCCTGTATATAGCATCGTTATAGTTATTTTCTAGTGTTTCTTTTTATTATTTTTTACTTTAGTTTATTTGGTAAATATTTTCTTAACTCTTCTTGAACTGCACTGTTGGTTAATGGCTTGTAAGTAAGCATTTCATGGTAAGGTCTACACTTGTTGTATTCATTAAGTCATCCATCATCAGATAACATTGGTATAGGCTAGATTTGTTCCTACCACCCTAAGGATTAATTTGATACCCCCTCCCCCCTATGTAGGGATAGCTCAAACACAGACCAAATCGAAGCTCACCTTGAAAGATGTTTGCTGTTTTGTGAAAACATTGTGTAAAATAAACATTTTAACTCTCGGTGCTGGTTATCAAAAATGGTAGGTCACAGGCAGACAAATAAGATATCCTCATGATCTGTGGAGTCCCGGCTTTCTATGTGTATCAACGTAGTCCGTGTTTTTTTCGTTCATGCTTCACAACGCTAACCGGAACGTTGGTAGCAGCCATCTTGAATTGAGGTCATCGGCTCGGCCTGCCCTTATGAATTTGTATGCCCATATATGGTAGTAAGTCATACCAAAGATTTCAAGGCACCGATCAATAGCCAAGATACTCAGCTTTCCGCAGATAGGGGTTACCGTTCTCATACCAGACTGAATTGAATGAAAAAAATCAAATAGGGTCCCCAAATATGGGCACTTTACATTAATGTTGCTAGGGTGTGTGACAGAAAAATGATGTATTCACCTTAATTGTTGGATATGTAACAATTATTTACTTAAACAGTGAGATATTTCTGTCCTGCTAATGCTGAGTTTTATGGTGTCCACTCTATCTTCCTGGTGATAAAACCTACAGCATTCCAGTGACAGGATGTGGGGTTGTTGTAACTGGGATAGAGAGGAGTAGAACAAAGGCCTCAATGGTTCTTAGACATCCTGGCCTGGGAAATTAGGCAGGGTCGGGGGTTAAGATAACGCCAGGGGCAGATAAAGACAGGATGGCCCAAAGTGGCTTATGTTGCCCCTCAATCTATATGGGAGGGCTGGAACCAAGCATTCTGGGTATTGGCTATATAAACTATGCATTGTCTGTATGATTTAGACTCTCAGCCTAACAGTCAGAACAGGACTGTTGGGCTGACGGTTTAATTATTGCAATAATTAATTGAAATCTCTCTCAGTACTGAATTTCCACGACAGGTGCCATTAATCTTCATATTATAAGGGCACAAGGTGAGACCCAAATGCAGACACAGGAGGCATATGGTAGAGCTCCGATATTTATTAAAACAAAAGGAGTAGGCAAAGGCAGGTCGGGGACAGGCGAAAGTTCATAAACCAGCTGAGTCCAAAAAAGTACCAGACGATAGGCAGTCTCGAGGTCAGGCCAGGCAGTGGTCAGAAACCAGATCAGAGTCCAAAAACAGTACAAGAGGATAGGCAGGCTGGTACTTAGAACAGGCAGAGTGGTCAGGCAGGCGGGTTCGGAGTCAGGAGGACTAGAAACAAACAGAGACTGGGAAAAATAGGAACAAGGAAAAACACTGGTTGACGAACTGGCACAGAGAGACAGGAAACACCGGGATATAAACACCGGGGATAAGAAGTGACACCTGGAGGGGGTGGAGACAATCACACGGACAGGTGAACCAGATCAGGGTGTGACACATATTGACACTCAAAGGCTATAGATAGGCGTTGTGGAAAGTATTGAGTAAGTCAGACGGTCAAGTTTATTATAATCATTTGTAGGTACAGTACATGAAGACATGTACCGGAATTGGAATACATTTTAATGAATGAATGGATGGATGGAATTATAGTGTAGCTGCTATGTCTCTCCTCTCTCTCTCTCTCTTAATCTGTCTTTCAATCACTGTCTTCCAAACTCGCATCTCTCTGTGATTTGTGATATCAGCCTGTCTCTCTCTCTCTGTAGTGGGTGGTAGAATTGTATGCCTGCAGGTCCTGTGGCATGACCAGGTCAGCCTTTTAGTACTGTGAATTACCATTCATTACACACACACACCACCACCACTGTTCAGGGATGCAGACGGCATCAGATCATTATCAGTATGCTAGGCTGCTGTGAGCTGCACTGAACCCTGCCATGCATGGTTGTGCTAAACTCAGCCTGGCTTGCTGAGATGCTCTGGGATGGTTTTCGATTGGGGTAGGCTTGACTAAACTAGACTGGGTTGGAGTATACTTTGCCAAACTGAAGCAGCTTGACTGATCTGAGGTATAGCTTCCTCAGTTGGTTGACTGAGGTAATACCAGCAAGGCACTAAGTGACTCTTATTCCCGTCTGCATATTTGTATACTATTCTACTTAGGTGGTAAAATATGATCTGCTTTTTACAAGCATTAAGGTAATGAGGTATAGCAGACATTGGAGGAGACATTGGAACATTCAACACCTGAAAGATCCCCTAATGGTGGTAATACGATAGTCCGCTTTTGTCTCGAGCAAGCACAGAATGACATTGGGCTTTGTTCATTAAAGAAATCAGTGGGGTGTATGTGTCTATGTGGTGCTTTATCTTCACCTGCTAACCAGCTCGTCTTAGAGGAACAGGACACAGCTCTGCCTGGACAAAACTACTATTAGGATGAGAGAGGAGGATAATGGGGCGTTGGATAAATGAAAACCTCAAGCTGTGTGTGTGTGTGTGTGTGTGTGTGTGTGTGTGTGTGTGTGTGTGTGTGTGTGTGTGTGTGTGTGTGTGTGTGTGTGTGTGTGTGTGTGTGTGTGTGTGTGTGTGTGTGTGTGTGTGTGTGTCTGTGCTCATACCGGGCACAAGTGTTCCTGTAATGTGATTTCTGTGTGACTGTTGGTGGAACAGGTGTAGGGATTTATAGTCACAGTTATGTTCTTAAGAGCAGCAAGCACGCCTCATTACTGTAATGTCTGCTTCCAACTCACACTCTCAAACACGTAGATCCCCTGAACGCAGCTCACATTCCAGCTCACAACCCTCAAACACGTAGATCCCCTGAATGCAGCTCACTCTCCAGATCCCAATCACCTGAATTCTGATCACCTGTTCACACACCTGTATGTCATTATCACACACTATTTAGTTCAGTTCTTTGCACCCCTTCATTGCGAGGTATTGTTTGTTTTGTGACACACTTCTAGTCTAAGCTCTGTTTTTCTCGTAATTTAATCCTCCCGTGTATGACAGTTTTGGCCTGCCTCATTAATGACGCCTTTTGCCTATTCCCTGCCTGTACTTTAGCCTATCGGAGTTCCTGTTATCAACCTATTGCCTGATCTCCCGGACGACGTTATTAGCCTTTTACCTCCCTGTACTGTTTCCTTTTTGAACCCCCTGTGTATGACCTTCTGCCTTGCCCTGGACCCAGCTACCTGCCTCCTCCTGTGGTCCTTTACAATAAACACCTGCTGCGCCCTGTGCTTGCATCATGTTCACTACAATTACTTAATTTCTACAGCACTGATGCACTAGCTGGGTCACAAAATATAGGTGCAACTACGAAGAATAATAATGAGATCAAACATGATTAAATACAACATGTGATTTCATCCATAACATTGGCACCAGTTGTCCTTGGGAACCCAAGGACAGGAGTTCTTCAGGGAAAAGTTCTTTGCTTGCTATATTAATAAATGCCCAGTTTTGGAGATCTATTGTCCAAACTGGTACTCATGCTCCATTGTACACAGGCTCCAATGTGAAGCTCTTGTTTGACAGAGAGCACAATACTAAGCACTGAAATAACAAATTACATGTGGTTGCCTCAGGTCCGCAACCAATGGGCAACTTCAGTAGAACAACTTCAACAAGATCAAGCTCCTCCTACACTAGCAATCTCTCCTGAAAATGACAGGGGGCCTTATGCAGAGCCTAATGAAGGAACACTTTAAATGTCAATGAATTTAAAACCCTTTTTCTTCCATTGATTTTGCGTTTGTGCGCCACATGCCAGGTCAGAAGGACACTGCTGGCCTCTTGCTTGCCTTGAAGAACTGAGTTTGGGATATGGGGCGGTATTTTGACGTTCGGATGAACGTGTGCTGGACGCTGTCCTCAGATAATCGCATGGTTTGCTTTCGCCGTAAAGCCTTTTTGAAATCTGACATGGCAGCTGGATTAACAACAAGTTACGCTTTATTTTGATGTATTGCACTTGTGATTTCATGAAAGTTAGATATTTATAGATATTTATAGAATTTTGCACAAGATTTTCCCATCTCAGGAGCTCATGCTTTCTGAGGATGTAACAGTGACGATGGCTATTGGGCTTCCTATCAAGCACTTTGAGAGCCTGTTTGTAGACAGACTGAATAGGTTTTAATGTTGTACAGCAAGCTTGGGCCCAACTAGTCAAGCAGTATGTTAAGTGGGGGAGTATCATAGATTTGAAGTACAGTTTTGCTACCTCTGTAGTCAAACAATTTCGTATAAATCGGGAATTAGCTAGGTTGAATTTGCCTATTTGAATGACCTTTTTTACCTGCTTTTTAAAAGAGAGGTTGGAATCATATATGATGCCAAGGTACTTAAAATCAGATACCACCTGGAGCTTCTCCCCTGACACAGACATCTGCCTCAGTAGCATCTGTTTCCCTCTTTGTGAAGAACATGCAGACAGTTTTTTTCACATTGAGATGCAAAAAGGAGTCACTGAGACACTTTGTAACCTGGACCATTACAGTAGTGAGTTCTTGTGCCGTTTGTTGCTTGCTCTTTGCATGCACATATATCACTGTATCAGCTGCATACATTTGAACTTCAGACCCAGTACAAACATAAGGCAGATCATTAACCCTTTCATGCGTGAGTTCCAAATATCTCTAACGGTCGCCCCAGCGTGAGTTGTTTTATGCACGTGATGTTAGAACGTTCTCTCCATTCAAGAATGTGATTGTTATGTAACAGTACATTTAATCTGCGCTGCCCTCAAACCAAAGCACGCCTTTGCCTGTTTTATTTGTAAATTTTAAATTATTTTCTAAACAGTTTTTTATTTTATAATAACAGTTTGAAATGAGGTGTGTTCCGCCTCATTCATTCACATAAAAGTAGTCATTTTTACTTTTGCGGACCAATTAATTTTTTTGACATTTCTGACCCGGACAAAATTCCCCAAACACTTCTCAATTGTTTGTGCAGTTCAAGTCTGCAGACATTTACTCATCTGCCGTCCTGCATACACGTGTTCATATTTTCCACCTGTCGCCTGCATCGCAATCAAAGTTGTTTTCGTTACCAATAATAACTTTGGAAATGAGTGCGTTTCTATCAAAGTGCCTTATTACGTTATAATAGTTTCTGCATGTCGTGTTATGTCGTTTCTACTGTAGCATCATGTTTTTGTGTATATTCCTTATAACCGCGGACACGCGATGTAACGTTACTCATTTCATAACATGTATGGTGTTATACTCAATGCTTAGGTATGCTTAGGTCTTATTAGCTCTGGAAAACAATGCTAATTGCGTCACGGATGTATTAGCATGTGTTGTATGTTGAAGCTACCCTGGCCTTTTGACTCCCAAGTGGCACAGCGTCTCAGTGCTATCTTCAAATCCAGACTGCGTTTCTATCAAAGTAAGTGCCTAATTACGTTATAATAGTTTCTGTGTCGTGTTTTACCGTTTCTACTGTAGCTCACTGTGTGTATAGAGCATAATATATTTGTGTATATTCCTTATAACCGCGGACACGCTAGGTAACGTTACTCATGTTACTCACCTTTTATGGTGTTATATTCAATCGTGCTTATGTAGCTAGTTACATTATTCTATTAGCTCTGTAAAACAATGCTAAATGCGTCAGAAGTATTGGCATGTTGTATTTTGACGCTACCCTGGAAAAATATCTTATACCACTTGGTCGTTTTCTGAGTTCATTCCACAAAGCTGTTTATCATGTCGGCCTTATCCACTGCCCCCATTTTGAGGTAATAGTCAAGCACGCAGTCTGGTTTGATGTTTCTCTGTCTGGTTTGTTTCTCTCTCCCGTCAGGTGGTTCACCTTCCCCGTGGCCGACCTGGTTGCTGTATGGACAGTGGAGAGGACATGGACGTCTCGTTTGTCATGGCACTTTACTGCCAGCTGTTGACATCTCTTGTTTTGTATAACGGGTCATTTAGGATGGCAGTAGCGTTGATGATGAAATGCAGTCATAGCAGCAGAACTAGAAAGCAGTCTTGGGAAAAGAGGGTGGCAAAGAAGGGAGTTGCAAACATAGGATCTCTGCTCCAGTATTCTCTTAGGGAGTTCTTCTTTACTGTCACCAGGAATGTATACATTTCACTAATTGTGGTTGTCCCCCCACTCCTGGTGTAACAGTATAACTTTACGTCCGTCCCCTCGCCCATACCCGGGCGCGAACCAGGGACCCTCTGCACACATCAACAACAGTCACCCACGAAGCATCGTTACCCATCGCTCCACAAAAGCCGCAGCCCTTGCTGAGCAAGGGGAACCACTACTTCAAGGTTTCAGAGCAAGTGACGTAACTGATTGAAACGCTATTAGCGCGTACCCGCTAACTAGCTAGCCATTTCACATCCGTTACACTGGCTCTCTCTTACCCTGTAGCTCCAAGGCATAGCGATTGGTCTCTACTATGTCTCCCACCAGCTCCTCTGTCAGAAACAACTTGAAGCACTCTGCCTCAGATGGAAATGGCAAGGGGCGTTGCACTCCAGACTGAGACTCATCAACACAATCAGCAGGGCCAGGAGGGGTGAAATGGCTGGCAGCCTTCTAGCTACCACAGAACTCCTGTACTTCATCCACTGTCAGTCTGCCACCATCACCACCAGCATCTTCTAATGGAACTGGGACTTTGTCAGTGGACAAGGGGTCCTCAGATTCAGGGTTCTCAATGGCTACAAGGTTGGGGGGCAGCTCCTCACTGTCAGAATCTGATTCCTGACTTTCATACTCAGACTCAAAATCTCCAGAATTTCCACATTTGTGAGTTGTCTCCTTTTGAAAGTTATTGCTAATGCTACAGCTTAGCTCACTATCTACATACATAAACAACAACACTGAATGGTTTAGAGTGAGAGGGTACGTGGTTGACTGCCGGCACGCGCCACTTGTCTCAATAAATCACTATCAGAAAATGTTTTGTGTGGCAATTATTTGTGTATTTACTGTTTTATTCACATGTTTTCAATTCTATGTGACAAATCATGCATTCCGATTCTTGCACAGATTGTAATGGGCACATATTATGTGTGTAAAATGCTTTTTTGAAGGTTGTACTGATTATGATGAGCTAAGCTAATTCCAGCTGTGTAGCCATGTTTGTTGACATACAATGCATTCTGGGTTTCACGTAATCGTCTGTTTGACCAAAGATGTTATAACAAAAGGAGGTGAGTAAGAGTTCACTCATTTTTTGAGGACTTCCGGAAATGAAGGGTGGGATGTGAACGACAGTGATTGACACACCCCTTCAACATGCATACTATAAACAGACCAAACTCATCTTGTCTTCTCTTATTATCTTCGGTTTCTGTGAGGAACAAATGCATGGCTGCGCGCTGAAACTAATCGTCGGATTACTTTCGATTTCAAAAGTGTTTTACCTAATTATTTCGATCAATGGTGAGCTCACCCGTGATGTGATTAATTATACATAATAATTGCTATTAGCTAATTCATATTGTAGTTTATGTCAGCCGAGAGTTAGAAAATATTACTGCTTGTGTTGGGTCAATCTTTCCTCAGTTAGCGCTTGGACAAATGTAGCCTACATTTTTCCGGTTAGGATGATTGTGTTATGCTATATATACTTCTGTGAATATCTGAACATTGCATCCCAAAATAAACTGCTCACATTCTGGACATAACTTCGTAAGTACTGTGTTTGTGTAAATAGTTTCTGAAAAAAGTGTGGCCAGCTCAAACGCTGATTGTTGCGTCATTCGAAACTGGCCGTTCTAAACGAGCGTTCTAAATGAGTGTTCTAATCACACGGGTGTGATCGTACGCTTCAGGGACCACTGTAGAACGATCACACCCGTGTGATGGTACGTGTGAAAGGGTTAATGTACAGGCTGAACAGCAGGGGTCCCAGTATTGACCCTTGGTGCACGCCCACATCATAGCTAAGAGTGGGCGATAGCTCATTGCTCACTATGACACACTGAGTTCTGCCTTCAAGGTATGATTTTATTCATTCAAGGCATCGGGGGAAAAGTTGAACTTGGACAATTTTATGATGAGAATCTCATGGTTAACAGTATCAAAAGCCTTCCTTAGGTCCAGAAACACAGCACCAACAACGCCCCCTTTGTCCATCTTGGACTTCACATTTTCCAGAAGAAAGCAGTTGGCCGTATCTGTGGAGTGTTTCGCTCTGAAGCGAAACTGTTCCTCAGTATACAAACACACACACAACAAAAATGAGCCATACCGCACGATGCTGGGCCCAGTCAGGTCTTTGACACAATCACCCACTCCCCCGCTGAAAGATCAGCCACAAAATGATGGCACCATTGTAGCAGGCTGTAATCAAGCCCTGGTCTCCAGCATGGGAACCGAAGAGGAATACCTGGTGTGATAGTCTCAGGTTGGACTACTCTAAATCATCTTGTTTCTGACACACACACACACAAACGCAAGCTTTACAGGTCCATCAACCCATTTAAATACCTCTCACACCCTACAGTAACCTGTGGAGAGAACCTTCATAAATCAGCAGAACATTAATAAACTATTAATTGACACTTTTTGTAGTGTCTTGTAATACTTCGTTTGAAATGAGACACCTTCAGTCATTCATAACACATCCATAAATGCCTTATCATATGACGCTGTACACTATATCTTACTATAAAGTTAGACCCTTTTGGTCATTCATAACACATGCATAAATGCCTTATATCATATGACGCTGTACTTACTATAAAGTCATACCCTTTTGGTAGTTCGTAACATGCATAAAGGCCTTATATCATATGACGCTGTACTTACTGTAAAGTCAGACCCATTTGATCATTTATAACACATACATAAATGACTTATATCATATTACTCTGTACCTACTATAAAGTCAGCCACCTTTGGTCACTTCAAAATGGAGCCGACATGTAGGGCAGCCGTGCTTCTAGCTCATAGGCAACTTTGCAGTATTTCGTTATTTTATGTGTTATTTCTTACATTATCAGCCCAGACATTAGGGGACTAAGTACACACCCCTGAGTGGCCCCAGTGTTGAGGATCAGCGTGACAGGCGTGTTGTTGCCTACCCTTACCACCTGAAGGTGGCCCGTCAGGAAGTCCAGGATCCAGTTGCAGAGGGAGGTGTTTAGTCCTGGGGTCCTTAGCTTAGTGATGAGCATCGTGGGCACTATAGTGTTGAACACTGAGCTGTAGTCAATGAACAGCATTCTCACATAGGTGTTCCTTTTGTCCTGGTGGGAAAGGGCAGTGTGGAGTGCGATTGAAATTGCGTCATGCAAATTAGAGTGCGTCTAAGGTATCCGATAGGATGCTGTTGATGTGAGCCATGGCCAGCCTTTCAAAGCACTTCATGGCTACCGACATGAGTGCTACGGGGTCGGTAATCATTTAGGCAGGTTACCTTCACTTCCTTGGGCACAGGGACTATGGTGGTCTGCTTGAAGCATGTACAGTGGTTCTTCCTGTAAAAGTTGTGTCATACTGCAGCACACCTTGCGGGATGCCACAGAATTCTATGCCACGTTATTTAATTGTCAGCCAATGTTAACATTAATGCTAGTTAGTGCTAGTTTGACCATCAGAGGGCATCTTTGAGAAGCATTTGATAACCTTCAATATTGGCTGGACTAGAGAATGTAAAATATTTTTTTGTAAGAACATAGTATATGGGATGGGTTTTAAGAAATTTAGCTTAATTCATTTGATAAAAATTATAGCGTTTCTATTCCATGAAAAATGAAACCCTCAGGGTTTCCATTAGGAAAATGTGCCGCTGTACAACGTGACGTTCGGGAGTAGGCTACAGTAATAAGAGCATAACATTTCCACACCCTATTTGTAGTCTAACCAATACCAAAACGGAGATTCAGAAAATAAATATATTTATCAAGACCAGTTCCCATGCTTGTCTCAGAGCAGTGCGAAACGGTGGTGAAGTAGTTGACCACACGCGGGTAGGCTATTGCTTCAAATCCTATTGCTTCTAACTTCAATATGCTTTATAAATAAATAAGACCTACACCACTTTTAACAGCACATTACTCAACAGTAGTGAAACTCATTTCTCTCTATGGTAGGCCTACAGTATATATTAAAAAAAAATCAATGACGTGACTCTCCCCCAATAATTAGATTTAGAGGATTGGGGATTCTAAATTAATGTCTAAGGGGCATTTTTCATTAGGGCAAATCTGATCTGTGAGAATATCTAAGGGGCTTTTAAGTAATTCAAAACAAATTAATAATAATAATCGCTTTGTTTAAAAAATATTGATATTTTGGAGATTATTTTGTTTTTAAATAACCTAAAGTTAGCGATTGTAATCGGAAAAGCTGACCACGACTCCATTTTGTTGCTTCCAGCCTACAAACAGAAACTAAGACAAAAAGCTCCCGCACTCAGGTCTGTTCAACGCTGGTTCGACCAATCTGATTCCACGCTTCAAGACTGCTTCGATCACGTGGATTGGGATATGTTCCGCATTGCCTCCAACAACAACATTAACGAATACGCTGATTCGGTGAGCGAGTTCATTAGAAAGTGCATCGGCGACGTTACACCCACAGCAACGATTAAAACATTCCCAAACCAGAAACCATGGATTAATGACAGCATTCGCGCGAAACTGAATGCGCGAACCACTGCTTTTAACCAGGGCAAGGTGACCGGAAACATGATCGAATACAAACAGTGTAGCTATTCCCTCCGCAAGGAAATCAAACAAGCTAAGTGCCAGTATAGAGTCGCAATTCAACAGCTCAGACACAAGAGGTATGTGGCACGGTCTACAGTCAATCACGGATTACAAAAAGAAAACCAGCCCCGTCGCGGACCAGGATGTCTTGCTCCCAGACAGACTAACTAACTTTTTTGCTCGCTTTGAGGACAATACAGTGCCACTGACACGGCCCGCTACCAAAACCTGCGGGCTCTCCTTCACTGCAGCCGAGGTGAGTAAAACATTTAAACGTGTTAACCCTCGCAAGGCTGCAGGCCCAGACGGCATTCCCAGCCACGTCGTCAGAGCATGCGCAGACCAGCTGGCTGGTGTGTTTACGGACATATTCAATCAATCCTTATCCCAGTCTGCTGTTCCCACATGCTTCAAGAGGGCCACCATTGTTCCTGTTCCCAAGAAAGCTAAGGTAACTGAGCTAAACGACTACCGCCCCGTAGCACTCACTTCCGTCATCATGAAGTGCTTTGAGAGACTAGTCAAGGACCATATCACCTCCACCCTACCTGACACCCTAGACCCACTCCAATTTGCTTACCGACCCAATAGGTCCACAGATGACGCAATCGCAACCACACTGCACACTGCCCTAACCCATCTGGACAAGAGGAATACCTATGTGAGAATGCTGTTCATCGACTACAGCTCAGCATTTAACACCATAGTACCATCCAAACTCGTCATCAAGCTCGAGACCCTGGGTCTCGACCCCGCCCTGTGCAACTGGGTCCTGGACTTCCTGACGGGCCGCCCCCAGGTAGGTAACAACATCTCCACCCCGCTGATCCTCAACACTGGGGCCCCACAAGGGTGCGTTCTGAGCCCTCTCCTGTACTCCCTGTTCACCCACGACTGCGTGGCCATGCACGCCTCCAACTCAATCATCAAGTTTGCGGACGACACTACAGTGGTAGGCTTGATTACCAACAACGACGAGACGGCCTACAGGGAGGAGGTGAGGGCCCTCGGAGTGTGGTGTCAGGAAAATAACCTCACACTCGATGTCAACAAAACAAAGGAGATGATTGTGGACTTCAGGAAACAGCAGAGGGAGCACCCCCCTATCCACATCGACGGGACAGCAGTGGAGAGGGTAGTAAAGTTAAGTTCCTCGGTGTACACATCACAGACAAACTGAATTGGTCCACCCACACAGACAGCGTTGTGAAGAAGGCGCATCAGCGCCTCTTCAACCTCAGGAGGCTGAAAAAATTTGGCTTGTCACCAAAAGCACTCACAAAATTCTACAGATGCACAATCGAGAGCATCGTGTCGGGCTGTATCACCGCCTGGTACGGCAACTGCTCCACCCACAATCGTAAGGCTCTCCAGAGGGTAGTGAGGTCTGCACAACGCATCACCGGGGGCAAACTACCTGCCCTCCAGGACACCTACACCACCCGATGTCACAGGAAGGCCATAAATCATCAAGGACAACAACCACCCGAGCCACTGCCTGTTCACCCCGCTATCATCCAGAAGGCGAGGTCAGTACAGGTGCATCAAAGCAAGGACCGAGAGACTGAAAAACAGCTTCTATCTCAAGGCCATCAGACTGTTAAACAGCCACCACTAACGTTTGGTGGCTGCTGCCAACATACTGACTCAACTCCAGCCACTTTAATAATGGGAATTGATGGAAATGTATGTAAAAATGTATCACTATCCACTTTAAACAATGCCACTTAATATAATGTTTACATACCCTACATTACTCATCTCATATGTATATGTATATGTATATACTGTACTCTATATCATCTACTGCATCTTGCCATCTTTATGTAATACATGTATCACTAGCCACTTTAAACTATGCCACTTTATGTTTATATCCTACATTACTCATCTCATATGTATATACTGTACTCTATACCATCTACTGCATCTTGCCTATGCCGTTCTGTACCATCACTCATTCATATATCTTTATGTACATATTCTTTATCCCTTTACACTTGTGTGTGTATAAGGTAGTAGTTGTGGAATTGTTAGGTTAGATTACTCGTTGGTTATTACTGCATTGTCGTAACTAGAAGCACAAGCATTTTGCTACACTCGCATTAACATCTGCTAACCATGTGTATGTGACAAATAAAATTTGATTTGATTTGATTTGTAATCCAAATAAAGGGCAAAATAATATTTATAAAGGCCAAAATATTTACTTCTGTTTTTAGAGGGAGAGAAACCATAAGCCCACTGTGCCTATTTGTTGGACAAGGACATCCTGGCCGGCCAAACTGTCCCCTAACTCGGATGACGCTGGGCCAATTGTGTGCCGCCCTATGGGACTCCCAATCACGGCCGGTTGTGATACAGCCAACCTAAAAAAGAAATACCTTTGATGATACAATTCTCCCACAACCCTCCTTCTTGGCAATAGTCTATTGTCCTACTAATAGCCCATAACGGCATTGTACAACATAACCGGTCGGGAGTAGGCTACAGTACTACAGTAAGAGCAAAATAATCCTGACATTTCCACACCCTAATTGTAGTCTAACCAATACCCAAACGAAGATTCAGTGAAAATACATATCTTGTTGATCTATCAAGACCAGACCCCATGCTTGTCTCAGAACAGTGATGTCTTGAATTCTGTCTCTTCCATTAATTTTGAAAGAGTATTCTCCAGTAAGCAACAATTTGTTTACCTTCATTAGCCTACTTTGTTCCAATATTTCTGTCATTCAGTGATACTTATTCCCATAGTAAATTGTTATGGCTCCAAAACTAAATAAACATCTGCATTTTGAAAGACTATTTGTATCCATTTTTTATTCACGAAAGCATAAAGATGCCGATGAAGAAATACAGTACTGTACAGTATATTCGCTGCCTGCACCATTCGCTGCCTGCACCCGCCCACCCGACTAGCATCACCACCCTGAACGGTTCCGACCTAGAATATGTGGACATCTATAAATACCTAGGTGTCTGGCTAGACTGTAAACTCTCCTTCCAGACTCATATTAAACATCTCCAATCCAAAATCAAATCAAGAATCGGCTTTCTATTTCGCAACAAAGCCTCCTTCACTCACGCCGCAAAACTCACCCTAGTAAAACTGACTATCCTACCGATCCTCGACTTCGGCGATGTCATCTACAAAATAGCTTCCAATACTCTACTCAGCAAACTAGATGCAGTTTATCATAGTGCCATCCGTTTTGTTACTAAAACACCTTATACCACCCACCACTGCGACCTGTATGCTCTAGTCGGCTGGCTCTCGCTACATATTCGTCGCCAGACCCACTGGCTCCAGGTCATCTATAAGTCCATGCTAGGTAAAGCTCCGCCTTATCTCAGTTCACTGGTCACGATATCAACACCCACCCGTAGCACGCGCTCCAGCAGGTATATCTCACTGATCATCCCAAAAGCCAACACCTCATTTGGCCGCCTTTCCTTCCAGTTCTCTGCTGCCTGTGACTGGAACAAATTGCAAAAATCGCTGAAGTTGGAGACTTTTATTTCCCTCACCAACTTTAAACATCTGCTATCTGAGCAGCTAACCGATCACTGCAGCTGTACATAGTCCATCTGTAAACAGCCCACCCAATTTACCTACCTCATCCCCTTACTGTTTTTATTTATTTACTTTTCTGCTCTTTTGCACACCAGTATCTCTACTTGCTCATGATCATCTGATGATTTATCACTCCAGTGTTAATCTGCTAAATTGTAATTATTCGCTCCTATGGCCTATTTATTGCCTACCTCATGCCTTTTGCACACAATGTATATAGACTCATTTTGTTTTTTTCCTACTGTGTTATTGACTTGTTTATTGTTTACTCCATGTGTAACTCTGTGTTGTTGTCTGTTCACACTGCTATGCTTTATCTTGGCCAGGTCGCAGTTGTAAATGAGAACTTGTTCTCAACTAGCCTACCTGGTTAAATAAAGGTGAAATAAAATAAAAATAAAAATAAATAAATATGCTTTATCCAACATTTTATGGTTGTATGAGGTCGCCCACACGCACTTTAAACATTTGGATAATAAAGCATTTAAAACATTTTGTTTATTAGGATACTGTGCAGTCTCACAAGTAAACATAGCCTACAGTACATACTGTAGTAAACATGGTAAAGTGCCTTATTCCTTACATAAGGGAGAGCAGGCCATGTCCAGACTTTCTTGTGACCTCAAGTACTCATTAACTCTGTCTTTAATGCTTTTTCGGGTTGCATCAGTCATGGACAGAAACTTCTGAAACAAAGTATTAATGATGAACAACCAGAGGTTCACTGGTAAGCCACATTTGCCTCGGGATCCAAACCAGTTGGTATTATGTGTCCACTCATGGTATCTCTCTTCGGTTACACATCCTTGGAATAGCAGAACAGCATAACGGTCCGGACGGCCCTTGCTGTGCCTGGTGAGCAGTTGGTGAAGTTCTGTTGTCAGAAGAGGAATGGAAATGTCAGGGTGAACCGATGACCTGATGAACCTGCCAGATATGTTGACTCTGCCTGTCGGAGGTGGAGTTCCAGAGCTCACAGGTGTGTGTGCTTGGATTGGGACTCCATCTCGTTCCTCGCCCTCTTCAACGCGTCATTCTCCGCCTGACCCTCCGCCAATGCCGCCTGGCTCTGGACCAATGCATCAGCTTTCGCCCGTATCTCTGCCCTTAGATAATGTTTCTCTTTCTGCTGGTCTGCCTTCAATGACTCGATCTTGGTCTTCAAAGTTTAAATCTGATCCATGTGCACCTTCATTAGATGAGCAGAATGGCACCGCCCAGAGCCCCCATCGATTACAGTGGCCTATGATAGAAATGGTAGATCAATTAAGAATTAAAAGTGACTCCAATACACAAATGCCTGCGTACACTTAGTCATGCGTAAATGCATTTCTGCGTATGGGTGGTCCGGGAATCAAACCCAATATCCTAGAATTTCAATTTTCTTCTAAGATGCATGACAGGGTTATACATGCTTTGTGATGCCTCAATTTAATATTATTTATAAGCCCTTTATTAAGCGGTACTTATGCCACCCTTTATAAAGCACAGGTTTATGTCACATTTTACATCGGTGGTTATGTCACACAGTTATGGCAAATTTATGAACCCTTTATAAAGCATGACATACGGTTATAGATTATTTGTAATGCAATAATGTAGTGTTTATGAAGGCTTTATTAAGGCTTTATGAAGCCTTTATAGGCAGCATGTCTATAAAGCAGGACCTAATTGGTTCATAGCGGTTCACAATTTTGTGGCCCCCTTTCAGCCTGTACCGGTATCAGAAGGCTGATGGCACAATTAAATGACCAAAATGTAAATGTAAAAATGACACTTGCAAACCATGCTGAGTATTAGTCTAATGAACTGTGTGCTTTGCAGTTGTTCATTTTCACATTTACCTTTAGGTCATTCAGCAAACGCTCTTGTGCAGAGCGACTTACAGGCAGTGAATTCAACTAAGGTAGATAAATAACACACCACAGTCATAGCAAGTAAAATGTTTCTATAACCATTACTGAGAATGTTGTGGTTGTTAAGGGCCGCTTGCTAATGTATTTGAATTAAATACAATACTTTGCAAATGTATGTTGTAATTTATTTTGATACGTTGGTCTTTAGGTTATTTTGTAATTGTATTTGTAATTGTATTTTGTCATTTCTGTTAATCCCTACGCATGCACACACAACAGCCCCTCTATCATCCCCAAATTCACAGCATTTATCTGCGGCTACAGTAGCTAGCACAGAGCAGAAATGATCCAGTAATCAGGAGAGGACAGGAGCAGACAAGGTCATTTTTCAGGTGAAGTAATTAAAGATGTGGTTGTACAGAGATAGATACGGAGAAGAAGGAGTGTGGGGCGGAATTAAACGTGATACATCTGATATCTTATAGGATGTGCTCTAGTTATCTCCTTCACGTCTTCAATGAAGATGTGTTGGTCCTCAGATGCCCATTTTTTTGTTGGTATTTTCTCATTGAGATATAGTACAGAACCCTGATCCCACCAGTGTGGCAGAAATAGAAAATAGTTCCATGGCCGAAGCAGGGATATTCAATTCCAGGGCCAAAACAGTTTTGGAGTTCATCCAGTTTTTTGTTTTTATTTCTCCCCTAATCAGGGACTGATTCAAATCTGGCACACCAACTGAGTGAACTCTCTGGCCAATCAGTGACATGAATCAATCAATTTACTACTGGGTAGAAAAGACATCCAGCAGTACTTCATTAGGCCCTCCAGGACTGGAGTTCAATTGCACTGTCCAACAATATGATATTAATGTTGTGCTCAGAGATCTACGAATCATGTTTGTTCTGTAGAATACAGTCGCACGGGGAGAGGTAGAAGTTGTGAACATTTCAGTCATGACAAGTTAAAGGGAAAGTGATTGTTTTGCCAAAGTAAACACCTCTATTGAATCCCATCAGTCCTGTTTCCCAGGTTTCCGCGATAAACATTATTCTTTACCACACATAAAAGTTCAAGTAAAATACTACCTGGGGTAAAGCAACATTCCATTGAGTGATTACATGACGGCCTCCGACCCAACCACTATCCATAATTATCTTTCAGTGTTGTTGTCCCCTTTTGATTTGAATGACTGGCAGAGCAGAGGCAACGCCTTTTCATAGTGCACCACTTTGCCAGTCCTCTAGGCATTAGGCAGAGACTGACAGATTTCCGTTTTTTGAGAGAAGTGGCTGCGTGTGAGATTGCTGCACCAGCTAAAATGTCTGGGAGCGCTGCACCCTCCTCAATACACAGACTAGGGCTGCATCCCAAACCCTATGGGTCCTGGTCAAAAGTAGTGCACTAAATTGGGAAAAGGGTGCAATTTGGGATGCTGACAAGGCACTGAGAGGCAAAGTAAAGTTACACCATTCCTCAATCTTCGCACACCGGCACCTCTGCAGAGAAAGTACTCAACACCCAAAACGTAGTTGTCAGTATTGTGTAATATCAGTGTTCAAGAAGGTGAGTTGTTTGGTATTTATTCTCAATTGTGTTGTTCTATTGATTGTGCCACTAACCTGAATGCATACTTTGATGGAACTAGTGTACTAGCCAAGCATGAAAGAAAAAGGTGGCATAGTCTGCAGATCATCAGATATGCAATACAATACATGTGACCACTTGCTAGATACTTCCAGACACAAATGAGAGAACAGCTCACTGACCATGACTCACCCTAGAGCCTAGCGGGACAACTTCCGGTGAAACTGGAGGGCGCGGAATTCAAATAAATAATCATAAAAATGGTGGATATTAAACATTTAGGTACATACAAGTGTCTTATATCGGTTGAAAGCTTCAATTCTTGTTAATCTAACTGCACCGTCCGATTTACAGTAGCTGTTACAGCGAAAGCATTCCATGCGATTGTTTGAGGTCAACGCCCCACATCAAAATATATTTCCACTGGCACAGGTTTCATAAATTTACAAATAGCGATTAAATATTCGCTTACTTTTTGAAAATCTTCCTCTGATTTGTCATCCAAAGGGTCTCAGCTATAACATGTAGTGTTGTTTTGTTAGATAAAGTACTTCTCTATATCCCAAAAAGTCAGTTTAGTTGGCGCCATCGATTTGAGTAATCACTCGTTCAACATGCAGAGAAACTTTCTTGTGAAAAATGCACAACATTTTTTTTGAATCTTCAACATAGAAATGCTACTGAACCAAAAATGACTTACAGAAACGTATTACAAATGATGAAGTCATCCATGATTCACCAAATGATAGGAAGCTAAATATTTTAAACATATGTTTTCTTTTGAGTCTCCTCCATTTCCACTGAATGATGTTAACTGTTAGGATTTGTTTCCTAATAATAATAATAATGTAAAATTGTCAAATTTACAGAAAGCCCTGTATGAAGGCCAATTTATGGAGGAAAAAAAAAAAAGGAACTTTGAGGCAATAAAATCTTTTCAGTCTGGAAAAACACCAGGGCTTGATGGTATACCAGTAGAGGTATATCATATTTTCAGTTACTCAACAAGAAGGTGTGATTTCATTACAACTATAACAGGATCCACGTGGTAAGTATGACCTGATGTGGGAATGCGATACCCTAGGAAGGAGACGGCCTGCTGAAAGAACAGGCATTTCTCAGACTTGGCATACAGGTCATGCTCCAACAGTCGTCTAAGTACCTTGCGCACCAAGGACACATGCTCGGCGCGTGTAGCTTTGTAAATCAGAATGTCATCGATATACACCACTACACCCTGCACGTGCAGGTCCCTGAAAATCTCATCTACAAAGGATTGAAAAACTGATGGAGCATTCTTCAACCTGTACGGCATGACAAGGTACTCATATTGCCCTGTGGTGGTACTGAACGCTGTCTTCCACTCGTCTCCCTCCCGGATACGCACCAGATTATACGCACTCCTGAGATCCAGTTTTGTGAAGAAGCGCGCCCCATGCATTGACTCAATCGCCGTAGCGATAAGAGGTAGCGCGTAACTGTACCCCACCGTGATTTGATTGAGACCTTGATAGTCAATGCACAGGCGTAAACCTCCATCCTTCTTCTTGACAAAAAAGACACTTGAGGAGGCAGGTGAAGTAGAGGGCCGAATGTACCCCTGGTGTACCCTCGAATATACCCCTGATGGACAAATCCACCAGTTGGTCAAAGGTAATGGTGGCATCCCTGCAGGCCAGCTTAAGTCGGACGTCCTCTCGTAGGCTGCATCTATGGTGGTCAATGAGGGCTCTGTCGTTCCAGCCTGCTCCGGCGGCCAAGGTTCGGAATTCAAGGGCGAAGTCCTGGGCGCTCCTCGTCCCCTGCCGCAAATGGAAGAGCCTCTCCCCCACCGCTCTGCCCTCAGGAGGATGGTCGAAGACGGCCCTGAAGCGACAGATGAAATCCTTGAAGTGGTCTGGAGCCGTGTCTCCTTCTCTCCAAACAGTGTTGGCCCACTCCAGCGCTCTTCCTGTGAGGCAGGAGACGAGAGCGGCCAATCTCTCCCCTCCCGAGGGAGCTGGGTGCACAGTGGCCAGGTAGTGGTCCAGTAGTAGCAAGAATCCCTGGCACTGTGCTGCCATTCCATCATACAACCTGGGAAGAGAGAGACGCATCCCCCCGGAATCCCCTCCGAATGGAACTGGTGGAGACAACCCCGGTTGTGCTGGTCGAGGCACTGGAGAGACCTCCTGTCTCTCCCAGGGGTCCATGGTCTGGACAACGCGATCCATCAATGCACCAAGATGATGTAGCATGGCCGAATGTTCCTGGACGCGCTCCTCGACTCCTCTAACCGGGGTACCTGATCCTGCTGACTCCATTCAATCGGTGTGTAATTCTTTCAAGGTGTATATGAAGGCGAAGTCAGGTGCAGGAGAGCAGAGTAATATTAAATAAAGCGCACTTTATTATAGTTCCAAACCGGTAGCACAACAAAAAACACGCTCAAAACACGGAACAATAAAGTAAAAGCGCTTAACGAACATCACTTGACATGAAGACAATTACACACAAAACATGATGGGAAACAGAGGGTTAAATACAAGTAGATTGATTGGGGAAATGAAAACCAGGTGTGTATGAAAAATGGACAAATGGATATATGAAAAATGGAGCGGTGATGGCTAGAAAGCCGGTGACGTCGATCGCCGAACACCGCCCGAACAAGGAGAGGAGCCGACTTCGGAGGAAGTCGTGACACTTTGGTCCTATCACAGTTGACTTACTTACTAATAGTAATACTAATCGTCTGCTCCAGACGACTCATTTTTTAAAATCATATAAGTAAAAAACATTTTATTTTCTTTGGAATGCAAAGCCATAAAAAATTAACAGTGCATATTTATATAGTGAATATGAGTTTGGGGCGCTAAAATGACTAATATAACAAATGTAAACCTTTCAGTAAAAGCTTCACTCATACATAAGTTATACCTAAATCCAAAATGGTTCTCCAGTAGATTATTAACTTCTCTGGGATATGTGGGACGGTAGCGTTCAATGTTAGCTTGCTAACATTATGCTATAGCTAGCAATGCAAATGTCTCTGAGATTGGAATAAGATCATACACATAATGTTAGCCAGCGAGCCAGCCAGCTAACGTTAGCTAGCTAATAGTACACTTTAACTTGAAATGAAACCACTTTTTGTCAAAATTAGAAATGTGTAATATCTGAAAATGTAGCTACTAGACTATCTTACCCATATACATCATGGATGGATGCGTCTCCCTGTAACGGATGCCTTGGTTGCCCTTAGATTGAAGATGTAATCTGGAGACTTGTGTTTTCTCCATCTCCTTAGTTATCCATCTCAAATTACACTGATTTCTAAACTCGGTCCTGAAGAAAGTGGAGAGCAACAGTTTACAGTTTTACTATATGATGATTTTTTTAAAGCCGCTTTAGACCCGATTACCTACACATACTGACCAGCTCAAATAGACAGAAGCATGCTATATGGCAGACCAATTCAAAGTCATCTCTCGACATGTCCAGCCCACTCATTCTCTCAGCCAATCATGGGTAGTGGGAAGGTTGCTGTCACGTTCCTGACCTGTTTTCTGTTGTTTTGTATGTGTTTAGTTGGTCAGGGCGTGAGTTGGGGTGGGTAGTCTATGTTATGTGTTTTCTATGTTGGGTTAATGTGTTGCCTGGTATGGTTCTCAATTAGAGGCAGGTGTTTGACGTTTCCTCTGATTGAGAACCATATTAAGGTAGGTTGTTCTCACTGTTTGTTTGTGGGTGATTGTTCCTGTGTCTGTGTATACCACATGGGACTGTTTCGTTTGTTTGTTCGTTTTAGGTAGTCTGTTCCTGTTCGTGCGTTCTTCGTCTATATGTAAGTTTGTTTGTTTCAGGTCTGTTGCCTTCGTTTATTGTTTTGTAGTTTGTTCTAGTGTTCATTAGTGTTTCGTCTTTCATTTAATAAATCAGTATGTATTTATCA
This sequence comes from Salvelinus namaycush, assembly GCF_016432855.1. Taxonomy (NCBI): domain Eukaryota; kingdom Metazoa; phylum Chordata; class Actinopteri; order Salmoniformes; family Salmonidae; genus Salvelinus; species Salvelinus namaycush. The sequence continues at coordinate 30,764,691 of NC_052336.1, read as the reverse complement.
CCCGCTGCGCCTTGGTCCGTTCATTCACCACAAGACGAACGTTACAGTTGCCAGCTTTTTCTGTGGCTAAACCAACTAGCCTCACAATTTAACCATTTTTTTCATATTTACAGATGGCATACAAGTTTGTTATTAAGGCAAATGAAAGTTCACATGTTCCAGAAGGCATTTATGCAAAAAAGAAGTTGTAAGTTCAAGTAGTAGTGACCAGTGACATACGCCTAGTTTCCTGGAATGATTTTGCCTGCTTTTTCTTCACTCTGCGGTCCAACTCATTCCAAACCATGCCAATTCGGTTGAGGTCGGGTGATCTGATGCAGCACTCTCCTTCTTGGTCAAATAGCCCTTGCACAGCCTGGAGGTGTGTGTGATCATTGTCCTGTTGAATAACAAATCGATAGTCCCACTAAGCGCTAACCAGATGGGATGGCGCATCGCTGCAGAATGCTGTGGTAGCCATGCTGGTTAAGTGTGACTGGAATTCTAAATAAATCACAGACAGTGTCACCAGCAAAGCACCTCTACACCATCACACCTCCTCCTTCGTGCTTCACGGTGGGAATGACACATGCAGGGATCATCCGTTCACTTACTCTTTGTGAGACACGGCGGTTGGAACCAAAAATCTCACATTTATACTCATCAGACCAAAGGACAGATTTCCACCGTTCTAATGTACAGTGCTCGTGTTTCTTTGCCGAATCAACTCTATTCTTCTTATTGGTGTCCTTTAGTAGTTGTTTCTTTGCAGAAATTTGACCATGAAGGCCTGATTCACGTCTCCTTTGAAGAGTTGATGTTGACATGTGTCTGTTACTTGAACTCTGTGAACCATTTATTTGGGCTGCAATCTGAGTTGCAGTTAACTCTAATGTACTTATCCTGTTTTCTATTGATATTTCTTTGTATATATCCATAAAAATGATGCTGATTCATGATTTCGATTTCGACATGCCTGTCTCTGTCATCAAGACTCCCGACACGTTCATTACTATGGGACAGCGGAGATCGAAATTGAATATTGAAATACGATTGCAAAAATCAGAGAGACAGACAGCAAGGTTTATACAAATCTCCCCTGTTGAAAACTTAATGTTAGTCTAAAAGAAATGTGAGATAATGTCTAAAGGCTTTTTATAGTGGAGATCATGTTTATAAATTGTCTGGCTTGGCTGATGAGACAGTGGACTGCATAGTCAGATGGAACAGAGTAAATAGGCATTTTAACATCATAGATTTAGCCCGTGGTAACTTGTGGAATAGACACCGGCTGGAATGCGGTTTTAACCAATCAGCCATCAGGATTAGACCCACCCATGTCATAATGTGTTATGACACTGGGTGTCAAGTAAAGTTTTACCATTAGGATTATTATTGAATTGGTTTGCCTAAGGAAACAGTACTAGGTTCTAATCAGCCTATAATCGTGGCTGTCCCAGCTAGTGACCACTCTGCAGAGCTGCCTCCGGAACAAGATTCTTGACAAAACATTTTTTAACTGCTTGTGGTGGACACAATCCGTCTGGATTTAATGAGAGAAAGAGAGAGAAAGACAGAGAACACAGGGCTTTTACTTCCACATGTATAGCATACAAATAGGTGACAAATAGAGTGACAAACAATTATTTTTCACTGGATGAGGGGCAGGTAGCAGGGGATAACCAGTAGGTGTGCATCCCAAATGATGCTCTATTCCCTATGTAGTCCACTACTTTCGATACAACTATTCCCTACATACTGTACATTCTCTACCACAGCGATTGGGCTCATAGGAGTCCTAAACATGAAGCAGCAATTAGCAGCATCGAGCTACTGCTGCGACACACACGCACGTGAGCGTGCACACACACAAATTAAGAGGTTTTCACTGTGCATTACAGGTGAAGGTGTTCCTAAACCTAATTGTAATTTTCTACTGTTTATAGATCTGGTCATTCTTACTCCTGGATTATGTGCCGGCGGTTAACCCACTGTTCCTAGGCCGTCGTTGAAAATAAGAATTGGTTCTTAACTGACTTGCCTAGTTAAATAAAGGTCAAATAAAAAGAAATACAATATGAAAGGAAAATAACTAGCTCAGACTGACCAGCCATATTTGTTCGAGATCTTTTATGGTATCCACATTCAAAACATATCATTTTGCTGACAGTTCACTGTCAAAATGGAATGGACTTCCAAGTCTTCCCTACAAATCATTATTTGGCCATGGATCCCTTGTGGTCTGTTTTAAAGGTGAAAACTGATGTACTGCTCCTTTAAGCCCAGAAGAGACTGGCTTCTGTCAGGGAGCTCACAGCTCTAGTTAACAACCTCCAGGTGACTGGTGAGGAGACGTGGAGCTGAATGGCTCGGGACGTTTGGCTTGATAATGCCAAACTCAGTTCGTGTCTCCAGTCAGCAGACAGAGCCAGGGTACAGCTATCAATAGAGTGTGTTAGGAAGCTGTAGGGTGAGACTGGCTGTCATGCTTGAGGAGAGCTGCTCTGCTCCACATTTCTACTCTCCGATTTCCCCTGGAGGGAGAGAAGGGAGCAGACATGTACACACTCTCTCCTCTCAACTATTAGATTAGATCAGTGTTATTCACCCTTATTGGATCAGTGTTCATGCCCAGACCAGCCTCACGCTTGTGTGTTTTTTTTAAAAGTTTCAAGTTTTATTATTTGTATATACGGGATACACGTGGTGTACACCATCCAACGAAATGCTTATGTTCAGGTTCTTTCTCAACAATGCAACAACAATAAAAACTAATAAAACATAAGAATACAAACATAACATGTGATATGTCTGTGTGGGTCTGTGCGTGAGTGAGTGAATGTGTGCCAAGGTGGTCAGTCCAGTTCAAGTGTTCAGCAGTCTGATGGCTTGTAGATAGACACAGTCTCTGAGCCTGTTGGTTTCAGACCTCATGCTCGTATACCGTCTGCCCGACGGTAAGGGAGTGAACCTGAACAGCTCGTGACTGGGGTGTGTAGGTTCCTTGATGATGCTGTGGGCCTTCTTTAGGCACCGTTTCGAGTAGATGTCCTGTATGGGTGGGAGCGCGGTTCCACTGATGTATTGGGCCATCTTCAACACCCGCTGGAGGGCCTTGCAGTCGTGGACAGAGCAATTCCCGTACCAGTCCATGATGCTGCAGGTCAGGATGATCTCGATGGTGCAGTGGTAGTATTTGCAGAGGACCTGGGGTGGCATGCCAAATTTATGGTTGCAATGATTGAATAACACGCAACACGAGTGGTGTGGTCAGCATGTAAGACTGATCAACAATTAATCAAGTGGTCACCCAGACTATTTACATTGACAATCTGAGCTTTATGGTATTTTGCAAATAGACACGTGAACGACTGAGGTAAAATACTCTATGATCTGATGAGAAATGTCTGGAGAAAACCAGGCACATCCATCTAACACCAACCCTACCGTGAAGCAAGGTGGTGGCAGAATTATGCTATGGTGATGCTATTCAGCGGCAGGACCTGGGAGACTGGTAAGGATAGAGGGAACATTGAATGGAGTCAAATACATGCAAGTCCTTGAGAACCAACTTCAGAGTACTAACTACCTTAGAATGGGGGTGAAGATTTACGTTCCCACAGGACAATGACCCCAAGTAGACAGCAAAAGCAACAATGGAATGGCTTCAGAACAAGAATGTGAAAGTCCTTGAGTGGCCCAGGCAAAGTCCAGACTTGAATCCCATTGAAAATCTGAGAAAAAACTTGAAGATTGCTGTTCACTGCCGTTCCCCATCTAACTTAAGAATTCTTGAGAAAATCTACAAGGAAGGAAACCAGATGTGAAAAGCTGATACAGACATACCCAAGATGAGTCACAGCTGTAATCATCGCCAAAGGTGCTTCTACAAAGTAGTGGCCTGGGTATGAGTGCTTATGTAAATTAGATAGTTCTGTATTTCATTTTCAATAAATTAGCATATTTCATCGAGATATGTTGAGTTTCCTTGCAGGTCTATCTGGCGGAGAAACTGTGAAGCCAGCTGCAAAGCCTATTTCCGTTTATTAGTCTTGTATTAAAGAATTTGAAACAATGTTGTTTCTGTTTAATCCTTTTCATTATGTCATGCATAACTTTTCTTTATATGGCCTAAAATAAATGTGTTCATGTGGGCAGAATATCATCTATAGGTTATAGCATAATGAATTATGAAAATAAAATACATGCACATTTGTGGCCTGCTGGAGGTCATTTTGCAGGGCTCTGGCAGTACTACTCCTTGCACAAAGGCGGAGGTAGCGGTCTTGCTGCTGGGTTGTTGCCCTCCTACGGCCTCCTCCACGTCTCCTGATGTACTGGCCTGTCTCCTGGTAGCGCCTCCATGCTCTGGACACTACGCTGACAGACACAGCAAACCTTCTTGCCACAGCTCGCATTGATGTGCCATCCTGGATGAGCTGCACTACCTGAGCCACTTGTGTGGGTTGTAGACTCCGTCTCATGCTACCACTAGAGTGAGAGCACCGTCAGCATTCAAAAGTGACCAAAACATCAGCCAGGAAGCATAGGAACTGAGAAGTGGTCTGTGGTCACCACCTGCAGAATCACTCCTTTATTGGGGGTGTCTTGCTAATTGCCTATAATTTCCACCTTTTGTCTATTCCATTTGCACAACAGCATGTGAAATGTATTGTCAATCAGTGTTGCTTCCTAAGTGGACAGTTTGATTTCACAGAAGTGTGATTGACTTGGAGTTACATTGTGTTGTTTAAGTGTTCCCTTTATTTTTTTGAGCAGTGTATTTAATGCAGAGAAAATGTATCTCGTAAAAGGCTGACATTTCAATTAAAAAATATTCTCACATGACTATAGAAATGGAAACATTGTGATGTTAAAGACACAAAATAACAATAGTTCATGATTAAAGGATTAGGCTATACTGGGCTCTCACTGTCATTATTATTATTCACACCATTCCAATTCAGTAAAGTCAAAATGATCAGTTTTGGTATTGACATTAGTGAGGATGCTTTCCGAGTGATGAGAGACACATGGATGGGCCTACCAACTGAAAACTTAAATGATTATAAAATATGGACCACATAAATCCAATCTTTATATAAAATGTCTGCCTTTTCCCCTACAATTTAATAGACTAAAAAGTATATTTAATATAGGACAACAGAATACCATATTTTGAGTTGTCTATATAGGCTATTATACTAAAGATCTATTCGAGGTTCAACTTTAAGGCAACGGCATCTTTTAAAACTATTTTGATGCTCACCTCATGTCTTTATAATATGAAGGAGAATGTAGTTTGAAATCAGTATGTGTCAATAAAATAAATATGCATGAGAGATTCACAAGTCTATAACATTGGAATGTTGTAAAATGCTTCTCTGCCATGTCTGGACACTCACATTCAAATAATTTTCACCTCTCATCACTCCCATTGTTCCCATTTTCAATAAATAAATATGCATGAGACATTCACAAGACTATAACATTGGAACATTGTAAAGTGCTGCCCAACCCTAGCTGGGGTTGAAAAGTGTTTGATATCACACAATTTTGAACTAGTGAAATGTTATTAGAATATATTAAAATGTTACATTCCCATGAATTCCAAAAGACAATTTTAGTTTTAGGTTATGCACACAAACTGAAGAAGTCAATTTTAGTATTTATTAACTTAAGATTCTCACCAAGACAGGCAGTCAGTCCAGACAGACAAACAGTAGAGTAGACTGTACATTACACAAGAGTATAGGCTATTTTAAGCGATTTAATGAATGCAAATTTATGCCGCTAATGAACAGTAACTAGACCAAATCTATTACCTATGAAACTATCCTCTTTGAACTGCCGTATCTGAATAAATGGGTTGGATGGGTAGCTTCGATAGCCCAGCAATCGAATTTCAAGTCATTCATATGCTAATATTCCAAATATTCTGCTTAAAAATATCTGTTCCCGTCAGCATTCATTATTCTCAGAGGAGCAGAACAAGCAATGGAAGCCACATTTATTTTCTCTGTGCGTGGAAAAAATATCCTGGCACATGAAAGTTACACCTACAGACAGGAACTACAGACCGCAAATAAGTCCTTCTCTAAGTGCACCGAATATGATGCTTTTGAATGCAGAGGTCGCATAACCCTCACTGACTGGGTTATCTCCAAGTTATCTGGAGAACACAGCCATAACCCAGACAATGCTCAGATTCGGATCTGAAAGCTGATGAATGGCATGAAGAAGAGAAGCCTGGAGACCCAGGAGAAACTGACCAAGTTGTGGACCGTGGTACATATGGCTTGCCTGCATCTATTTGGGGAGACATGTATGAATAAGTTGATGCAGAGGCACCAACAAAAGAACAACGCGACACCCTCTGTACCTACAGTACATCCCTCTCAGCTACTGTATAAGGGTTATGAAGAAGAGCTGTTCCTCCAGCATGACTGTGGAACCAGGCCAGACAGAATTCAGAAGTACACCACGACTGAACGGCTGGAGTCTTACACTTTCAAGTTGCTGTTATCTTCTTAAGTATAGGGGGCAGTATTTTCGTTTTTGGCTTAAAAACGTACCCATTTGAAACTGCCTATTTCTCAGCCCCCGAAACTAGAATATGCATATAATTGTCAGATTAGGATAGAAAACACTCTAAAGTTTCCAAAACTGTCAAAATTTTGTCTGTGAGTTAATTAATGTGGGCTATTTTTAGCACTTTCTGGGATGCTTGATTTGTTTTCATTGCTTTACTGGGAAGCTTAGCAGAAGTAGACATGCTTGTGTTATTAATGTTAGTGCAGGGTGAGCCGCACACAGTGGACTTTCTACTAGGGCACACCGCCTCTGTGCTAACAGTATAACTGGTTTATAGTCACATGATTACTGCACACTAGCTGTAGGATCAGCAGAGGCATTCAGGGCAGTTTGAGGGACATAAATTAGGTGACTTACATTGTGTCTTCAACACCCCTGGGATAATGTACATTTACTCAAGCATTGTGACAACTCAGCGACATAATGGCAGGGATTAACTGAGCTGGGCTTGGGTCATTGATAAGTCGTTGTCTCAACGCAGCCTTATAATGCTGTGAAATGATCCAGCAACCCAGATTATAAAACAAGCTTTGCTTCCAGAAGGTATCAAAATTGTCAATAAATGTTACACCAACAGAGCTGCAATAGTCTTGTGTTCAGTTATGGAAGGCTAAAAATAAAATGTAGGGATCGCACAGGGCCATATATTACAGAGCGTTTGGTGGTGACAAGCAGAGACCCAATCAGTTCTTTAAAATCCTTCCATGCACAACTCTAGCACCGTCATTAAGTTTGCAGACGACACGACGATGAGGCAGCCTATAGGGAGGAGGTCAGAGATCTGGCAGTGTGGTGCCAGGTGAACAACCTCTCCCTCAACATCAGCCAGACAAATATACTGATCGTGGATTACAGGAAGCGGAGGGCCAAGGACGCACCCATCCACATCGATGGGACTGTAGTGGAATGGGTCGAGATCTTCAAGTTCCTCTGTGTCCACATCACTAAGGAGTTAATATGGTCCACACACAGTTGTGAAAGGGGCACGTCAGCATCTCTTCCCTCTCAGGAGGCTGACATTTTTGCATGTGCCCTCAGATCCTCAAAAAGTTCTACAGCTGCACCACTGAGAGCATCTTGACTGGCTGCATCACCGCTTGGTACTGTAACTGCAAAGCACCCGACCACAAGACGCTACATAGGGTGGTGAGTACGGCACCATACAGCACTGGGGCCGAGCTCCCTGCCTGCCAGGACCTCTACACCAGGCAGTGTCAGAGGAAGGCCCAAAAATGTTTCAAAGCCACCCAAGCCATACACTGTTCTCTCTGCTACCGCATAGCAAGCAGTACCAGTGCACCAAAGCTGGAACCAACAGTACCCTAATCAACTTCTACACCCAAGCCATAAGACTGCTAAATAGCTAAGCAAATGGCTACCCGGACTACCTGCATTGACCCTTTTTTTGCACTAACTCTCTTGTACTGAATCTATGCACAGATACCATAGTGACATCCCCCCACACACACACTACATACACCCACACACACATAGCACGCTCACACATTCATAATGACGCCACACACCCGCACACTTACACTCACACACACATTCACACTCACCACATATGCTGCTGTTACTGTCTATCCTTTTGCCAAGTCACTTTACCCCTCCCTATATGTACCTAGCTTCCTCAATTACCACGTACCCCTGCACATCGACTCGGTACTGGTACTCCCTGTATATAGTCATGTTACCTTTACTCGTTATTGTCATTTGTTATTAACTGTGTATTTATTCCTCATGCCACTATTTCAATGTTTTTAGTTTTATCTTAACTCTGCATTGTTGGAAAAGGGCCTATAAGTCGGCTTGGGCAGTATCCAGATTGTCATACCTTCATACCGACCTTGTGCCATACCGGTATATTCGGTAATACAGGCACTGAACACAGGGGCCGCTATTGTAATCCGAAGGATAGCAATGTTAACAAGTACATGTAACATACCATAGAGATTACTAACTAAATGCTAACCAGCGCATTGCAAACCTTTTATAGTCTACTACCTAAAGTATTTGTAGCTCATAAAGATATATAAGAAACCAAAAAATTCAACTCATCTGATGCAGGACTCCATCACTATCCTTTTTGGTCAAATAGTGGCTTGCGAAAGTATTTACCCCCCTTATCATTTTTATGATAATTTCTGTATTTTGAATTTGGCGCTCTGTAATTTCATAGGCTGTTAGGTGATGGGCAGGTGGGACACTCGTTTTAAACCGCTGGAGTGTTGCTTTAGCAGTATGCTTAGGGTCATTGTCCTGCTAGAAGGTGAACCTCCATCCCAGTCTCAAATCTCTGGAAGACTGAAACAGGTTTCCCTCAATAATTTTCCTTTGTTTAGCACCATTCCATCATTCCTTCAATTCTGACCAGTTTCCCAGTCCCTGCCGATGAAAAATATCCCCAAAGCATGATGCTGCCACCACCATGCTTCACTGTGATGATGGTGTTCTCAGGGAGGTGAGACATACATAGTGCCAGACATAGCGTTTTCCTTGATGGCAAAAAAGCTACATTTTAGTCTCATCTGACCAGAGTTCTTTCTTCCATATGTTTGGGGAATCTCCCACATGCCTTTTGGCAAACACCAAACATCTTCGCTTATTTTCTTCAGGCCACTCTTCCGTAAAGCCCAGCTCTGTGGAGTGCACGCCTTAAGTGGTCCTATGGACAGATGCTGTGGAGCTTTGCAGCTCCTTCAAGGTTATCTTTGGTCCCTTTGTTGCCTCTCTGATTAATGCTCTCCTTGCCTGTTTTGTGAGATTTGGTGGGCAACCCTCTCTTGGCAGGTTTGTTGTGGTGCCATATTCTTTCCATTTTTTAATAATGGATTTAATGGTGCTCCGTGGGATGTTCAAAGTTTCTGATATTTTTTTATAACTCAACCCTGATCTGTACTTCTCCACAACTTTGTCCCTGACCTGTTTGGAGAGCTCCTTGGTCTTCATGGTGGTGCCCCTTGCTTAGTGATTTTGCAGACTCTACGGCTTTCAGAACAGGTGTATATATACTGAGATCATGTGACAGATCATGTGACAATTAGATTGCACACAGGTGGACTTTATTTAACTAATGATGTGACTTCAGAAGGTAATTGGTTACACCAGATCTTATTTAGGGGCTTCATAGCAAAGGGTGTGAATACATATGCACGCACCACTTTTCCGGTTTTTATTTTTTAGAATTTTTGGGAAATAAGTATTTTTTTTATTTCACTTCACCAATCTGGACTGTTTTATGTATGTCCATTACATGAAATCCAAAGAAAAATCTATTTAAATTACAGGTTGTAATGCAACAAAATAGGAAAAATGCCAAGGGGGTGAGTACCTTTTCAAGGCACTGTAGCCCTTACACAGTCTGGAGGTGTTTTGGTTCATTGTCCTGTTGAAAAACAAATGATTGTTCCACTAAGCCCAAACCAGATGGAATGGAGTATCGCTGCAGAATGCTGTGGTGCTGGTTAAGTGGTTAATTAACTTCTAAATGGTACTCATCCCGGATCCGGGAGCACCCTCATCAGTAAAAAAGCTGACTAGCATAGCCTAGCATAGCGCCACAAGTAAATAGTAGCATCTAAATATCATGAAATCACAAGTCCAAGACACCAGATGAAAGATACACATCTTGTGAATCCAGCCATCATTTCCGATTTTTAAAATGTTTTACAGGGAAAACATAATATGTATTTCTATTAGCTAACCACGATAGCAAAAGACCCAACTTTTTTTTTTTCACCATTTTTTTACTGCATAGGTAGCTATCACAAATTCGACCAAATAAAGATATAAATAGTCACTAACCAAGAAACAACTTCATCAGATGACAGTCCTATAACAGATTTATTGTATAGCATATGTTTTGTTAGAAAAATGTGCATATTTCAGGTATAAATCATAGTTTTGCATTGCAGCCACCATCACAACTCTCACCAAAGCAGCTAGAATAACTACAGAAACCAACATGAAATACCTAAATACTCATCATAAAACATTTATGAAAAATACACGGTGTACAGCAAATTGAAGACAAACATCTTGTGAATCCAGCCAATATTTCAGATTTTTTAAGTGTTTTACAGCGAAAACACAATATAGCATTATATTAGCTTACTACAATAGCCTACCACACAGCCCCATTCATTCAACATAACGTTAGCGATAGCGAATAAACCAGAAAAATATATTAATTTTTTCACTAACCTTCTCAAACTTCTTCAGATGACAGTCCTATAACATCATATTACCCAATACATATATGGTTTGTTCGAAAATGTGGATATTTAGCGGCACAAATTGTGGTTATACAATGAGAATAGTAGCCAAACTGCAAACAAAATGCCGGGAGAAATCTTGGGAGAGGCACCTAATCTAATCAATAACTAATCATAAACTAGACTAAAAAATACAGGTTGGACAGCAAATGAAAGATACATTAGTTCTTAATGCAACCGCTGTGTTAGATTTTTTAAATTAACGTTACTACGACATACAGCGTGCGTTAAAGCGAGACCGCGCCGAAATTAATGGCGGAATAATAGTTTAACATTTTCGACAGCAATACGAATTAACATCATAAATAGTTCTTACTATTTGATGAGCTTCCATCAGAATCTTGTACAAGTTGTCATTTGTCCAGAATAATCGTTGCTCGGTTGTAGAAGGTTGTCTTCAACTGTGTAATTATCAGCAAACGTTAGCCATGTGGCGCAGATGTGTCCAACTCAGCATAACGCAGAACAAAGAAAATACCGAAAATCGCAATATACTGATATAAACTGATATAACTCGGTTTAAAATAACTACATTATGATATTTTTAACACATATATCAAATTAAATCAGAGCCGGAGATATCTAACTCATAAAACGAAAGCTTTTCAGAGCGCAATGCACATGTCCATCTTGCGTCAGGCCAGACGATAAAAAGACCAGTCCTTCCATTCCAAGAAGTCTTGTTCGGCCTCAGATCTAGCTAGACACCCCATTCCAATTCTCACTGCTTACTGACATCTAGGGGAAGGCGTATGCAGTGCATGTAGACCCATAGATTCCATGCAAACTAATAAACTGACCCTGGAACATAGCCCCCGATTTCAGATTTTTCAGTTCCTGACAGGAAGTTTGCTGCAAAATGAGTTCTGTTTTACTCACCAGATATAATTCAAACGGTTTTAGAAACTAGAGAGTGTTTTCTATCCAATAGTAATAATAATATGCATATTGTACGAGCAAGAATTGAGTACGAGGCAGTTTAATTTGGGAACGATTTTTTACAAAGTCGAAATGGCGCCCCCCTATTGAGAAAAGTTTTTAACATGTGTAGCTTAAGAAACAAGGTTAATCAAAGTAACAGATGACATTCTTATTCTGAAACTCACTTAGATAATACATTTGATAGTACAGTGGTAGCAATACATGGTTATAACATTGCTGTTTATATATAGAAGCACATTCCTGTAAAAGCTTAGAGAGGATCTCATGTTAAATACTGTTGTAGTAATATGTGACCGACCGCCTCGATTCAGTCTTATGTAGCAAAATTTGAAGGTGTTGCTGTTTATATTCAGAATCACATTCCTGTAAATACTAGAGAGGATCTCATGTCAAATACTGTTGAAGTAATATGGCTACAGGTTCATTTCCCTCACCCAAAGCCCATTCTTGTGGGAAGCCCCCTTTTGTGGTTCAAATAGCTGAGCAATCAGCCCGTTACCAACCCTCAGTAAACATTTGGGGAAAAATGTGTTTGACCAGATACAATGCTATTTTACAGTAAACAAACTGACAACAGACTTTCAGCACGCTTATAGGGAAGGATATTCAACAAGCATGGCACTTACACAAATGACTGATGTTAGGCTTAGAGAAATTGATGATAAAACGATTGCGCTAGCTGTTTTGTTAGACTTCGGTGGGGCTTTTGACATTATTGATCATAGTCTGCTGATGGAAACGGTATGTGTTATGTGTTTACTCCCCCTGCTATAATGTGGCTACAGAGTTGCCTGTCTAACAGAACACAGGGGGTGTTTTTTAATGGAAGCCTCTCTTTGTGCGTCGCGCCAACAGGAAAAAACATCTCTCCGGGAAGAAGAAGGGGTATGTTTCATGATTAACGACTCAAGGTGTAATTGTAACAACATACAGGAACTCAAGTCCTTTGGTTCACCTGACCTAGAATTCCTCACAATCAAATGTCGACTGTATTATCTCCCAAGGGAATTCTCCTCGGTTATTGTCACAGCCATTTATATACACCCTCAAGCCGATACCATGACGGTCCTCAAGGAACTTCACTGGACTTTCTGCAAACTGGAAAACATATATCCTGAGGCTGCACTTACTGTAGCTGGGGATTTTAACAAGGCTACCTAAATTCTGTCAGCATATTGACTGCAGCACTCGTGCTGGAAAAAACTGGATCACTGCTACTCTAACTAATCTGACCACGACACCATTTTGCTCCTCCATTCTTATAGGCAGAAACTCAAACAGGATGTACCCGTTCTAAGGACTATTCAATGCTGGTCTGACCAATCGGAATCCATGCTTCAAGATTATTTTGATCACCCGGACTGGGACAGAGAATAATAATGACGAAAACGCTGATTCGGTGAGTGAGTTTATAAGGAAGTGTATTGGAGATGTTGTACCTACTGTGGCTATTAAAACCTACCTTAACCAGAAACTGTGGATAGATGGCGGCATTCGTGCAAAACTGAAAGTGCGAACCATCGAATTTAACCATGGAAAGGTGACTGGGAATATGGCCAAATACAAACAGTGTAGTTATTCTCTCTGCAAGGCAATATGACAATCTAAATGTCAGTATAGAGACAAAGTGGATTCACAATTCAACAGACACAAGACGTATGTGGCAGGGTCTAAGAGACAATCACAGACTACAACAGGAAAACCAGCCACGTCAAGGACACCGACGTCTTGCTTCCAGACAAACTGAACATCTTCTTTGCCCGCTTTGAGGATAATACAGTGCCACCGAAGCGGCCCGCTATCCAGGACTGTGAGCTCTCCTTCTCCATGGCCGACATGAGTAAAACATTTAAACATGTTAACCCTCGCAAGGCTGTTAACCCCCAGACGGCATCCCTAGCTGCTTCCTCAGAGCATGCACAGACCAGCTGGCTGGTGTGTTGACGAACATATTCAATCTCTCCCTATTGCTGTCCCCACATGCTTCAAGATGGCCACCATTGTTCAGGTACCCAAGAAAGCAAAGATAACTGAACTAAATTACTATCACCCCGTAGCACTGACGTCTGTCATCATGAAGTGCTTTGACAGACTAGTCAAGGATCATATCACCTTCACCTTACCTGTCACCCAAGACCCACTTCACTAGGCCATCACACTGCACACTGCCCTATTCCATCTGGACAAGATGTGTACCTGTGTAAGAATGCTGTTCATTGACTATAGCTCAGCAATCAACACTATAGTACCCTCCAAGCTCATCATAAGCTTGAGGCCCTGAGTCTCAACCCCACCCTGTGCAATTGGGTCCTGGACTTCCTGACGGGCCCCCCAGGTGGTGAGGGTAGGAAACAACATCTCCACTTCGCTGATCCTCAACACTGGGGCCCCACAGGGGAGTGTACTCAGCCCCCTCCTGTACTCCCTGTTCACCCATGACTGCATGGTCATGAACGCCTCCCACTCAATCATCAAGTTTGCAGACGACACAACAGTAGTAGGCTTGATTACCAACAACAACGAGACAGCTTACAGGAAGGACGTGAGGGCACTCGGAGTGTGGTGGCGGATAAACACTCAGGAGATGATCGTGGACTTCAGGAAACAGTAGAGGGAGCACCCCCCCTATCCACATCGACGGGACAGCAGTGGAGAAGGTGGAAAGATTTAAGTTCTTTGGCGTACAAATTATGGACAAACTGAAATGGTCCACCCTCAGGAAGCTGAAGAAACATGGCTTGTCACCTAAAACCCTCACAAACTTTTACAGATGCACAATTGAGAGCATCCTGTCGGGCTGTATCACCGCCTGGTACGGCAACTGCACAGCCTACAACTGCAAGGCTCTCCAGAGGGTGGTGCGGTCAGCACAATGCACCACCGGGGGCAAACTACCTGCCCTCCATGACACCTACAGCACCCAATGTCACAGGAAGGCCAAAAAGATAATCAAGGACAACAACCACCGGAGCCACTGCCTGTTCACCCCGCTACCATCTAGAAGGCGAGGTCAGTACAGGTGCATCAAAGCTGGGACATAGAGATAGAAAAACAGCTTCTATCTGAAGGCCATCAGACTGTTAAACAGCCATCACTAACACATTGAAGCTGCTGCCTACATACAGACTTGAAATCATTGGCCACTTCAATTTTTTTTTCACAAGTCACATTAATAATGCCACTTTAATAATGTTTACATATCTTGCCTTACTCAATTCATATGTACGTATATACTGTATTCTATTGCATCTTGCCTATGCCTCTCTGTCATTGCTCATCATATATGTACATTTACATATTCTTATTCCATTCCTTTACTTAGATTTGTGTGTATTATGTAGTTGTGGAATTAGATTACATGTTAGATTGCTGCATTGTCGGATCTAGAAGCACAAGCATTTTGCTACACTCGCAATAACATCTGCTAACCATGTATATGTGACCAATAACATTTCATTTCATTTTATTTGAACATAATCCAGGAAATTTCAGGAATTCCCCAAGGCAGCTGTATCGGCCTCTTACTTTTTTCAATCTTTACTAATGACTATGTTTGCAGATGACTCAACATTATACACGTCAGCTACTACAGCGTGTGAAATCATTGCTGCAGGTAGTTTCAGAATGGTTGGCAAGGAATAAGTTAGTCTTAAATATAAAAAAAGCTAAAAGAATTGTATTTTTGTATTTGTGTCACGCCTACTCCCGCTCCACCTCTTTAGCGCTAAACGTCGCTGGTCTACTAACCACCGGGTCCTGGCAACCATCATTACGCACACCTGGACTTCATCATCACCTTGATTAGCTTCCCTTTATTTAGCCTAGGTAGCCTCAGTCATCAGGCAGTATTGGTTTGTTTTCACATTCATTCACTCAGTACGCTACGCCTGTTTTGTTCATCTGATTTGTTTTCTTATTAAACTCTCTTTCTGCACCTGCCTTCTGACTCAGTGTATACTTCATAGAATACTGCCTCAGTAATTATGGAAGTTGCAGAAGAAAACGTCTCTGACTGTTGGTGAACAGGGATACCTACTCTGCCAACACCATGATCAGCTGGTTCAACTGTGTGCGGCTACAGAAGATGTCCTCCGCGTCCTCCACCATCTTGACACTAGTTTCAGCCGTTTCAGCAGTCCCAAAGGCCTACCCAGCAGTCTGCCGAGGGAGGCGGTGCCTGATTGTCCCTCCCGGACAAGTATGAAGGGACCCCGTCGAAATGCCATTCCTTCCTACTCCAGTGCTTCCTCTATTTTGCCCACCACCGAGAAGTCCAAGGTTGCCACAGCCATTTCCCTGCTGACCGGAAAGGTGTTGGAGCTGGGTTCCTACGAGAGGTTCATGACTCTGTTCAGGGCAGTTTTTGGGGGGCACAGAGGGAGGTGAGTGACTATTCCAAGGGTGCCCAGACTGCTGCTGAGTAGGCCCTCACCTTCCGGACCGTGGCAGCCTTTGGCTGTCCTGAGCCAGAGCCTGAAGCCAAGTAGGTAGGAGTCACACATCTTCACGGTAGAGCGGAGTCGCCAGAGACAGCTGGGGCTCTGTCCCTATGGTGGCCAGGAGGGGCACCGACTTCAGCGGTGTCCGGTGAATCCCAACCCTAGTTCCACTAGGGCAGAGGAGTGGCCCTGTGATCTTCCGTCTCCCAGGGTAGGCGTGAGTATTCTATCATTGTTTTCCACCAAACCCTTACTGGTTTCCATTTCACTGGCTGGCTGGCCTTCAGCTGTAGTGGACTCCGGTGCCACAGGGAATTTCATCAACCAGGCCCTGGCCTCCACCCTGGACATAACCTTGTACCCGCTCTCCTCTCCTTTTACGGTCCAAGTCCTGGATAATCGACCATTGGGATCTGGCACAATCATGCACATCACAGCACCACTCACCTTCAACCGTGGGACCCATGCACCAGGAAAGCCTTCCCTTCCTCATCAACTCCACACCCATATGAAAAGTAATCCTCGGCCTCCCTTGGCTCCAACGTCATAACCACATCAACTCCTGGTCAAGGATGAAAATCACCGCCTGGGCACCAGGATGCCGAAAGACCTGCTTTCCCGTACCCTGTGGTTCCACATCTATTGAGAGTCCGGTAAGAGCCCTCCAACCCATCATGTTGTCCTCCTGTATCGTGGGCCCGTGTTTTGGGACATAGATGTGTACATCCGGCAGGCTCTGGAGAGGGAACCCGCTTCTGCTACCTGCCCTCCTGAACGCATCTACATCCCCAAGGGGGTAAGAGATTGGCTGTTGACCTGGGCACACACATCCCTCACCACTGGACACCAAGGTATCATCCGCACAATTCAATCAATCTCCGATAAGTACTAGAGTCCCACCTTGGCGCAGGATGTCACCCGCTATGCCAACTCCTGTTCAATATGTGCCCAAACCAAATCTCCCCGACATGCTCCAGCAGGGAAACGTCACTGATCTCCCTCCATTTCATGGTTTCACCACTATTATGGTTGTTGTGGACAGATTCTCTAAATCTTGCCGTTTTATCCCTCTCTCTGGTCTTCCCACCGCTCTCCAGGTCACTGAACAGGAGCTCGAGAGGTTTTCAACTATGATACATCAGGATTTGTTGATGAGGAAACATACCCCTCCCCCCTATTTTGACCAGGAACCGCCTTTCTTTCATACAGAAAATGTAAAAGCTGTCTGGTTGATTACAGAGTTGAGTGTTTAGTCCGTAAGCCATGAGCCAAAAACACACAGTAAAATACACTTTGATCTCAGAACAAGGCTTCAATCGCCTTAATAGACCTCTCAGTTCACAGAGTTTATTTTCCAGTGATTGGATGGACATTAGCCATCAGGACACAAGGAAGAGGAGGCCGTGTAGCCCGTCTTTTCAGCCTAGCTTGGAGTCCCCCTTTCCTTCTTCTTCTTCATTGTTGGCGTAATTATTATAAACATTCTGAGCAAACAAAGTCATTTTTAATGCAAAAATATCCATAAAAAAGCAGTTGAGCAGGAAGCTGCAAGACACATTCCCTCCTCAGCGTTGAAGTCTATGTGTGTGTGTGAGATTTCAGAATCTGACAGTCTCTCTGTTGTTTGTTGCTGGCAGGATTTACGAGCGAGTGATAGATCCACCTCAGATGGATCTGACCCTGGGCAGCGGAGTGTGGCTGGGTCAGCATAGCCATAAGCACGGCTTCTTCAAGGTAAACAAACCTTTCACCACCATATACACGATCACTGTAACCATATAACCATATAATAAGCATGCATGGCTTCTTCAAGGTAACACAGTCTTCACTATCTTGTCATTCTATGGACGGCAGTACCATGCTTTCTCTCCGAAAATATGATTTTACTAGACTTACCCTGAATTAAAAACAAAGAGTACTTGCTCACTAGCCAAATGTGTCCTTTGTAGCATGGTCATCTAGTGATTATCAGGTAAAACTGCCCTACCGTTCCTACACAGCTATACTCGTAAAACATCCCTGTCAAGGTTAAAGTGTTTGTACACTATAGAGTACCACAGTATGAGTCATAATACCCATAAACCCTAGAGGTCAAACAGGGAATTGGTTAAAATTCATTTATCTCATAAGGGATTTTAGAAGCAATGATTTTGGGGCTGTGTTGCATGTAGGCTTACCCTGGCGTGACACTTTGATAACTGTGTAAGTCTCTCTAGCACAAGGTACACTTTTATCAATATATTCACATGTATGGACCACCCCCTAAAATGACCTGCTAATTAGCTTCTAATGTGGCTACCATAAAAAACTACAAATGCCATGCTGATCTGGACGAGACTGCCAAATCGAGGCAAAGGTAAGAATCTCTGGATGAACTATCTAATGTTAGCTAAATGTAGTAATGAATAAATAGGCAATATTTATTTAAATGGACAATTATGTGAACTGTCTTGTGCAGAGTTTGAATTGACACAATACCTGTTAGCAAAGGTATCAGCTAGAGAAGACATGCAGAAGCTTGCCGGGATTTGTAGTTTTGCATGATGTCTACTTTGATGCTAATTAGCATTTTCGAATTTGAGAGTAAAAATAGCCGAATATATTGATAAAAATCACTTTGTCCAAGAGAGATTTACATGGTTATCAAAACTTCACGCCAGGGTAACTTTACACGAAACACAGCCCTTATTTTAATGGGAAAGATTAATGGTGGAAAAACGGACGCTAAGTTTTATGGGTATCATGACACCTACACTGTTGGGCTCTATTTATCACCATCAGTAACAACACCATGATATGGTAAGACTCTACATAATGCAACCTCAACATAGCTTTATTATTGAGAGAGTGGTAGGGAGAAAGAGGAAGGGGAGTGGGGACAGAAAGACAAAAATAAGAGGCGTAGAGAGATCAACTGACCGATATTCCTACACCTATTTTCTATCTTCATTTCATCTCATGTATTGATCAGCAATACAGTGTAGAGCCTGAATAGATTATCCCATGCCTCCCAGGACACCCACAGTCTCAGTGCCTGTGTTCATTTGGGATACAGCCAGTGTCATCTTCTATTATCCACAGCATCTGTAGTACCCATACCTTGTAGTATTCTCTCTCCACTCGTATGATAATTACTGGGCCCACACAAACAATCAAGAACTCCTCTTCTCTTTCTCTAAGGAAGAAAATATCAGTGTTTAAAGACTGCTCTATATCATCTTGGTTTCAGGCAGTGTGCCTGAAAATATATTCAGGCAGTTGAAACAGTAGCTGTCTAGCTCCAGTCTAAGGTGCAGCAGCGTTTAAGTTAGAGTTGATGGGAAGAAAGAGCTGAGACAGATGGCCTAGAAAACTAGAAGCGTTCAAGGTGTGACTGGGGATGAGGGAGGAGGGGATTTGTTTTGCTGTGTTCAGAGATTGATTTGCTGCAGGAAATGTGCTGGAAATTAAAATCACACCTACAGTACCAGTCAAAAGTTTGGACACACCTACTCATTCAAGGGTTTTTCTTTATTTTTACTATTTTCTACATTGTAGATTAATAGTGAAGATATCAAAACTATGAAATAACACATATGGAATCATGTAGTAACCAAAAAAGTGTTAAAGAAATTATTTTATATTTGAGATTCTTCAAAGTAGTCACCCTTTGCCTTGATGACAGCTTTGCACACTCTCTCTCAACCAGCTTCGTGAGGTGGTCACCTGGAATGTATTTCAATTAACAAGTGTGCCTTGTTAAAAGTTAATTTGTGGAATTTCTTTCCTTTTTAATGCATTTGAGCCAGTTGTGTTATGTTGTGTTATGACATGGTAGGGGGGTATACAGAAGAAAAGCTATATTTCTTAAAAGACCAAGTCCATATTATGGCAAGAATAGCTCAAAGAGAAACGACAGTCGATCATTACTTTAAGACATGAAGATCAATCAGGAAAATGTCAAGAACTTTGAAAGTTTCTTCAAGTGCAGTTGCAAAAACCATCAAGCGCTATGATGAAACTATCTCTCATGAGGACCGCCACAGGAAAGGAAGACCCAAAGTTACTTCTGCTGCAGAGGATAAGTTCATTAGTTACCAGCCTCAGATCAGAAATTTCAAGTTCAAGTAACAG
Source organism: Salvelinus namaycush (assembly GCF_016432855.1). Taxonomy (NCBI): domain Eukaryota; kingdom Metazoa; phylum Chordata; class Actinopteri; order Salmoniformes; family Salmonidae; genus Salvelinus; species Salvelinus namaycush. Next base: position 30,744,347 of record NC_052336.1, on the reverse strand, counting down.
ACACATCTCAACATCAACTGTTCAGAGGAGACTGTGTGAATCAGGCCTTCATGGTTGAATTGCTGCAAAGAAACCACTACTAAAGGACACCAATAAGAATAAAAGACTTGCTTGGGCCAAGAAACATGAGCAATGGACATTAGACCCGTGGTTGAGAGCTTCAATTTCCTTGGTGTCCACATCAACAACAAACTAGAATGGTCCAAACACACCAAGACAGTCATGAAGAGGGCACGACAAAGCCTATTCCCCCTTAGGAAACTAAAAAGATTTGGCATGGGTCCTGAGATCCTCAAAAGGTTCTACAGCTGCAACATCGAGAGCATCCTGACCGGTTGCATCACTGCCTGGTATGGCAATTGCTCGGCCTCCGACCGCAAGGCACTTCAGAGGGTAGTGCGTACGGCCCAGTACATCATTGTGGCAAAGCTGCCTGCCATCCAGGACCTCTACACCAGGCGGTGTCAGAGGAAGGCCCTGAAAATTGTCAAAGACCCCAGCCACGCCAGTCATAGACTGTTCTCTCTACTACCACATGGCAAGCGGTACCGGAGTGCCAAGTCTAGGACAAAAAGGCTTCTCAACAGTTTTTAACCACAAGCCATAAGACTCCTGAACAGGTAACCAAATGGTTACCCGGACTATTTGCATTGTTTGCTCCCCCAACCCCTCATTTACGCTGCTGCTACTCTCTGTTTATCTTATATGCATAGTCACTTTAACTATACATTCATGTACATACTACCTCAATAAGCCTGACTAACCAGTGTCTGTATATAGCCTTGCTACTCTTTTTGTCAAATGTCTTTTTACTGTTGTTTTATTTCTTTACTTACCTACACACCCACACCTTTTTTTCCACACACTATTGGTTAGAGCCTGTAAGGTCTACACCTGTTGTATTCGGCGCACGTGACAAATAAACTTTGATTTGATTTCTGTCCTTTGGTCTGTTGATTGCAAATTTGAAATGTTTGGTTCCAACCGCTTCGTGAGACGCAGAGTAGGTGAACGGATTATCTCTGTGTGATTCCCACCGTGAAACATGGAGTAGGAGGTGTGATGGTGTTGCTGGTGACACTTCAGTGATTTATTTAGAATTCAAGGCAAACTTAACCAGCATGGCAACCACAGCATTCTGCAGCGATACGCCATTCCATCTCGTATGCGCTTAATGGGACTATAAGTTGTTTTTCAATAGGACCCAACACACCTCCAGGCTGTGTAACGGCTATTTGACCAAGAAGGAGAGTGATGGATTGCTGGCCTCCACAATCACCTGACCTCAACCTAATTGAGATGTTTTGGGATGAGTTGGACTGCAGATTGAAGGAAAAGCAGCCAACAATTGCTCAGCATATGTGGGAACTCCTTCAAGACTGCTGGAAAAGCATTCCTCATGAAGCTGGTTGAGAGAATGCCAAGAGTGTGCAAAGATGTCATCAAGGCAAAGGGTGGCTACTTTGAAGAATCAAATTATAAAACTTTTTTTGATTCCATATGTGTTATTTCATCGTTTTGATGTCTTCACTATTATTCTACAATGTATAAAATAGTAAAACATAAAGAAAAACCCTTGAATGAGTTGGTGTGTCCAAACTTTTGACTGGTACTATATACATTTATTACAACCACTTATTCACAGTTTATGCTATATCTTTTTTTAAAGCATAAAGGCCACATTATGCAATCATAATCCATTACCCATGCTGTCTCTGAATCAAATAAATTGGCTTTACTTTTAAAAAGTAAGAAAAACGATTTCTACAATTGTCACGATCGTCGTCAGGGTGGAAATGACCGGACCAAGGTGCAGCATGGTGAGCGTACATTTCTTTTTTATTTATAAATGTCGCCAACAAAACAAAGAATAAGGAAACGGCCGTGAAGCTTACTAGGGCTATACAGGCCACTAACAAAGTAAACTACCCACAAACAACAAAGGAAAAAAGGCTGCCTAAGTATGATTCCCAATCAGAGACAACGATAGACAGCTGTCCCTGATTGAGAACCATACCCTGCCAAAACATAGAAACAGAAAACATAGAAATAAAGAAACTAGAATGCCCACCCTAGTCACACCCTGGCCTAACCAAAATAGAGAATAAAAGCCTCTCTATGGCCAGGGTGTGACAACAATGTCTACATTGTGTACAGAACATATTTAGGTTAGAACACTTGTCAGCATTTGCAGTGTAGAGAGGGTTACAATAATGTTCTCTTGGAGTAGCGTACAATAGTTCTCTATATGATCAGATACTGTATCTAAATCATAGCCATAAGGCAGTTTCGGCAAATGCCAGATTGGACGATTTTTAGCCCATTGGGACTGTCTAAATTGTGGTTTGTCCACAGAATGATCATTATTTGCCGTTGTGTTAAGTGCCCAGAACAATGTCTAGTCCCAGTCCGTCCCTGCATTTAATGCGTATTAAAACATTCCAAATGTTTATCTGGGAGATGAAGCGAGGCTGTTATTGTTGTGGTCGATAAGGGTGGCTGAAGCCTCAGGTAGCCCGGGGAGCTGTGACACTTCTCCAGTTGTTCTTCTGCCCCCTCCTGTAGTTGTTTGCCTCTGCCATTCTCTCCATTCTCTCCTCTCCTGTGCTGCCATTCTCTACATGTTCGTCTCTGTTTCCATTCTCTCCTCTGCTTCCTCAGATAGAAAATGGGGAAAAGCAGACCCTATAGTCTCCTCCAGCAGGAGAGATGGTAAGAAATGTAGAGAGAGCAAGATACAAATTGAGAGAGGGAGAAAGATTTACAAAGAGAGAGGATATTTTAGAGGGTGAGAGAGACATTAAGAGAGCGAGAGAGATAAAAATTGGGAGGAAGAGAAATTGAGAGAGATCAAGGTGAATATATACAGAACGGGTGTGACAGAGAAAGAGGATAGCAGGTGAATAGACAAGTGGTAGTTTCTTCCATCAAGTGGAGTAGAGTGGCTCGGTGAGAGTGAGATAATGACTTTTAATAAAACATGTTGAGCCCTCTCAGAGGATGCATCCCAAATGGCATCCTATTCCCTGCATAGTGCACTACGTAGGAAATAGGGTTCCATTAGGGATATGCATCCAGAGGCTGTGCTTCTCCACATCATTGTCACTAGCTGAGAGAGATTTAGATTTAATGTTTAGTCTTTAGTATTCACGTAAGAAAAAGTGAAAATCTTACGCTTCGAGCTCCAACGTACTGGACAAAGTGAAATAATGAAAATGGTAACAAAAAACAACAAAAATATAAATAAACTCCGCAAAAAAAAGAAAAGTCCTCTCACTGTCAACCTTGTTAATTTTCAGCAAACTTATCCTTTCAATATTTGTATTAACATAAGATTCTACAACTGAGACATAAACTGAACAAGTTCCACAGACATGTGACTAACAGAAATTTAATAATGTGTCCCTGAACAAAAGGGGGGGTCAAAATCAAAAGTAACAGTCAGTGTGGCCACCAGCTGCATTAAATACTGCAGTGCATCTCCTCCTCATGGTCTGCACCAGATTGGCCAGTTATTGCTGTGAGATGTTACCCCACTCTTCCACCAAGGCACCTGCAAGTTCCCGGACATTTCTGGGGGGAATGGCCCTAGCCCTCACCCTCCGATTCAACAGGTCCCAGGCGTGCACAATGGGATTGAGATCCGGGCTCATCGCTGGCCATGGCAGAACACTGACATTCCTGTCTTGCAGGAAATCACGCACAGAGCGAGCAGTATGGCTGGTGGCATTGTCATGCTGGAGGGTCATGTCAGGATGAGCCTGCAGGAATGGTACCACATGAGGGAGAAGGATGTTTTCCCTGTAAAACACAGCGTTGAGATTGCCTGCAATGACAACAAGCTCAGTCCGATGAAGCTGTGACACACCGCCCCAGACCATGACCGACCCTCCACCTCCAAATCGATCCCGCTCCAGAGTACAGGCCTCGGTGTAACGCTCATTCCTTTGGTGATAAACGCAAATCCGACCATCACCCCTGGTGAGACAAAACTGCAACTAGTCAGTGAAGATCACTTTTTGCCAGTCCTGTCTGGTCCAGCGAAGGTGGGTTTGTGCCCATAGGCGACGTTGTTGCCGATGATGTCTGGTGACGACCTGCCTTACAACAGGCCTTCAAGCCCTCAGTTCAGCCTTTCTCAGCCTATTGCGGACAGTCTGAGCACTGATGGTGGGATTGTGCGTTCCTGGTGTAACTCAGGCAGTTGTTGTTGCCATCCTGTACCTGTCCCGCAGGTGTGATGTTCGGATGTACCAATCCTGTGCAGGTGTTGTTACACGTGGTCTGCCACTGCGAGGACGATCAGTTGTCCACCCTGTCTCCCTGTAGCACTGTCTTAGGCGTCTCAGTACGGACATTGCAATTTTTTGCCCTGGCCACATCTGCAGTCCTCATGCCTCCTTGCAGCATGCCTAAGGCACGTTCATACAGATGAGCAGGGACCCTGGGCATCTTTCTTTTGGTGTTTTCAGTCAGTAGAAAGGCCTCTTTAGTGTACTAAGTTTTCATAACTGTAACCATAATTGCCTACCGTCTGTAAGCGGTTAGTGTCTTAACGACGTTCCACAGGTGCATATTCATTAATTGTTTATGATTCATTGAACAAGCATTGGAAACAGTGTTTAAACCCTTTACAATGAAGATCTGTGAAGTTATTTGGATTTTTACGAATTATCTTTGAAAGACAGGGTCCTGAAGCAGGGACGTTTCTTTTTTTGGTGAGTTTAGCACTATATATTGTGGCAGACCAGGGGGTTGGGTCAAAACGCTTACACAGATCAGACACGGACAGAGTAGGATTAGTTTCAAAGGTGTTTATTAAAATAATAGTTCAAAAGAAAAAAATAGGTCTCCCCCATGAGACCCTCTCCAGGGGTCTTCTTGGCTCCGGGTCTTGCTGTATCCTGGGATCAAAAACTGAACTCACTCCTGTTACCTCTCCAACCGTCCCCAACTATACGGGAGTCCTTTCTTCCCCCCACTCGCTCCCCTGTGTGCTGCCCTTTTGGCAGCTTTATGGGACTTGTACAGCTGGTGTGTACAAGGTGTGTGTAATACAGACAAAACAAAACGAAACTGAAAAATGGATCGGTGGTGACTAGAAAGCCGGTGACGTCGACCGCCGAACACCACCCGAACAAGGAGAAGGGCCGACTTCGGCGGAAGTCGTGACAGTACCCCCCCGCGCGACAACACCGGCCTCGGGGACGACCCGGAGGGCGAGGTGCAGGGCGATCCGGGTGGAGACGGTGAAACTCTTGTAACATTGACGGATCTAGAATGTCCTCCACCGGTACCCAGCATCTCTCCTCCGGGCCGTACCCCTCCCACTCCACGAGCTACTGAAGGCCCCTCGCCCGACGCCTTGAGTCCATGATGGCTCTAACGATATACGCCGGGACCCCCTCGATGTCAAGAGGGGGCGGAGGAACCTCCCGCACCTCAGACTGCTGGAGCGGACCAGCCACCACCGGCCTGAGGAGAGACACATGGAACGAGGGGTTAATGTGATAATCAGGGGGGAGTTGTAACCTATAACAAACCTCGTTCAGTCTCCTCAGGACTTTAAATGGCCCCACAAACCGCGGACCCAGCTTCCGGCAGGGCAGGTGAAGGGGCAGGTTTCGGGTCGAGAGCCAGACCCGATCCCCCGCCTCACTGCGGTGGCGGTCGGCACTCGCCTTTTGTCTCCTGATGGCCCGTTGTAGCCGCACATGGGCAGCGTTCCATGTCTCCTCTGAGTGCCGAAACCATTCATCCACCGCAGGAGCCTCAATCTGGCTCTGATGCCATGGTGCCAGGACCGGCTGATAACCCAGCACACACTGAAAAGGTGATAGGTTGGTAGAGGAGTGGCGGAGGGAGTTTTGGGCCATCTCCGCCCAGGGGATGTAAACCGCCCACTCCCCCGGCCAGTCCTGGCAATAGGACCTCAGAAACCTACCCACATCCTGGTTGACTCTTTCCACCTGCCCGTTGCTCTCGGGGTGGAAACCTGAGGTAAGGCTGACCGAGATCCCCAGGCGTTCCATAAACGCCCTCCAGACTCTAGACGTAAATTGGGGACCCCGATCAGAAACTATATCCTCAGGCACCCCGTAGTGCCGGAATACGTGGGTGAACAGAGCCTCCGCAGTTTGTAGAGCCGTAGGGAGACCGGGCAAAGGAAGGAGACGGCAGGACTTAGATAACCGATCCACAACGACCAGGATCGTGGTGTTACCCCGCGACGGGGGAAGATCCGTCACAAAATCCACCGATAGGTGTGACCACGGTCGCTGTGGAACGGGAAGGGGTTGTAATTTCCCTCTGGGCAGATGTCTAGGTGCCTTGCACTGTGCGCATACCGAACAGGAGGAAACATAAACCCTCACGTCCTTAGCTAAAGTGGGCCACCAGTACTTCCCAGCAAGGCAGCGCACCGTCCGACCGATACCAGGATGACCAGAGGAGGGTGACGTGTGAGCCCAACAGATCAAACGATCGCGGACATCAAACGGAACGTACAGACGCCCAGCTGGACAGTCAGGTGGAGTGGGCTCTGCACGTGACGCCCGTTCGCGTCCACCTCCCACACCACCGGTGCCACCAGGCGAGAGGCTGGAATTATGGGAGTGGGATCTGTGGACCGCTCCTCTGTATCATACAGCCGGGACAGTGCGTCTGCCTTAACGTTCTGGGAACCTGGTTTGTAGGAAAGGGTGAAATCAAAACGGGTGAAAAACATGGCTCACCTTGCGAGGGTTCATTCTCCTCGCCGCCCGGATGTACTCCAGATTGCGGTGGTCAGTCCAAATGAGAAAAGGGTGTCTAGCCCCCTCAAGCCAATGTCTCCACGCTTTCAGAGCCATGACAACAGCCAGCAACTCCCGGTCCCCCACATTATAGTTTCGCTCCGCCGGGCTGAGCTTCTTCGAAAAGAATGCACAGGGGCGGAGCTTTAGTGGCGTACCCGAGCGCTGAGACAGCACAACCCCTATCCCTGCCTCGGACGCGTCCAGCTCAACTATGAATGCTAAGGAAGGATCAGGATGAGCCAGCACGGGAGCCGAGGTAAACAGAGCCTTCAGGTGACCAAAAGCCCTGTCCGCCCCAGCTGTCCACTGCAGTCGCACCGGTCCCCCCTTCAGCAGTGAGGTAATGGGAGCCGCTACCTGACCAAAACCCCGGATAAATCTCCGGTAGTAGTTGGCAAACCCTAAAAACCGCTGCACCTCCTTTACCGTGGTTGGAGTCGGCCAATTACGCACGGCTGAAATGCGGTCATTCTCCATCTCTACCCCTGACGCTGAAAAGCGGTACCCTAGGAAGGAGATGGACTGTTGGAAGAACAGACATTTCTCAGCCTTGACGTACAGGTCATGCTCCAACAGTCGACCAAGCACCCTGCGCACTAGGGACATATGCTCGGCGCGTGTAGCGGAGTATATTAGAATGTCATCTATATACACCACTACACCCTGCCCGTGCAGGTCCCTGAAAATCTCATCTACAAAGGATTGGAAGACTGATGGAGCATTCATTAACCCGTACGGCATGACGAGGTACTCATAATGCCCAGAAGTGGTGCTAAATGCTGTCTTCCACTCATCTCCCCCCTTGATACGCTCCAGGTTGTAAGCGCTCCTGAGGTCCAATTATGTGAAGAAGCGCGCCCCGTGTAATGACTCGGTCATACTGGCTATGAGTGGTAGCGGGTAACTGTATTTTACCGTGATCTTATTTAAACCTCGATAATCAATACACGGGCGCAACCCTCCATCCTTCTTCTTCACAAAAAAGAAACTCGAGGAGACAGGTGAGATGGAAGGCCGAATGTATCCCTGTCCCAGAGATTCGGTGACATATGTCTCCATAGCCACCGTCTCCTCCTGTGACAGAGGATACCAGTGACTCCTGGGAAGTGCAGCGTCTACCAAGAGATCTATCGCACAATCCCCCGGTCGATGGGGTGGTAATTGAGTCGCCTTCTTTTTACAGAAGGCGAGTGCTAAATCGGCATATTCTGGGGGAATGTGCATGGTGGAAACCTGGTTTGGACTTTCCACCGTAGTGGCACCTAAGGAAACACCTACACACCTCCCTGAACACTGACAGGACCATCCCTTGAGAGCCCTCTGTTGCCACGAAATAATCGGATCATGAGAGGCCAACCAGGGAAGACCCAACACAACAGGAAACGCAGGAGAGTCGATCAAGAAGAGACTAATTCTCTCCTCGTGATCCCCCCGCGTTCTCATAGCAATGGGCGCTGTGACCTCCCCAATCAGCCCCGACCCCAAAGGACGACTATCTAAGGCATGTACAGGGAAGGGAACATCAACAGGAACAATAGGGATCCCTAATCTATGTGCCAAAGAGCGGTCAATAAAGTTCCCAGCTGCGCCTGAATCTACTAGCGCCTTATGCTGGGGATGCGGGGAAAACTCAGGAAATTCTATGGGTAACCACATGTGTGCAACAGAGGGCTCTGGGTGAGTTGTGTGCCTACTCACCTGGGATGACCCACCAGTGCTCCGCCTGCTACCTCGACTTCCAGGAGAAACACCCCAGCACCGACCAGCAGTGTGCCCTCTGCGGCCACAGTTGGTGCAGGGAATGGTCCCCCCTCCGGTCTCCCTCCTAGCAGCCCCTCCTAACTCCATAGGTGTTGGATCCAAGGTGCTGGGTAATGGAACGGGCGGACCCCGATCTAGACGTCCGCGGGAGGCCAACAGGTTATCCAGCCGGATAGATAAATCCACCAGCTGGTCCAGGTTGAGAGTGGTGTCCCTGCATGCTAGCTCCCTACGAACGTCCTCTCGTAAACTACACCTGTAGTGATCGATCAGGGCCCGCTCATTCCATCCAGCTGTCAGAGTTCGGAAGTCCAGTGCGAATTCTTGAGCGCTCCTCATCCCCTGTCTCAGATGGAACAATCGCTCTCCCGCCGCTCTCCCTTCAGGTGGATGATCAAAGACTGCCCGGAAGCGGCGAGAGAAGTCCTCATAGTCATCCAGAGTTAGGCCTTCCCTTCCCCAGATGGCGTTGGTCCACTCCAGAGCTTTACCAGTCAGGCAGGAGAGGAGGGCGCCCACCCTCTCGCGTCCCGAAGGGGACGGATGAACAGCCACCAGGTAGAGCTCCAGCTGTAGTAGGAACCCCTGGCACCCGGCTGCTGTTCCGTCATACGCTCCTGGGAGCGAGAGCCGAATCCCACTGGGTCCTGACGATGGAGGGGTGGACATCGGTGTAGGTTGAGGTGCGGGCAGAGGTGATGGGGTATGATTGACCGGGAGACCTCCTCTCTCCCATCTGTCCATTGTTTGCAGCACGCGATCCATGGCTGTCCCTAGACTGTGTAACATGGTCGCGTGCTGTTGGACTTGCTCCTCTACTGGGAGAGAAGGGCTGGCTGCACCTGCTGACTCCATTTGAACAGGTCCGTGATTCTGTCAAGGTTGTGTGCAGAGATGTAGCGGAGTCAAGCGCAGGACACAGGTGTTGAGCAAAACAACGGCGTTTACTCAAACACACAAGCACTAACAACAACCACTAACGAAACAAACAATCACGGACAGAACAGAAATGAATACCAGAGGGTTAAATAGGGAACATGATAGGGGAATTGAAACCAGGTGTGTGTAATACAGACAAAACGAAACTGAAAAATGGATCGGTGGTGACTAGAAAGCCGGTGACGTCGACCGCCGAACACCACCCGAACAAGGAGAAGGGCCGACTTCGGCGGAAGTCGTGACAGCGAGTTGGACACACATATTTGCATGAACACAAATGCACACAGACATACACACACACACACACACACAGAGATACTTTACATTCATCATTTGCCAGAAGGACTGCATTCACTTCTCCATTCTACATAAATCAATCATCTTGTATGAATCACATGTTGTCTACGGTAGGGCTACACTATTACTCCGAAGAGGCATTGTGATCTAATAATCTCCACATATATAGGGCTAATTGAAATAGACACATCACATTGGCAAGGGAATATCCCCTTTGCCTGAGGTGTCTTGGTTGTCGAGTCACTGTCTGGCCTTTAGCTCTCCTTTTCTCTCCCTCTCGCTCTCTTCCGTACAAACCCCCAACCCCCTCTCTCTCTATTTCTTGCTCTATCTTACATACATCCTCCCCTTTCCCCTCCACCTCTCCCTCTCTCGCTTCAGGCTGTATTACCTGCTGATCAATAGAGGCAATGTATGGTCAGGACTCCCATAAACTCCCAAGAGACAGACAGCCACATCACTGGCCAAACACTTTCACTTCCATTCCACACTCATCACTGATGTCGCTGATTATTCGCTGTGGCATGTGTGTGTGTGTGTTTCTGTGTGTGTGCCAGCAACAAAGCCAGAGTTGAGCATGACCGGTAGTGTGTTTGTGTGCGTGGGCACGTTTGATCAACTCTGTTGTTCATCTCTCCTCTTGCCGAGGTCTTTCTCTAAAGTGACACAGGTGTTGCTCTCATTCAAGCTTAATGAATGCATTGTAAATGTATATTACAAATAAAATTCTAATCAAATTATATTTGTCACATAGTCGGAAGTTTACATACACCTTAGCCAAATACATTTAAACTCGGTTTTTCACAATTCCCCACATTTAACCCACGTAAAAATGTCCTGTCTTAGGTCAGTTAGGATCACCACTTTATTTTAAGAATGTGAAATGTCAGAATAATAGCAGAGAGAATGATTTATTTCAGCTTTTATTTATTTCATCACATTCCCAGTGGGTCAGAAGTTTACATACACTCAATTAGTATGTGGTAGCATTGCCTTTAAATTGTTTAACTTGGGTCAAACATTTCAGGTAGCCGTCCACAAGCTTCCCACTATAAATTGGGTTAATTGTGGCCCATTCCTCCTGACAGAGCTGGGGTAACTGAGTCAGGATAGTAAGGCCTCCTTGCTCGCACATGCTTTTTCAGTTCCGCCCACACATTTTCTAGGGATTTAGGGATTTGTGATGGCCACTCCAATACCTTGACTTTGTTGTCCTTATACCATTTTGCCACAACTTTTGAAGTATGCTTGGGGTCATAGTCCATTTGGAAGACCCATTTGTGACCAAGCTTTAACTTCCTGACAAATGTCTTGAGACATTGCTTCAATATATCCATATACATTTCTTCCCTCATGATGCCATCTAGTTTGTGAAGTGCACCAGTCCCTCCTGCAGCAAAGCACCCCCACAACATGATGCTACCCCCGTGCTTCACGGTTGGGATGGTGTTCTTCGGCTTGCAAGCATCCCCCTTTTTCCTCCAAACACAACGATGTTCATTATGGCCAAACAGTTCTATTTTTGTTTCATCAGACCAGAGAACATTTCTCCAAAAAGTACGATCTTTGTCCCTATGTGCAGTTGCAAACCGTAGTCGGACTTTTTTATGGCGGTTAAGGAGCAGTGGCTTCTTCCTTGCTGAGCGGCCTTTCAGGTTATGTCGATATAGGACTCGTTTTGCTGTGGATATCAAATCAAATGTATTTATATAGCCCTTCTTACATCAGCTGATATCTCAAAGTGCTGTACAGAAACCCAGCCTAAAACCCCAAACAGCAAGCAATGCAGGTATAGAAGCACGGTGGCTAGGAAATACTCCCTAGAAAGGCCAAAACCTAGGAAGAAACGTAGAGAGGAACCAGGCTATGAGAGGTGGCCAGTCCTCTTCTGGCTGTGCCGGGTGGAGATTATAACAGAACATGGCCAATATGTTCAAATGTTCATAAATGACCAGCATGGTCAAATAATAATAATCACAGTAGTTGTCGAGGGTGCAGCAAGTCAGCACCTCAGGATTAAATGTCAGTTGGCTTTTCATAGCCGATCATTAAGAGTATCTCTACCGCTCCTGCGGTCTCTAGAGAGTTGAAAACAGCAGGTCTGGGACAGGTAGCACGTCCGGAGAACAGGTCAGGGTTCCATAGCCGCAGGCAGAACAGTTGAAACTGGAGCAGCAGCACGGCCAGGTGGACTGGGGACATCAAGGAGTCATCATGCCAGGTAGTCCTGAGGCATGGTCCTAGGGCTCAGGTCCTCCAAGAGAGAGAAAGAAAGAGAGAAAGAGAGAATTAGAGATAGCATACTTAAATTCACACAGGACACCGGATAAACTGACCCTAGCCCCCCGACACAAACTACTGCAGCATAAATACTGGAGGCTGAGACAGGAGGGGTCAGGAGACCGCATCCGATATAGATTATTTTGCACCTGTTTCCTCCAGCATCTTCCCAAGTTCCTTTGCTGTTGTTCTGGGATTGATTTGCACGTTTCGCACCAATGTACGTTCGTCTCTAAGAGACAGAACGTGTCTCCATGCTGAGCGGTATGACGGCTGCGTGGTCCCATGGTGTTTATACTTGCATACTATTGTTTGTACAGATGAACGTGGTACCTTCAGGCGTTTGGAAATTGCGCCCAAGGATGAACCAGACATTTGTGGAGGTCTACAATTTATTTTCTGAGGTCTTGGCTGATTTATTTAGATTTTCCCATGATGTCAAGCAAAGAGGCACTAAGTTTAAAGGTAGGCCTTGAAATACATCAACAGGTACACCTACAATTGACTCAAATGATCAGTTAACCTATCAGAAGCTTCTAAAGCCATGGGGAGTTCCTCTCCATGGCGTTGAGGCGATTGGAGAAGAAGGCGCTGGAATGTAACTTGAGGTCCAGGGCAGAACACTGGGAAAGGACAGTCCACACTCCGACATCCTAAGCATCGGCCTCCACCACGAATTGGCGGGACGGGTCAGGATGGTACAAAGATGGAAGCTGCGGTGAAATGGTGTTTGAGATCCCCAAAGATTGGAAAGCTGCCGCGGTCATCCCCCTCTTCAAAGGAGACACTCTAGACCCAAACTGTTATAGACTTATATCCATCCTGCCCTGCCTTTCTAAAATCTTCGAAAGCTAAGTTAATTAACAGATCACCGAATTAAATCTAGAATTGGCTTCCTATTTCGCAACAAAGCCTCCTTCGCTCATGCCGCCAAACATACCCTCGTAAAACTGACTATCCTACCGATCCTTGACTTAGGCAATGTCATTTACAAAATAGCCCCCAACACTCTACTCAGCAAACTGGATTTAGTCTATCACAGTGCCATCTGTTTTATCACCAAAGCCCCATATACTACCCACCACTGTGACCTGTATGCTCTTGTTGGCTGGCCCTGACGACATATCCGTCGCCAAACCCACTGGCTCCAGGTCATCTATAAGTCTTTGCTAGGTAAAGCTCTGCCTTATCTCAGCTCACTGGTCACCATAGCAACACCCACCCGTAGCACGCGCTCCAGCAGGTATATTGCACTGGTCATCCCCAAAGCCAACACTTCATTTAGCTGTCTTTCCTTCCAGTTTTCTGCTGCCAATGACTGGAACGAATTGCAAAAATCTCTGAACCTGGAGTCTTATATCTCCCTGTCTAACTTTAAGCATCAGCTGTCAGAGCAGCTTACCAATCACTGTACCTGTACACAGTCAATCTGTAAATAGCACACCCAACTACCTCATCCCCATATTATTACTTACCCTCTTGCTCTTTTGCACCCCAGTATCTCTACTTGCACATCATCATCTGCACATCTATCACTCCAGTATCAATGCTAAATTGTAATTAAATTGTAATTCGCCTCTATGGCTTATTTATTGCCTACCTCCCTGCTCTTCTACATTTGCACACACTGTATATAGATTTTTCTATTTTTCTTTTATTTTGTGTTATTGACTGTACATTTGTTTGTGTAACTCTGTGTTGTTGTTTTTGTCCCACTGTGTGTGTGTGTGTGTGTGTGCATAGAGCCAAATGCAAGGGAATCGCTGCAAAACAATTAAGATATATAAATAATATAGGGGATCAATGTAAATTGTCCTGGTAGCCATTTGATTAACTGTTCAGCGGTCTTATGGGTTGGGCGTAGAAGCTTTTCAGCTGTTTTTTGGTCCCAGACTTGGCTCTCCGGTACTGCTTGCCATGCGGTAGCAAAGAGAACAGTCTATGACTTGGGTGGCTGGAGTCTTTGACCATTTTTAGGGCCTTCCTCTGACACCGCCTGATAAAGAGGTCCTGGATGGCAGAGAGTTCGTCCCCAGTGATGTACTGGCCCGTACGCATTACCCTCTGTAGAGCCTTGCTGTCGGATCATGAGCAGTTGCCATACCAAGCAGTGATGGAGCCAGTCAAGATGCTCTCAATGACGCAGCCAACTAGCAGCGAGGTGAATCATTGCAACCAACAGGGGCTAACAACTCCATCCAATTGAATTTGAAAACTCAGCACGATGCAAACATCTCCGATGAGTCGAGCAATTGCCTGTTTGCGACCATCGTTCAGGAACACATGAAGAAGCCAAGACACAAAATTACATAGAGGCGAAACACTTCGAGAGCAGGCGATTAAGTGCTCACCAATTACTCTGCACTTGACTGTCACCAGCAACTTGGTGCTGGGAAGTGTCCTTGACATGCTGCGAGGTAGTAAGTCATCATTAATTAAAGAAATAAAAAGCAGTCTGCTTACAAGGGCCAATAAATTAGACCATCAAGTGATTATATTGGCTGTAGGAGTTGGGTAGAATGTGTGTGTATCTGTCTTTGTGTGTGTCTGTGTGTCTGTATGTGTGTGTGTGTGTGTGTGTCTGTGTGTATGTGTGTGTAAAAAATAAAGTTAAATGTGTGTGTGTGTGCATGTATGTACAGTGCATTCAGAAAGTATTCACACCCCTTGACTTTTAACACATTTTGTTGCCTGATTTTAAAATGGATTCAATTGAGATGTGTCACTGGCCAACACACAATACCCCATAATGTGAAAGTAGAAATATGTTTTTTATGTTTTTTATTTTTTTGAAATGAATTAACAAAGAAAAGCTGAAATGTCTTCAGTCAATTAGTATTCAACCCCTTTGTTATGGCAAGCCTAAATAAGTTCAGGAGTAAAAATGTGCCTAACAAGTCACATAATAAGTTGCATGGACTCTGTGTGCAATAACAGTGTTTAACATGATTTTTGATTGACGACCTCATCTCTGTACCTCACACATACAATTGTGTGCTCGACTAAGGTCCCTCAGTGGAGCAGTGAATTTCAAACACATATCCAACCACAAAGAGCAGGAAGGTTTTACAATGTCTCGCAAAAAAGGGCACCTATTGGTAGATGGGTAAAAAAAAGCAGACATTGAATATCCCTTTGAGCATGGTACAGTTATTAATTTCCCTTTGGATGGTGTATCAATACACCCAGTTACTACAAAGATACAGGCGTCCTTCCTAACTCAGTTGACGTAGAGGAAGGAAATTTCACCATGGGGTTTCACCATGGGGTGACTTTAAAACAGTTACAGACTTGAATGGTTGGAGAAAATGGAGGATGGAACAACAACATTGTAGTTACTCCACAATACTAACCTAATTGACAAAGTGAAAATAAGGAAGCACGTACAGATTAAAAATATTCCAAAACATTCATCAAATTTGCAACAAGGTACTAAAGTAATATTGCAAAAAATGTGGGAAAGAAATTCACTTTTTTTCCTGAATACAAAGTGTTATGTTTGGGGAATATACAGTACAACACATTACAGAGTACCTTTTTCCATATTTTCAAGCATAGAAGTGGCTGTATCATGTTATGGTTATGCTTGTAATTGTTAAGGACTGTGGAGTTTCTCATGAAAAAAAAACAGAAGTGAGCTAAGCAAAATCCTAGAGAAAATCTGGTTCAGTCTGCTTTCCATTAGACACTGGGTGAGGAATTCACCTCTCAGCAGGACAATTTTGAAAAGAATAATGGTCTACTGTTGCACAATCCAGGTGTGGAAAGTTCTTAGAGAAAGACTCACAGCTGTAATCGCTGGCAAAGGTGCTTCTACAAAGTATTGACTCAGTGGTGTGAATACTTATGTAAAATAAATATTTCTGTATTTCATTATCAATACATTTGCAAACATTTCTAAAAACATATTTTCACTTTGTCACTATGGGGTATTGTGTGTAGAACGGTGAAAGAAAAAATATATTTAATCAGTTTTGAATGCAGTCTAACATAACACAATGTGGAATAAGTCATATAGTATCAATTCTTTCTTAAGGCACTGTATGTACCAATGTTTAAGCTAAAGGTGGGCTGTCCTGTACAATCTGTACTGTATGGGGGCCCTATACAGTAGTCAGTAATGATACAACACTGTATTAAGTAAGTAGCCTTGCACAAACCTTGGCTTGTGCGAGCCGAAATGGTTAATGCGAGCAGGATCTCTCGTTTCTGTAGCCTGAGGCAGCTTGATGTACAAGTACACCCCCTAGACAGGATGCTTGTCTATCCCAGTGCCTTACCCCCAATCTATCTCCTCAATGGTGAGTGCCAAGCATTCGGGCCCATTTTTACAGAAATAGGAAAAGAGGCAGAGGGAGAGAGAGAGAGAGAGAGAGAGAGAGAGAGAGAAAGGGGTGGAGAGAGAGAGGGGGTAGGGAGAGAAAAGATGAAAGGCACACACCAAGCCCGGAAGATTTTACACAACAATACCCAGGTAATACTGTATCATTGTAGATTACAACCAGGCTACGCACATAATTTTCCCTCTGTTAATGTACGTATAAAATCATCATGAGAACACAGATTGAGAACACAGATTGAGTTAAGCATGAGAACACAGATTGAGTTAAGGGAGCTATCAGAGGAGCTGGATGACTAGTGACGAAATGAAATTGGACAGACACGGGAGGAGAAGAGTCATACAGCTGTGTGTGTGTGTGTGTCACAGAGCGGTTTATGAGCAAATTAATAAACCGACCTCAGAACAGCCTGGCTGATTTCAGATTTCTAACTTGCTGACAGGAAGATTGCTCCAACTCGAGTTCTGTTTTACTCACAGATATAATTCAAACGGTTTTAGAAACTAGAGAGTGTTTTCTATCCAATAGTAATAATAATATGCATATTGTACGAGCAAGAATTGAGTACGAGGCAGTTTAATTTGGGAACGAAATTTTTACAAAGTGCAAACAGCACCCCCTATTGAGAAAATTAATTTGGGCACGATTTTTTCCAAAGTGAAAACAGCGCCCCCCTATTCACAAGCAGTTAACCTCGCCCTCTGGATGATAGCGTGGTAAACAGGCAGTGACTCGGATAGTTGTTGTTCTTGATGATCTTTTTGCCTTCTTGTGACATCGGATGTTGTAGATGTCCTGGAGGGCAGGTATTTTGCCACCGATGATGTGTTGGGCAGACCATACCACCCTCTGGAGAGCCCTGCGTTTGCTGGCTGTGCAGTTGCCGTACCAGGCGTTGATACAGCCCGACAGGATGCTCTCAATTGTGCATCTGTAAAAGTTTGTGAGGGTTTTGGCCAAGCCAAATATCTTCAGCCTCCTGAGGTTAAAGAGGCGCTGTTGTGCCTTCTTGGGTGGACCATTTCAGACTGTCAATACAGTTACACACAAAGAGATACACAAAACTTGGCTTGAGAAATAGAATTTAAATGGGGTTTTATGGGTTTCACAAAATGCCTTCCGGACCGGAGACTGTCCTCTTCTCTGTCACTATGAACAGACTTTAATTGTTCTATTATGCTGGGTATTTTCCCCTTGTTTTAATTGGCATGCTGCTTTGGGTTAGTTTGACCATCCAGACTGGTCTCATAGACTAGACATAACATAGTAAACGTAAATCCGAGATACTCAAATGTGTATGATATGTTACGTTTGTTATGCTTACATGAGATATAATTTTACTTTAGGCAAAAACATAGGGAGGGTGGTTGGCCGGGGTGGATGGGTGAGCGCATAACGTGAACGTCTAGTGTAACCGATGTGAAATGGCTAGCTAGTTAGCGGTGGTGCGCGATAATTGCGTTTCAATCGGTGACGTCACTTGCTCTGAGACCTTGAAGTAGTTGTTCCCCTTGCTCTGTGGAGCGATGGGTAACGATGCTTCGTGGGTGACTGTTGTTGATGTGTGCAGAGGGTCCCTGGTTTGAGCCCAGGTTGGGGCGAGGAGAGGGACGGAAGCTAAACTGTTACACTAGCAACCCAAAGGTTGCGAGTTTGAATCTCATCATGGACAACTTCAGCATTTAAGCTAATTAACAACTTTGCAACTACTTAGTTTCTACTTTTCAACGACTTAGCATTTCTGCTAACCCTTCCCCTAATCCTAACCATAACCATTTAAACTAACTTCTAACTTTAACCCTAACCTTAACCCCTAACCCATAGAGCTATATAATGTTAGCGTTAGCCACCTACCCACCTAGCTAACCTTAGCCACAACAAATTGGAATTCGTAGCATATCATACATTTTGAAAATTCGCAACATATTGTACGAATTGGAATTTGTAACACATTGAAACAATTGTAATTCGTAAAATATCATACTAAATGGATGATGGACATCCACAAATTAATACATACCATACGAAACGTAACATACAGGTATCATACTATGCTGAACAAAAATATGAACGCAACATGTAAAGTATTCATGAGCTGAAATAAGAGGCCAGAAATTTTCCAGATGCACAAATAGCTTATTTATCTCAAATTGTGTGCACAAATGTGCTTACATCCCTGTTAGTGAGCATTTATATTTTGCCAAGATAATCCATCTACCTGACAGGTGTGGCATTTTAAGAAGCTGATTAAACAACATAATCATTACAGAGGTGCACCTTGTGGTGTGGACAATAAAAGGCCACTCTAAAATTAGAAGTTTTGTCACACAACACAACGCCACAGAAGTTTTGAGGGAGCATGCAATTGGCATGCTGACTGCAGGAATGTCCGCCAGAGCTGTTGCCAGAGAATTGAATGTTAATTTCTCTACCATAAGCCTCCTCCAACGTTGTGTTAGAGAATTTGGCAGTACGTCCAACCGGCTTCACAACCGCAGACCACGTGTAACCATGCCAGCCCAGGACCTCCACATCTGGCTTCTTCACCTGTGGGATTGTCTGAGATAAGCCAGGATTATTTTATTTTTATTTTTTATATTTACAGGAGTATTTCTGTCTGTAATAAAGCCCTTTTGTGTGGAAAAACTCGTTCTGTTTGTCTGGGCCTGGCTCCCAAGTGGGTGGGCCTATGCCCTCCCAGGCCAACCCATGGCTGCACCCCTGCCCAGTCATGTGAACTCCATAGGTCAGGACCTAATGCATTTATTTAAATTGACTGATTTCCTTTTATGAACTGTAACTCAGTAAAATCATTGTAATTGTTGCATGTTGTGTTTATATTTTTGTTCAGTATAAATGGAGTGTCTCAGATTTATATGCAGAATAATACGAATTGCTCTGAGACCACATTGGACCATCACAGTGACTGACACACAGACGAACCGCCGCCCGCTCCTGCACACACACATAAATACATACACTAGTGCTGAGTGATTAACCAACATTTCTGCTATTTTTCGTTTTTTAAACAAATAATTGACTAAAGCTGGTTCAATTATTTGAATTTAATTTAATTCTGTTTTTTTCTTGGACCTCAATGTGCAGTTTCTGTAGAGATAAATCAGATCAAGCTTGAACTGTGCGATGTAGTAGGGAGTAGTAGGACATAATGTGGTAATTAACTACAATGACCATAATCCATTGCACAACCGCTTAAACTTGTCTGTTCTGTGCGGAGCAGACATGGAGACTGACCGCCTGTGAACACTCGGGAGCAGAGAAGATAGAACGCGCGAACGAGATTGAATGCAGTTGTTTCGAGAGTCTGAAAATACATGATCTAAATGATTGATAGTTGGTATTCAGCAGTCATAAAAGTATGCCTTATTTACTTTGAAGTATGCCTTATTTACTCAGACAGCAGCTCTATAGAGATGAGATGATGACTTGGAATTAAATATTAAAATAATCAAATATAACTGTCACCACCAGTTAGACCCATGCAGTTTCTTATTAGTCACAATCAGCCCTTTTTTATATATTTGTGTATATTTATATATATATAATTTTTATGTGTATCTCTTCTCTCTCTCTCGTTCTCTCTCTGTCCCCCTCTTTCTCCCTATTTTTCTTTCTCACCTTCCCCACAGGGTACCATTCAGGATGTCAAACTAATTTTTGCTCCAAACGGCTACATCACACAATGTCCCAACCTTAATCGCAGTAAGTATAGTAACTGTTATTACCCTTAGCTCATAGCACGTATTTATAAAAGTAAGAGTCCTACTCTAGGATCAGTTGAGCTTTTTAGATAGTAATGAATACAATTGTATGGACAGGGAAGACCTGATCTTAGATCAGCACTCTTACTCAGAGGTACATTATGATTACAAGCTCAGTATGATTAGCATGTTGTTGAGGACACAGGACGGGTTATTCCAACATGTTCCTTGTCCTAAATGTTCCCGTCCTCTTCTTCGTTTTGTCTGAAAAGTGAAGAGGTACTGAGAGAAAGTGGAGATGGCATCCAATAATGTCTCGTTAGCTATACTCCAGTCTCTGTTACTCTTACTAATCCCTCATCATTAGCCAGTGGAACTCCATCTATGTTCTCTCTCTCCCTCTTTCTCGTTCACTCTTTCTCTCACACTTACACACGCACGCACGCACACACACACACACACCTTTTCCCTTTGTCTTTGTCATTTAAATTACATTTTCAAACCTCCCTCCCTCTCTCTCTTTCTCTCTCTCCCTCCTTTTTATTGTCAAACAAATGAAGATGCAGGGCTTGTGTTGTGCACTTGTGGCGATGCTACTGTCTCTGATCAATAAGGCATGCAATCATAGTCTGTCACTCCACTCATCGATATTTGTGTGAACCAGGACTCGCGTCGCACCCGAGAAGCCAATACAGCTCTATTAGGTACAGGACAACAAGCTGCTTAATATTATTATAGAAGTGAACTTTTCTTTCTTCAAACATGCATAAAACATTGTGTAAAAGACAAAAAAAAGAAAATGACCAACAATCCTCTGAAAAAAGAGCCACGTGGCAAGATAGGAAGTGCAAGGAGATGAGTTCAATCACTCAATTTTCTGTAGCTTTGGTTATCCTCTTATATTTTGAGGAACAATGTTTTAGTAAAATTTGTATAAATGTACCTCTTCTCTTTTTCCTCCTCTCTACCTTCTTCCTTTTCTCTTGTCCTTTACTCTTTTATCCCCTCTCCCACTCCTGTCTTTCTTTGTCCATCCTTTTCTCCTGTTGAGCCTGTCCGACATGCAGTGATTTCCTGAGCCTGGTGCAAGGCATCATGGACCTTCAGGAGTTGCTGGCCAAGATGACCCTGAAGGTGAGAGGGACCACCCATTCAAAAAAATTGCATTTTGAACTTTAACCTCAAACAAGCGACCTTATAAGTGATGTGGTGTGATGCTTTATGTCCCAACATTCTACCTGAGAGACCTTAGTCTGGGAACATGAACACGCTCACCCGCGCACATACACACACACAAAAAGCCTTGAATCAAAGCCCTCTCTTCCTTCTCCAAAGGGCAGGTAGGTATGATCAGAGGTCATACAACAGACACACACACACACCCACACAGGATAGGTATGATCGGAGATCACAGTGGTGTCATTAAATGGCAGCCGTCTCGGCCCTGTGGGACACTAACAGGGGCTGAACATGATGTTCCTCTCAGCACGACACTCAAGCATGTGCATGTATGTGTGTGCATGCTCGTGTGTGTGTGTGTGTGTGTGTGTGTGTGTGTGTGTGTGTGTGTGTGTGTGTGTGTGTGTGTGTGTGTGTGTGTGTGTGTGTGTGTGTGTGTGTGTGAAGCAAGGACAGCCCACCAGCCAGACCTAGGCTTGGAGATCCCACTGTGAATAACTGCCTCCTCCTTCATTATAATAGACCCGAAGCTCTCACTTTGTCAATATCCCAATTGGCACCCTATTCCCTATTTTGACTAGGGCCCATAGGGTTCTGGTCAAAAGTAGCGCACTATATAGGGAATAGGGTGGTATTTGGGGCACAGACTGTCTGACTTCCCTGCTTACACAGCAACGCAGCGTGTAGAAATGGCACTTTCCTCCCCTCGTGGCTGTGAACGAGGGAGGGTGGGATAGAGTGGTGAAAGGGAAGAGGGTGATGGAGGTGGTGGATGAATAATTGCTAACCTCTTGGTGCCCGGCTAGCTGTATAATATACAGTGTCAGGGAGAGTGAGCTGAGAATAGAAGTTCCATGCATGAATTAGCAGTGGCTGTGTGTGTGTGTGTGTGTGTGTGTGTGTGTGTGTGTGTGTGTGTGTGTGTGTGTGTGTGTGTGTGTGTGTGTGTGTGTGTGTGTGTGTGTGTGTGAGAGAAAGAGAGATAGAAGGGTTTGCAAATGAGCTTAGTCAGAGCCTATATGCATGTTTTGTGCTGTTGATGACATGAAATGGATGACACACACACTTTGACAGTCTTGTAGCATGTCATATCTTGGCTTGAGTATACTGCAAGTGTAGTCTATTTTATTACGTCTTCAATATATTTTCCCTGAGTACGAACTCATGCACTTATGCTACTCATGCACGCACGCACGCGCGCACGCGCGCACACACGCACACACGCACACACACACACACACACACACACACACACACACACACACACACACACACACACACACACACACAAATACATAAATGATTGGTATGTCCCATCGTACCCTTATGATGCTGGTGCTATGGTGCTGTGGAAGCCAGCCTGTAGTGGTCCCGTAAAACGTTTAAAAAACGTAATGTTAGATAGTTCCTCACCCTGGAGTCCCCTCAGTCTATGGAGGAAATATCTAACATCAAGTTGCAAAATACTGAACTTGGCCTTTAAGCATCACCATATTATTTTGAAATAGTTTTTCAAATAATGTGCTTTTTGACAGCTCCTGTATCCAAAGCTCATGGCTCAAATTTGACAAAAATTACAATTAATTGTGTGATTGATGTAGGCTTACCTTGGCATGACATTATTGATAGCCGTGTGATTCTATCTCGGAGATGGAGGAGAGACATGGAGGCCAAGCTGGCTTAGATAGCCTAGCTAGCCTGGAGCCTCAAATGGAGGGTGCTAACAAACATTTACAACACTGCAGGAGCTGTGATTATTTTTGCTTTATTCCGGGACAATGTGGACTGCCCGAACTTTCAATGTAGCAACACTTTGCTTGCAAAGGACTACAGGGATGAACTGGCTACTCTTAGCAAACAAGTAGTGAACCTACATAAGCTACTGGGGAATCCACACCCTCCTACTTCCTCTTCTACCCCAGTAGACGGATGCCCGCTCTGGCCAGGTGGAAGTGTCAATGCCGTGTCGTCTCTCCACAGCCGACTGGCCGGTACTCTGCAGGGATCCCTCCTTGACGGGGTCTCCCCCTTCCCTGGAGAATGGAGCTAGAAGGATGCTCCTGGATGACTTGGTGGATGTTCCTGTTCTCAATCCAAACAACCAGCCATAGAGATATGGAAGTCGAACAGCATCCTCTGGCATTGGGGGCCTCCTAGACCAGACACAGACCAGAAACAGCTTCGCCTTCTTCCCTGGAGGCTTCAGATTCGAGATCGGATCCGGAGGTACCTGCAATCCTCAGAGCTCCCACCTTCATCTGACTGTGAGGCTGTCTGAGGCTCCTGCCCATTCATCATCCACGATGGATACTACAAACGGCTTGGGTCCATCGGGCCCCACCGCCCTTCGGTCCTCAAGGGTTTTGCGAAAACACTCGAGGCAAAAGAATGGCCGGACCTCCTCAGCCATTGCACCAGCTGTCGTCATCGGCTGTTCTATGGTTATAAACATCATTGTTCCCTCGGCAAAAACCATGTGCTATCCTGGAGCAAGAGTACAGGACATTACAAGGCTTGCTTCCGACCGTTCTACGACAGATGCCGGGAACTGATGCTGTCGTCGTCCGTGTAGGGTCAAACAACATTAGGAGGGCTAGCTCGGAACATCTGAAAATGTATTTTAAAGAACTGATTTTACCAATGAAAGACTCCAAAAATCGGCCAATTATTATTTACCATTGTTAGGCTGCGGGTGTGAAAGATTCAGCAGGATACTGGCATTATACACCTGGCTAAAAGATTACTGTAGCTCTGTTGGATTCACTTTGACACCTTCTGGAACAGAAGATGCTCTACAAGAATGACGGAGTCCATCCAAATAATTTTGCCCCCTGGACTCTATCCACGCATTTCAAGTCTGCGTTGAGACAATGACATCAATGACCAAGACCAGCTCAGTTAAAACTTCTTATGGCTGCAAGCCCGATGTCGGTACACTTATGACAACAGCCAGCTCAAGTGCAGGGCGCGAAATTCAAAATATATTTTTTAGAAATATTTAACTTTCACACATTAACAAGTCCAATACAGCAAATGAAAGATAAACATCTTGTGAATCCAGCCAACATGTCCGATTTTTAAAATGTTTTACAGCGAAAACACCACGTATATTTATGTTAGCTCACCACCAAATACAAAAAAGGACAGACATTTTTCACAGCACAGGTAGCATGCACAAAACCAACCAAACTAACCAAGAAACAACTTCATCAGATGACAGTCTTATAACATGTTATACAATAAATCTATGTTTTCTTCGAAAAATTTGCATATTTGAGGTATAAATCAGTTTTACATTGCAGCTACCATCACAGCTACCGTCACAAATAGCACCGAAGCAGCCAGAGTAATTACAGACACCAACGTGAAATACCTAAATACTCATCATAAAACATTTCTGAAAAATACATGGTGTACAGCAAATGAAAGACAAGCATCTTGTGAATCCAGCCAATATTTCCGATTTCTTAAGTGTTTTACAGCGAAAACACAATATAGCATTATATTAGCTTACCACAATAGCCAGAAACACAAGCCATTTACCAGCAGCAAAAGTTAGCGATCGTAACAAATCAGCAAAAGATATATAATTTTTGACTAACCTTGATAAGCTTCATCAGATGACAGTCCTATAAAATCAGGTTATACATACACTTATGTTTTGTTCGTAAATGTGCATATTTAGAGCTGAAATCAGTGGTTATACATTGTGCTAACGTAGCATCTTTTTCCCAGAATGTCCGGATATTTTTATGACACTCACCTATTCTGACCAAATAACTATTCATAAACGTTACTAAAAAATACATGTTGTATAGGAAATGATAGATACACTAGTTCTTAATGCAATCGCCGTATTAGAATTCTAAAAATAACTTCATTACGACATCCAGCTTACGTTATGGCGAGAGAGTGCCCAAAATCTGGGCGCAAACTAATAGTACACATGTTCGACAGATATATGAAATAACATCATAAAATGGGTTCCATCAGAATGTTGTACAAGGGGTCCTTTGTCGGGAACAATCGTTGTTTGGTTTTAGAATGTCCTCTTCTCCAGTCAATTAGCACGGAAAGCTAGCAAAGTGGCGCGAAGCTGTCCTTCGTGAACAAACGCAGACAACGCAACACGCCTAACGTCCCGAAAAAATTTCAATAATCTAATAAAACTATATTGAAAAAACATACTTTACGATGATATTGTCACATTTATCAAATAAAATCAAAGCCGGAGATATTAGCCGTCTATAACGACAGCTTTTCAGAAGGCAATCCCCGGGTACTTCTCGCGCCTTCCAGAAAACAGGAAATTGGTGTCACGTCATGCCAAGAGCTCTTATTCGACCTCAGATCAAGTTATACACTCCATTTCTTCTCTCACTGCCTGTTGACATCTAGTGGAAGGCGTATGAAGTGCATGTATACTAATACATATCAAGCACATTTATAGGCAGGCCCTAGAACAGAGCATCGATTTCAGATTTTCCACTTCCTTTCAGGAAGTTTGCTGCAAAATGAGTTCTGTTTTACTCACAGATATAATTCAAACGGTTTTAGAAACTAGAGAGTGTTTTCTATCCAATAGTAATAATAATATGCATATTGTACGAGCAATAATTGAGTACGAGGCCGTTTGAAATGGGCACCTTTTATCCAGGCTACTCAATACTGCCCCTGCAGCCCAAAGAAGTTAATCCCTACCATTGTGTCACTTAGTTGTCATAATGCTGCAGCAAATGTACATTATCCAAGGGGCGTTGGAAGATACAATGTAAGTAACTTAAAACTTCTTCAGGATTGGTGGGTCCCCTGCATTGGTTGAGCTAATTTAGGCTAATGCGATTTGCATGAGGTTGTAGGTAACAAGAACATTTCCCAGGACAAAGACATATCGGATATTGGCAAAATGCTTAAATGCTTGTTAATCTAACTGCACTGCCCAATTTACAGTAGCTATTATATTGAAAGGATACCACGCTATATTGTTTGAGAGTGCACAGTTTTGAATATGAAAAGTTAATAATAAACAAATTAGGCACATTTGGGCAGTCTTGATACAGCATTTTGAACAGAAATGCATTGGTTCATTGGAACAGTCTAAAACGTTGTACATGCACTGCTGCCATCTAGTGGACAAAATCTAAATTGCACCTGGGCTTGAATAATACATTATGGCTTTTCTCTTGCATTTCAAAGATTATGTATTATCTTTTACCAGATCTAATGTGATTTATTCTCCTACATTCCTTTCACATTTTCACAAACTTCAGTGTTTCCTTTCAAATGGTACCAAGAAATGCATGTCCTTGCTTCAGGGCCCGAGCTACAGGCAGTTAGATTTGGGTATGTCATTTTAGGCGAAAATTAAAAAAAATGGGGCGGATCCTTTTAGTTTATGTCCCCTTAACTGCCCTGAATGCCTCTGTTGATCCTACAGCTATTGTATGCAATAATCATGTGCCTATGAACCAGACTTATACTGTTAGCACTGAGGTGTGCCCTAGTAGGAAGTCCACCGTATGCAGCTCACCCTGCACTATCAGTTCAAACTTAAAATAAATTAGCATGTCTATTTCTGATAAGCTACCCAGTAAAGCATTAAAAACAGTAGAGCATCCCAAAAAGTGGTATAAATAGCCCACATTAACATGAGCCTAAGAAACAAGGGTCACAAAATCAATAACGTAATAATCCAGGCTGTATCACATCCGGCTTTAATAATCCAGGCTGTATCACATCCGGCCTCGATTGGGAGTCCCATAGGGCGGCACACAATTGGCCCAGCATCGTCCAGGTTTGGCCGGGGTAGGCCATCATTGTAAATAAGAATTTGTTCTTAACTGACTTGCTTAGTTAAATAAAGGTTAAAAAAATTTTTTTTAACATGCTAGTTACAGATGACAGTCAGAATATGAATATCTCTGAAACTCACTAATACCGCTGATGATAAAGTGGTAGCAATACATTGTGATAACATTTACAGAAACTACAAAATTGCCAATGGGGGCGGTATTGCGGTCTACATTCAGAACCACATTCCTGTAAAGCTTAGAGAGGATCTCATGTTCAATACGGTTGTAGTAATATGTGACTGACCACCTCGATTCATTCTTATGTAGCAACATTTGAAATTATGTTTTTTACATTGGATAAAAGTAGACTCAGATTGTATATCATTCACTGCAGTTGAGGAACACATGGGAAAGTAATTCTGCTTTGGAAGTTGATAAACTTGTAACCCCACTTTTTAGAAAATGGCCCTTGAACGTTTTGGTACACCTACTGGAAAGCTCTTCTTTGTCTACATCCATTCATTGTCGTTCACATCCTCTTAAGCCCCACCCATATCTTTAAGGATTCACATGTGAGGTAATGTGCTCAGTGGTGTAAAGTACTTAAGTAAAAATACTTTAATGTACTACTTAAGTCATTTTTGGGGGGTATATGTACTTTACTATTTATATTTGACAACTTTTACTTTTACTCACCTACTTTACAGAAAAAAATAATATACTTTCTGTTCATTTTTGTTGTTGTAATGGAAAAGTATAAACAAGAAAACCACAGGCTGCATGACATCAGCAGCCTGGGTGTGATAATGTTGCGTTTAGGAGGTAGGTGAAGGAGTCAGGCGCAGGAGAGCAGAGATGTCTGAGAAACGTATATTAATTGGCAAGTCCCCCAACACAGGTATGGTACAATCAAAAAAGGTACAACGCCCTCGACAACAGAGAACCCGAATAAACGCATGGAGGAACAAACAACGTTCCGAAAATAACCCACTCTTATGAATCCGTGATAACAAAAAATGGCATAACCTCACCGAGCACATCACAATGAAAGAATAATCCCGCACAAACCTAGGCAGGCAACAGGGTAAATATATACACACAGAAATTAAGGCAAATGAAACCAGGTGTGAAAAGAACCAAAGACAAAACAAACAGAAAAGGAAAAAGGGATCGGTGATGGCTAGTAGACCGGCGACGCCGACCGCCGAGCGCCGCCCGAACAGGGAGAGGAACTACCTTCGGTGGAAGTCGTGACACTGGGGGTCCAAAATAGCAGAACTGGTGCATTTTAACACCAATAAACCAATCTGTTTAAAAATGAATTCAGTATATGTTAATATGTTAAGCAAACCAGGCAACTAAAAGCAACTTTATCAACAACATGTTTTATTTGTTTCTAGATTGTTGGAAGGTGTAAACGGTAAAGGGAAATCGTTTCTTGCATAGTGGAGTCTTTTGTTTAGACATGTATATAGCTAGCTAGCTATCAGTCAACCTACCTCGGTGAAATCATCAACATGAATTTATCACAACTTGCTGTATAAATGCTGTATAAATTTGCTTTAACTTCTACTTGCACACAATCCCGGATCCGGGAGCACCCTCATCAGTAAAAAAGCTGACTAGCATAGCCTAGCATAGCGCCACAAGTAAATACTAGCATCTAAATATCATGAAATCACAAGTCCAAGACACCAGATGAAAGATACACATCTTGTGAATCCAGCCATCATTTCTGATTTTTAAAATGTTTTACAGGGAAGACACTATGTATTTCTATTAGCTAACCACGATAGCAAAAGACACAACTTTTTTTTCCCACCATTTTTTTCCTGCATAGGTAGCTATCACAAATTCGACCAAATAAAGATATAAATAGTCACTAACCAAGAAACAACTTCATCAGATGACAGTCTGATAACATATTTATTGTATAGCATATGTTTTGTTAGAAAAATGTGCATATTTCAGGTATAAATCATAGTTTTACATTGCAGCCACCATCACAACTCTCACCAAAGCAACTAGAATAACTACAGAGACCAAAGTGAATTACCTAAATACTCATCATAAAACATTTTAGAAAAATACACAGCGTACAGCAAATGAAAGACAAAGATCTTGTGAATCCAGCCAATATTTCAGATTTTTTAAGTGTTTTACAGCGAAAACACAATATAGCATTATATTAGCTTACTACAATAGCCAACCACACAACAGCATTGATTCAAGCCAACAATAGCGATAACGAATAAACCAGCAAAAGATATAAATTTTTTCACTAACCTTCTCAAACTTCTTCAGATGACAGTCCTATAACATCATATTACACAATACATATAGAGTTTGTTCGAAAATGTGCATATTTAGCGGCACAAATCGTGGTTATACAATGAGAATAGTAGCCAAGCTGCCAACAAAATGTCGGGAGAAATCTTGGGAGAGGCACCTAATCTAATCAGTAACTAATCATAAACTTCACTAAAAAATACAGGTTGGACAGCAAATGAAAGATACATTAGTTCTTAATGCAACCGCTGTGTTAGATTTTTTAAATTAACGTTACTACGACATACAGCGTGCGTTAAATCGAGACCGCACCGATATTAATGGCGGAATAGTAGTTTCACATTTTTCAACAGAACAACGAATTAACATCATAAATAGTTCTTACTTTTTGATGAGCTTCCATCAGAATCTTGGGCAAGTTGTCCTTTGTCCAGAAGAATCGTTGCTCGGTTGTAGATTGTCGCCTTCAACTTTGGAATTAGCAGTAAACATTAGCCATGTGGCGAAGACGTGCCCAACTCACTATAACGCAGCACAAAGAAATATCCGAAAATCGCAATATACTGATATAAACTGATATAACTCGGTTTAAAATAACTACATTAGGATGTCTTTAACACCTATATCGAATAAAATCAGAGCCGGATATATCTAAGGCCTATAACGGGAGCTTTCCAGAACGCCATCCTGAGGTCTGTCTTGCGTCATGGCGAATGTTGAAAAGAGTGTACCCCACGTACCCAGACCCTTTATATGGCCTCAGATCTGCCTAGCAACTCCATTTAAATTCTCACTACTTGCTGACATCTAGGGGAAGGCGTATGCAGTGCATGTCGACCAATAGAACACATGAAAATTAATAAACTGACCCTAGAACAGAGTGACTGATTTCAGATTTCTCACTTCCTGACAGGAAGTTTGCTCCAACTTGAGTTCTGTTTTACTGACAGATATAATTCAAACGGTTTTAGAAACTAGAGAGTGTTTTCCAATAGTAATAATAATATGCATATTGTACGAGCAAGAATTGAGTACGAGGCAGTTTAATCTGGGAACGAAATTTTTACAAAGTGAAAACAGCACCCCCTATTGAGAAAAGGTTTTAAAGCAGTATCCAAATCCATCGGATTTAGTGATCACAAATAGTAGTCATATCTAGGGAAATCAAAGTGTATAGGTCATACAAGAAGTTTTGTAGTGATTCCTATGTTGATGATGTAAATAATATTTTCTGGTTTGTGGTGTGTAATGAGGAACAACCAGATGCTGCACTTGACACATTTTTGAAATTGCTTGTTCCAGTTACTAATAAGCATGCACCCATGAAGAAAATGACTGTAAAAACTGTTCAGACACCTTGGAGTGATGAGGAATTAAAAAAATTGTATG
The DNA here is from genome assembly GCF_016432855.1 of Salvelinus namaycush. Lineage (NCBI taxonomy): Eukaryota > Metazoa > Chordata > Actinopteri > Salmoniformes > Salmonidae > Salvelinus > Salvelinus namaycush. Next base: position 30,713,562 of record NC_052336.1, on the reverse strand, counting down.
GTTGAGAGGGATGAGGCAAAAGGAATGTCAAATAATTCTGCTGCACAACCGATTGGCTGCACAACCATACTGCAAATTGAGAAATCGTGTGACTCAACTTAATAAAAAGAAGAAGAAACTATTCTATAAAACAAAGATACATGATATAAAGAATGATAGTAAAAAGCTTTGAAGCTCCTTAAATGAAATTTTAGGCAAAAAGGCAAACTCAGCTCCATTACTCATTGAATCAGATGACTCATTCATCATACAATCCACTGACATTGCCAACTACTTTATGGATTTTATTGACAAGATTAGAAAACTTAAGCATGACATGCCAACAACAAATGCTGACACTACACAAACCAAGTATAACTTACCAAATTATAAAAGACAAGCAATGTCATTTTAATTTCAGGAAAGTGAGTGTGGAAGAGGTGGAACAATTATTGTTGTCTATCAACAATGAAAAGCCACCGGGGTCTGACATCTTGGATGGAAAATTACTGAGGAAAATAGCAGACGATATCGCCACTCCCATTTGCCATATCTTCAATCTAAGCCTACCAGAAAATGTGTGCCGTCAAGCCTGGAGGGAAGCAAAAGTAATTCCACTACCCAAGAACAGTAAAGCCCCCTTTACTGGCTCAAATAACTGACCAAACAGCCTGTTGCCAACCCTTAGTACATAAAAAAAAAAATGTGTTTGACTGGATACAATCCTATTTTACTGTAAACAAATGGACAACAGACTTCCAGCACCCTAATAGGGATGGACTTTCAACAAGCACAGCACTTACACAAATGACTGATGATTGGCTGAGAGAAATTGATAATAAAAAGATTGTTCTGTTAGACTTCAGTGCAGCTTTTTTTGGTCTGCTGCTGAAAAAATGTATGTGTCATGAATTTACACCTGTGCTATATTGTGAATAAAGAGTTACATGTTCAACAGAAAGCAGAGAGTGTTCTTTAATGGAAGCCTCCAACATATTCAAGGTATAATCAATATTTCCCCAAGGGTAGCTGTCAAGGCCCCTTGCTTTGTTCAAACTTTACTAATGACATGCCACTGGATTTGAGCAAAATCTATGTGTCTATGTGTGTCTATGTATGCGGTTGACTCAACACTATACATGTTCGCTACTATAGCGACTGAAATGACTGCAACACTTTAAAAAGAGCTGCAGTTACTTTCAGAATGGGTGGCAAGGAATTAGTTAGTCCTAAATATTTCCAAAACTAAAACTATTGTATTTGGGAAACCCTAAAACCCTAAACCTCAACTATGTTTTGTAATGAATAATGTGGAAATTTAGCAAGTGACTAAACTGCTTGGAGTGACACTGGATTGTAAACTGTCATGGTCAAAACATGTTGATACTACAGTAGCTAAGATGGGGAGAAGTCTGTCCATAATAAAGCGCTGCTCTGCCTTCTTAATTAACAGCACTAACAACATGGCAGGTCCTATAGGCCCTAGTTTTGCCGCACCTGGACTACTGTCCAGTTGTGTGGTCAGGTGACACTAACAGGGACTTACAATTACAAATACAAATTACTAATTGGCTCAGAACAGGGCAGCACGGCTAGCCCATATGTGTACACGGAGAGCTAACATTAAAAATACGTATGTCAATCTCTCATGGCTCAAAGTGGAAGGGAGATTGTCATCATCAATACTTGTTTTTGTAAGAAGTGTTGACAAGCTGAATGTACCGAGCTGTCTGTTTAAACTACTAGCACACAGCTCAGACTCCCATGCATACCCCAAAATACATGCGGACTGTACTACATACAGCCATGACTACATGGGACTCTATTCCACATCAGGTAACTGATACACGTAGTGACATAATGGCTGCAACCCAGCAAATGGGTCATCCAAACATTTGTAGAGTGTAGAATAAAGGAAGGACAACTAGAAATGAATAATGGATTTAATTCTGAAACACCGGGGGCTAAACACACACCAATGTGCATTTCTATGTGTAGCCAGTTGTTTTTGCAATTTTGTCCTCTTGCTCTTCTTGCTGTTTGAAGTGGACTATAGTGCTGCAGTATTGAAATGGATGATGATGTGTATGTATCTGTGTTTGTGTGCGTTTGTGTGTGAGTCTCCAGCTGAACTACGCAGATTCCAGGCTGACCCAGCTGGAGGGCTGCCGCTGTGACAGGACGTGCAGTGCCAACGGTGTGGACTACAGAGACAAAGAGCTGTGGGTGGAGCCAGAGAACTGCAGGAACTGCGTCTGCATGGTGGGTAGCCCACTCCATCACACAGATACAATGACTTTTATATCTTTCTCCTCACAAAAGTCAATACTTTCACCTCACACTAGTCAATTTGTGTGTTTTTGGGATATTCAAGGCAGTTCAATTCACAAGATAAAAAACATACAAATAATGGAGGGGCAATAAACAATAAATAACAATATAAAACATAGAATGGCGCCGGCGAGGATGGCTGCCGTTTTACGGGCTCCGTTTTACAGGCTAATAACCAACTGTGCTATTTGGTTTGTTATGTCGCATTGTTTGTAACTTATTTTGTACATAATGTTGATGCTACCGTGTCTTATGACCGAAAAGAGCTTCTGGATATCAGAACAGCGATTACTCACCTCGAACTGGACAATATTTTTTTATTTAATGAGTCCGAAGCAAAGGATATAGAGCTGGCTGGCTTCTCAGTGCATCGGCAGGACAGAGCAGCTACGTCTGGCAAGACGAGGGGCGGGGGTGTGTGTCTATTTGCCAAAAACTGCTGGTGTGCGATGTCTAATATTAAAGAAGTCTTGATGTATTGCTCGCTTGAGGTAGAATAGCTCATGATAAGCTGTAGACCACACTATCTGCCAAGAGAGTTCTCATCTATATTATTTGTAGCCGTCTATTTACCACCACAAACCGATGCTGGAACTAAGGCCGCACTCATTGAGCTGTATAAGGCCATAAGCAAACAAGTAAATGCTCATCCAGAAGTGGCGCTCCTAGTGGCCGGGGACTTCAATGCAGGCAAACTTAAATCAGTTTTACCTCATTTCTACCAGCATGTCACATGTGCAACCAAGGGGGGAAAAAACTCTATACCACCTTGACTCCACACACAGAGATGCATACAAAGCTCTCCCATGCCCTCCATTTGGAAAATCTGACCATAATTCTATCCTGATTCCTGCTTACAAGAAAAAATGAAAGCAGGAAGTGCCAGTCATTCGCTCAATACGGAAGTGGTCAGATGACGCGGATGCTACGCTACAGGACTGTTTTGCTAGCACAGACTGGAATATGCACCGGGATTCATCCAATGGCATTGAGTAGTATACCACCTCAGTTACCGGCTTCATCAATAAGTACATCGACGACGTCGTCCCCACAATGACCATATGTACATTTCCCAACAAGAAGCCATGGATTACAGGTAACAACCGAACCGAGCTAAAGGCTAGAGCTGCCGTTTTCAAGGAGCGGGACACTAATCCGGATGCTTATAAGAAATCCCGCTATGCCCTCAGATGAACCATCAAACAGACAAAGTGTCAATACAGGACTAAGATTGAATCCTACTACACCAGCTTTGACGCTCGTCGGATGTGGCAGGATTTTAAAACTATTATAGACTACAAAGGGAAACCCAGACGCGAGCTGCCCAGTGTCGCCCAGTGTCTACCAGACGAGGATAGTTGACTTTTATGCTCGCTTCGAGGCAAGGAACACTGAAGCATGCATGAGAGCATCAGCTTTTCCGGACAATTGTGTGATCACGCTCTCCATTGCCGATGTGAGGAAGACCTTTAAACAGGTAAACATTCACAAAACCGCGGGGACAGATGGATTACCAGGACATGTACTCAAAGCATGCGCTGACCAACTGGCAAGTGTCTTCACTGACATTTTCAATCTCTCCCTGACCGAGTCTGTAATACCTACATTTTTCAAACAAGAAAGCAAAGGTAACCAGCCTAAATGATTACCGCCCCGTAGCACTCACGTCGGTAGCCATGAAGTGCTTTGAAAGGCTGGTCATGGCTCACATCATCCTGGAAACGCTAGACCCACTCCAATTTGCATATCGCCCCAACAGATCCACAGATGATGCAATCTCAATCGCACTCCACACTGCCCTTTCCCACCTGGGGAAAAGGAACACCTATTTGAGAATGCTGTTCATTGATTAAAGGTCAGTGTTCAACACCATAGTGCCCGCAAAGCTCATCACTAAGCTAAGGACCCTGGGACTGGGCACCTCCCTCTGCAACTGGATCCTGGACTTCCTGACGGGCCACCCCCTAGTGGTAAGGGTAGGCAACAACACATCTGCCAAGCTGATCCTCAACACTGGGGCCCCTCAGGGGTGCGTGCTTAGTCCCCTCCTGTGCTCCCTGTTCACCCATGACTGCGTGTCCAAGCATGACTCTAACAGCATCATTAAGTTTGCTGACGACACAAGAGTGGTAGTCCTGATCACTAACAACGAAGCCTATAGGGAGGAGGTCAGAGACCTGACAGTGTGGTGCCAGGACAAAAACCTCTCCCTCAATGTGAGCAAGACAACAGGCCCCCATTCACATCGGCAGGGCTGAAGTGGTGCGGGTCGAGAGTTTCTAGTTCCTTGGTGTCCACATCACCTACGAACTTTCATGGTCCAGACACACCGAGACAGTTGTGAAGAGGGTATGACAACACATTTTCCCCCTCAGGAGACTGACAATATTTGGCATGGGTCCCCAGATCCTCAAAGTTCAACAGCTGCACCATTGAGAGCATCCTGACCGGTTGCATCCCCACCTGGTATGGCAACTGAAAAAAAAAAAAAATGCTCGGCATCTGACCGTAAGGCGCTACATAGGGTAGTGTGTGCGGCTCAGCACCAAGCTTCCTGACATCCAGGATCTACACTACCTGTCAAAAGTTATAACACCTACTCAATTAAGGGGTTTTCTATATTTTTTACGTTTTCTACATTGTATAATAATAGTGAAGACATCAAAACTATGGAATCATGTAGTAACCAAAAAAAGTGTATAATATAAATAAAATAATATTATTTATTTTTGATATTCTTCAAAGTAACCAAAAAATATTTGTATATTTTAGATTTTTAAAATAGCCACCCTTTGCCTTGATGACAGCTTTGCACACTCTTGGCAATCCCTTAACCAGCTTCACCTGGAATGCTTTTCCAGCAGTCTTGAAGGAGTTCCCACATATGCTGAGCACTTGTCGTCTGATTTTCCGGTCCAACTCATCCCAAACCATCTCAATTTAGTTGAGGTTGGGGGATTGTAGAGTCCAAGTCATCTGATGTTGAACTACATCACTGTCCTTCTTGGTAATATAGCCCTTACACAGCCTGGAGGTGTGTTGGGCCATTGTCTTGTTGAAAAACAAATGATAGCCCAAACCAGATGGGATTGCATATAGCTGCAGAATGCTGTGGTAGCCATGCTGTTTAAGTGTGCCTTGAATTCTAAATAAATCACAGACAGTGTCACCAGCAAAGCACCCCCACACCCTCCTCCTCCATGCTGTACAGTGTGGAAATACACATGCGGAGATCATCCGTTCACCCACACAGCGTCTCACAAAGACACGGCGGTTGGAACAAAACATCTCAAATTTGGACTTCGGACCAAAGGACATATTTCCACCATTCTAATGTCCATTGCTCGTGTTTCTTGGCCCAAGCAAGTCTCTTCTTCTTATTCGTGTCCTTTAGTAGTGTTTTTTTTGCAGCATTTCAACCATGAAGGCCTGATTAACACATTCTCCTCTGAACAGTTGATGTTGAGATGTGTATATTACTTCAACTCAGTGAAGCATTTATTTGGGCTGCAATTTCTGAGGCTGGTAACTCTAATGAACTTACCATCTGCAGCAGAGGTAACTCTGGGTCTTCCATTATTGTGGTGGTCCTCATGAGAGCCAGTTTCATCATAGTGCTTGATGGTTTTTGCGTCTGCACTTGAAGAAACTTGAAATGTTCCATATTGACTGACCTTCCTGTCATAAAGTAATGATGGACTGTCATTTCTCTTTGCTTATTTGAGCTGTTCTTGCCATAATATGGACTTGGTATTTTACCAAATAGGGCTACCTCCACCCCCCCTTCCTTGTCACAGCCCACCTGAATAGCTCCAACGCATTAAGAAGGAAAGGAATTCCATAAATTAACTTAAGGCACACCTGTTAATTGAAATGCATTCCAGGTGACTACCTCATGAAGCTGGTTGAGAAAATTCCAAGAGTGTGCAAAGCTGTCATCAAGGCAAAGGGTGGCTATTTGAAGAATCTCAAATATAAAATATATTTAGATTTGTTGAACACTTTTTTGGTTACTACATTATTCCATATGTGCTATTTCATAGTTTTGATGTGTTCACTATTATTCTACAATGTAGAAAACAGTAAAAATTTTAAAAAAACATTGAATGAGTAGGTGTTCTAAAACTTTTGACCGGTCGTGTATATATTGGGCGGTGTCAAAGGAAGACCCCAAAAAATAATATTATTCTTTCTCTAATTCCTCCCAAAGCTAATGGGCTTAATTATGTCCACAACAAGGACAATGTAATAGGTTTCAATATGCTATAATTAGACTGTAATTAGAATGTAATATACTAAAATAGGATATAACCTAATATGGAGCACAGGCTCTCTCTCGCTCTCTCTCTCGCGCTCGCTCTCTCCCTCTCGCTCTCATTTTTTTAAATGTAGTTGTTGTGGTCGAATTAAGTATATTGTTTTTCGACCCACATGGGGACGCCGTCCCTGTCACAGTTTTAGGTGTGTTACTGAAGCTACTGTCACTGTGGAGGAGTTTCTGGTTGCCGTAGGAGAGAAGGTAGCATATGAGAATGTTGCTTATGCGTCACGGATGAATAAAGCGGTGGTGGTTTTTCTTAAATAAGAGCGCCTTGTAGATCGTATGGTTGAGCATGGCGTACTTTTTAAAGGAATGTTTATTCAAGTTCCGCCGCTTTTTTCTCCGTCAACAAGGGTAACGATTTTGAATGTACCGCCGTTTATTCCCAATGAGCTATTGGAGCGCGAGTTATTGCGGTTTGGGAAGTTCGCAAGTTCAATTAAGATTGTCCTGTTGGGTTGCAAACACCTGGCTTTGAAACAGGTTATGTCGTTCCGGCAACAGGTGTTTATGTTTTTGGACTCACCGGAGCAGACTTGAGTTATCGTTTAAAGTCAAGTATGACAACAGACTGTAAATGGCTTATGCTAGTAAGGGTAGTCAATGGTGTTTTGAGTGTGGTGATGTTGGCCATAAGTGACATGCTTGCCGGAAAAGTGAGAAGGGAGAGGGAGGATCGCAGGTGGTCCTCGTAACGCCTGGGCCCACTGATGTAGGGAGAGGTGGGCCGACAGCGGTAGAGCAGCCACAAGCACTTGTTGCTGAGGAACAAGTTGTCTGTGTTGAGGTCACAGAGTTGCAACTTGTACCAGAGGGAAATGTTATGCAGCAGAAAACGATTGTTGTAGAAGGTAAGGATGGATCTGAAGAGCCATTTCCTCAGACTGGTGAGGAGGTGCCCAGTACGAGTGCTAGGGTACAGGGGGGGGGGTTCATGTGGAGCTAATCTCCCAGGTAGTGGAGATGCCCACTATGAGTAATGGGGTACAGGAGGGGGTTCAGGTGGGGCTAGTCTCCCAGGTAGGGGAGGAGATGCCTGGTACGAGTGATGGGGTGCAAGTGGGGAGTGTTGAGAGGGATGTGGTAGAAGGGAGTCAGGGGTCTGTGGCCTCAGTTGAGGAGGAGCAGGAGAAGGATATGCATATCTCTATTGATAAGATAGCAGCTGGTGACGACTTATTTTACAATCTAGAGGAGGTAAAGGGGTTCCTGGATCAGACTTTTGGGAAATCTGTCAAATTGGCAGACTTTTTTGATGTTGATAAGTTTGTGAGGTCAGCCGTGATGTTACAGGAGACGGTGGGGTTAGACCAGTTGAGTGAGAAGAAGCGTTTTCGCTTGAGGAAATGTGTTACTGCTGTCACAGCAGCAAAAGGTAGTGGGAAATGTGGTCAGATTAAGAGAAAATTAAAACAATGATGATGATCATGCCTCATGGGGTGTCTTTTTTCTCTTTGGTTTCCCTGTGGTTTCTTCAGCTTTTCCATATGAAGGTACTAATGGTAGGTTCTCTCAATATTAATGGGGGAAGGGACAGGAATAAGAGGGCTTTGGTATTAGAAATAATAAAACAGAAAAGGCTTAATGTAGTTTTTCTCCAGGAGACACATAGTGATGAGGCTAAGGAGCTAGACTGGGGTATGTGGTGGGAGGGGCAGCATATACTCAGTCATGGTACTAATTTCAGTGCTGGGGTGGCATTCTTGTTTTCCTCAGGCTTAGAGGTGACTGTGGTATCTACAACACAGATTGTCAAGGGTTGGGTTTTATTGGTCAAGGCGGATGTTATGGGTTTTATGTTTTTTTTAATGTTTATGCTCCTAATGAGGGTACAGGGCGTATTGCTGTATTTGATAAAATAAAGGAAACCTTAAGACAGTGTGACCAAGAGAGGTGTATGGTTTTAGGGGGGGACTGGAACTCTACAGTGGATTTTACTGTTGACCGCACTGCTGAAGAACCTCACCTGCGGTCAGCTACTTGTCTGTCTGGTTTATTAACTGAGTTTGAGCTTTCTGATGTGTGGAGAGTAAGGAATTAAAAACGTAGGCAGTACACATGGCTAAAAGTTAATGAAGGTTGTGTCAGTGCAGCAAGGTTAGACAGGTTGTATGTATCTAAGCAATCCTGTAGTAGGGTTGGAATGTGTGATATTGCTCCTGAGGGTTTCTCTGATCACTCATATTGTTACTGTTGATATTCACTTGTCCTGTCCACGAAGGTCATCACCTTACTGGTATTTTACTGTTAAATTGTTACATGATGTCATGTTTTGTGAAAGGTTTTTGTTGTTTTGTGAAAAATGGAGGGTTACAAAAGGGAATTTTGAGTCCTTGAGACAATGGTGGGAGGTTGGGAAGGCCCAAATATGATTGTTTTGTCAACAGTATACTGCCCTGTCTCATATTGAAGTTAAAGAGACTATCAGGGCCCTTGAACAGGACATCAAATCTATTGAATTGAAGTTGCTCACTCAGAATGACCCTGGACTAGTTATGAACTTACAGGACAAGAGACATGAACTGAGGTTGTTTCTACATGAAAGAGTGAAGATTTGATTAGGTCTCGTTTTGCTACCCTCAAGGATATGGATGCACCCAGCGCTTAAAAAAAAAAAACCTAGGACAGTCAACATTGCAACGTTGACAGATGGTCTGCCTTCGTCTCCCTGATGGGAAGGTGACCACGGATGACAGTGAAATGAATCTTGAATCTTTTCATGAGGGTTCTCTACCTGTATCATGTCAACGTGCGGTGCTTTTATTGTTGCCAAAAAAGGCGTATTTGGCTCTTATAAAAAATTGGTGACCTGTTGCATTGCTATGCGCAGAATATAAATTGTATCTAAATGTCTTTCAAACAGGTTGAAAGAGTATCTGGGGCTGTTGGTCCACAAGGACAAGTTTTACTGTGTACCTGATCGCTCTATTGTTGATAACTTGTTTCTAATAAGAGATGTTTTACACATTTGTAAACTGTCTGATGTAAATGTGGGTTTACTTTCTTTGGATCAGGAGAAGGCCTTTGATCGTGTGGACCACCAGTACTTGTTCAAAACAATGAAAGCTTTTGGGTTTGGGGATGTTTTTTTGTCTTGGATGAGTTTACTGTATGCTGGGGCCTCGTGTATGGTGAAGGTGGGGGGTGGTTTGAGTTGCCCCATCCCTGTCAAAAGGGGCATCAGGCAGGGATGCCCAATTTCAAGGCAGTTATATTGTCTGGCAATTGAACCAATGCTTTGTTTTTTAAGAGCAAGGCTTACTGGTTTCTCTGTGCCAGGGGTAATGAACGGACCTACGATAGCACTGTCTGCGTATGCAGATGACGTGACAGTTTTTATTACATGGGCTGAGGATGTTAAGGTTCTCTCAAACGCTCTAAAGGTGTATGAGGGGGCCTCCTCAGCTAGAATCAATTGGGAAAAGAGTGAATCGCTGTGGGCAGGTCAGCTTCAGATGGGGTCCGCTCCATGGTTACCAGGGGGGCTTCAGTGGGGCAGAGATGGGATGAAGACTTTGTTTTTTTTTCTAGGCTCTGATGTATTTCAGAAAAAGAACTGGGAGGGTGTGGTGGAGAAAGGGTGTGCCAGACTGTCAAGGTGGAAATGGGTGCTACCCCAGCTGTCTTATAGGGGAAGGGTACTGGTAGCTAATAATCTTGTTGCCTCTACCCTGTGGCAGACTAATGATTTTACAGCCACCAGGGAGCTTCAGAGGACCCTTGTCAATTTCTTCTGGTCTGGACAACACTGGATTAGAGCTGCAGCCCTGTACCTGCCACTGCACGAGGGTGGGCAAGGCCTGGTGGACATTTCTTCCAGGATCGTGGCTTTCCGGCTTCAAGCAGCCCAGAGACTGTTGTACAGTGACGGTTCTAGCTGGGTCGACACAGCCAACACATTGATGAAGAGAGTGGGCTGTTTGGGCTTAGACAAGCACCCTTTCCTCTTAAAGCTGGAGGGGGGTGATTTGTCTGGCCTGACTCCATTTTATGAGTCTGTTATGCAGGCTTGGAGAGTTCTTGTCAAGTCCCGTAAGGCCGGCACGCCACCAGGGATGTGGCTTTTTGAAGAGCCTGTTTTTTTACAACACTGCCATCCAGTCCCGTGCTCTGGGTTCAGCCAGCCTACGTTCATGCATGTTAGGTGTGGGGTGTACTAAGCTGGGTCATCTGATGCGGAGCATGAGCAGATCGTTGGAGGAGCTGGGAGAAAGAGCGGGGATCCGATCATCTCGCCTACTGAGGAAGGTCGTCGCTGAGGTTGGTGATTCCTTGCCAGTACTTCATGCAATATGTGACTGACATTTCCAATTCTGATCGGTGGAAGGAGGGTCTGGATTGTGTTTCCTGCACTGATTGTTAGTGCTGCGACAGGGTCATTCGAGGAGGACGTGGGGATGCTGCTTTCATTCGATACCCTTGAACTGGGGGCGTTCAATGAGGTGGGAAAGAAGGCCCTGTACAACATTTGTGTTAAAGTGTCCCATGCCTCTTCCCTGGAAGGGGTATAATCGACGAGGTGGGCGAATGTGTTTGGTCCAGGTGAATCCCCAAAAGGCTGTTGGCGGTCTTTATAACAAGTGACCACCACATACAAAGCCCTCAACTGCCAAGAGGTGACCATAGAGAAGAGTCCCCTCAGCAGGTGGTCCAACCAAACAAAGCCTCAGGACAGCACTCAGAAAATCTGACCTAACCAAATGATCACATTGCAAAATGAAAAATGTATCACCTATTGGAGAAACCACTAGAAATCTAAGTAAACTTCAATTCTGTACACAGACTGTACACGGTGACAGACTATCTGACCACTGTAACGGATTGAAAACTGAGGAAAACACTAACTATGCTCAGACTCAGTGAGCACAGCCTGGCCATAGAGACCGTTGTCCCAGGCAAACCTGGCTGCCCAGAGAGGATAGGCTGTGCTCATTCTGCCCCTGTAACGACGTGCGCTGAGAGTCGGGAAGCAAGTTCAGGGAGTGAGTGTTTTAATGAAAAAACACAACATAATCCAAAACAAGTAACACGAACCAGAAACAGAAACAATGACGCCCGGGGAAGGAACCCAGGGGAGTGACATATATAGGGCAGGTAATAAAGGAGATGATGGAGTCCAGGTGAGTGTCATATTGCGTTAATGAGCATAACGCTGGTGACAGGTGTGCACCTTAACGAGCAGCCTGGTGACCTAGAGGCCGGAGAGGGAGCAAACGTGACGTGCCAGCAACAGATATTTTGACAAAATGAATTTATTATTTCCCAAAATTATACAACAATATGAAGAATTAGATAACTTAAATGATGAACACAAACTTAAATACATACTTGGTGAAAAAACAAAATGTTTTGTATTAGCAGCCAAATGTGTGGCCTCCTGCCACAACCGGAGGGACAGACAGTGAGAAGTATGGTGTGATTATTCATATTTGCCTTTCCTTATTATTATTTGTTATAATTGCTGTTAATGAGTATCACTATCATTGCTTAATTACAGTCTAGTATATAAGGTGAGATGGGGAACATCACTTGTCACATGCGCTCTGTGAGAAGCCAAGGAATCTCGGCTGTTTTTAGCTGCTGTGAATTGAAAATATCTCTTAATGTTTCATTTCCTCTTGAGAGTCACCTTGAGAGTTAGAGAGAGTTAGAGTTAGAGTTAGAGAGAGAGAGAGAGAGTTAGAGAGAGTTAGAGTTAGAGTTAGAGAGAGAGAGAGAGAGAGAGAGAGATATCAAAACCTTAGAAAAACCTGGCTCCCTGTAGAAGAAAGGCTGTGCAACCACTCCACAACAGCAGAACCTGAGACGGAGCTGCATTTCCTGACAAAATGTCAAAAATATAAAACAATTAGAGAGTGTCATTTTCCCAAATTTGAAACCTTTATTCAAGGTTTAAAAGACCTCTGTGATGAGGATAGGCTACCCGTCCTGTTGGGGGAGGACGCAACGAGCTGTGGGTTGGCAGCGCACTACATTGCTGCCTGCCATAAGTTAAGGGACAGTGTCAGACCAATCAACCTGCACATGTCCTCTACTGTATACTTATTGTTATTGTTGAATGTATGGTTATTTTGACCCTTGGTTATTGTTGTCCCGTTGACAATTTTGATTCTCATTTTATTTATTTTTATATTGTAAATATTTAAAATAAGCTTTGGCAATATGTACATTGTTACGTCATGCCAATAAAGCGAATTGAATTGAATTGAGCGAGAGAGAGCGAGATAACCACCATGACTTCCTGCTATGAACCTATTATAGAGTCCGGGTTTTATGATAGAGTTTGATGGTTTGATTATGTGAATTGCACAAATAACAGATGAGGACTGATAAACAAGGACATGAGTTTTGAATGCAGTATGTTTTTGTCTGTCTGTTTTACACTCATCTTGTCGGCAGTGCCACCGACACGGGCACACACTGGGATGTTTGAGCTCTGTAATGCTATCTGTTTGTTTTTTGGGTAATCTTTTGTCTCTTCAGAATGGAGTGGTGGAGTGTCGCAGGATATTCTGTCCCCCTGCCAACTGCTCAGAGGACTCTCTCCCCGTGCATGTGGTGGGCACGTGCTGCAAGAAATGCCGACGTGAGTACTGTCATCATGCCTCGACCACAGAGCGAGGAGACAATGTGCTGGAGCACGGCACTCACATGGGTCAAGCGCTAGGCTGTGTATCGTGGAGGCTGTGTATGCAGGCTGTGTATGCAGTGGAGTTGTTATTGTTTTAAAGTGTGGCACACTCTTAGAATTTTTTTTTAACGTTTTGTTCCTAAAGGGTTATAAACGCCTGTCACAGGGGTAGTACCCTGTACGGTACTTCCTTTGTACCTTTAGTTATAGGTACAGTGCCTTCAGAAAGTATTCATACCCCTTGACTTATTTCACATTTTGTTGTGTTACAGCCTGAAGTTAAAATGGATTAAATGAGTTTTTCTCAACCATCTACACACAATATCCCATAATGACAAAGTGAAAACATGTTTTTATAACTTTTTGCAAATGTTTAGAAAATGAAATCAGAAATATCTCATTTACATAAGTATTCACACCCCTGAGTCAATACATGTTAGAATACCCTTTGGCAGCGATTACAGCTGTGAGTCTTTCTGGGTAAGTCTGTAAGAGCTTTGCACACCTGGATTTTATCATATTTGTACATTAATCTTTTAAAAAATTCTTCAAGCTCTGTCAAGTAGGTTGTTGATCATTTTTAGACAGCCATTTTCAAGTTTTGCCATAGACTTTCCAGCCGATTTAAGTCAAAACTGTAACTGGGGTGGTACCCTGTACGGTACTTCCTTTGTAACTTTAGTTATCGGTACAATGCCTTCAGAAAGCATTTATACGCCTTGACTTATTTCACATTTTGCTGTGTTACAGCCTGAATTTTAAATTGATTAAATTTAGATTTTGTGTCACTGATCTATACACAGTACCCCATAACGTCAAAGTGGATTTAAAAAAAATAATAAAACATTTAAAGCTGAAATGTCTTTAGTCAATAAGTATTCAACCCCTTTGTTATGGCAAGCCTAAGTAAGTTCAGGAGTAAAAATGTGCTTAACAAATCACATAAGTTGGATGGACTCATTTGGTGTTCAATAATAGTAGTTAACATGATTTGTTTAATGGCTACCCAATCGCTGTACCCCACACATACAATTATCTGTAAGGTCCCTCAATCAATAATTTTACTGGGCTCTACTCCTATAGAACACACACACACCTACACATATTTGGGACTAAAAATCAGCTCCACTTTGAAATTCAACCTGTCCATGAATGAACTGAAAGACAAAGCAAGGAGGTCATTCTATGCCATTAAAAATCTATATTAAATTAGACATACCAATTAGGAACTGGCTCAAAATATTCAAATCAATAATATAACAAATTGCACTATATGGCAGCGAAATGTGCGGTCCGTTTACAAAACAAGAATTTGACAAATGGTACAAACACCCATTTGAAACGCTGCATACAGAATTTTGTAAGAGCATCCTCAGAGTACAGAGACACTCCAAACAATGCATAACAGAGCAGAATTAGGTCAATTCCCTCTTCTGCTCAATATCCAAAAAAGAGCCAACAAATGCTATAATCATTTAAAAACAAGTGACCCCCTACATACAAAGCCCTCGACTGCAAGAGGTGACCACAGAGAAGAGTAACCTCAGAAGCTGGTCCAACCAAACAAAGCCTCAAGAAATCAATCAGAAAATCTGACCCAAACAAATGATCACAAAACAAAATGAAAAATGTATCACCTATTGGAGAAACCAGTAAACGTCAATGCTATTTGGCTCTAAACAGACAGTACACGGTGGCAGACTATCTAACCACTGTAACGGATAGAAAACTGAGGAAAACACTATGTACAGACACAGTGAGCACAGCCTGGCCATAGGGACCGGTTGTCCGGTCTCATAATAAGTTGCATTGACTCATTTGGTGTTCAATAATAGTGGTTAACATGATTTTTTTAAATGGCTACCCCCTCTCTGTTCCCCACACATACAGGACCCCCTGTTAGGACCCTCAATCGAGTATTGCGTTTCAAGCACATTCAACCGCAATGGCCAGGGAGATTTTTCAATGCCTCAAAAAGAAGGGCACAGATTGGTAGATATGGAAAAATAGGCAGAACACTGAATATCCCTTTGAGCATGGTAAAGTTATTAATTCAACTTTTGATATTGTATCAATACACCCAGTCACTACACAGAGACCGGCGTCCTTCCTAACTCAGTTGCTGGAGAGGAATGAAAACTGCTCAGAGGTTCAATGAGGCCAATGGTGATTTTAAAATAGTTACAGAGTTTAATGGCTGTGATATGAGAAAACTGAGGATGGATCAACAACATTAAAGTTACTCCACAATACTAACCTAAATGACAGAGTGAAAAGGATGAAGCTTGTACAGAATAAAAATATATATGCACTTAAAGTTGCACTATGCAGAAATCACTCTGCCATTTCCTGGTTGCTAAAATTCTAATAGTTTGCCTAATTTCAATATATATGACTGAACAAGGAAGTATAGTGGAGAGAATCATTGTACCATCCAAACCCGTTGTGAAATATATTTTCAATAACCACAAACATTGTATTTTCAGCTGTTTGAAGCTGGTGTACAAAACCGAAAGTAAAAGACACAAAAACTAAACTTTAAAATGGTAACAGAAATAGCGCAAATAAAACAGACTCCTCTTACACTTGCTTTCAATGAGCTTTACAGTGGCTTGTGAGAAGTATTCACCCCCCTTGTCATTGTCCCTATTTTGTTGCCTTACAACGTGGAATTAAAATATATTTTGGGGGGGGTTTGCATCATTTCATTTACACAACATGGCTACCACTTTGAAGATGCAAAATATGTTTTATCGTGAGACAAACAAGAAATAAGACAAAAAAACAAAAAACTTGAGCATGCATAACTATTCACCCCTCAAAGTCAACACTTTGTAGAGCCACCTTTTGCAGCAATTACAGCTGCAAGTTTCTTGGGGTATGTCTCTATAAGCTTGGCACATCTAGCCACTGGGATTGTTACCCATTCTTCAAGGCAAAACTGCTCCAGCTCCTTCAAGTTGGATGGGTTGAGCTGGTGTTCAGCAATTTTTAAGTCATACTGACTAGGCCATTCCAAGACACATATTTGACTAGGCCATTCCAATACATTTAAATGTGTCCCCTTTAACCACTCGAGTGTTGCTTTAGCAGTATGCTTAGGGTCATTGTCCTGCTGGAAGGTGAACCTCCGTCCTAGTCTCAAATCTCTAGAAAACATGAAACCGGTTTCCCTCAAGAATCTCCCTGTATTTAGCACCATCCATCAATTCTGACCAGTTTCTCAGTCCCTGCCGATGAAAAACATCCCCACAGCATGATGCTGCCACCATCATGCTTCACTGTGGGGATGGTGTTCTCGGGGTGATGTGAGGTGTTGGGTTTGCACTAACATAGTGTTTTCCTTGATGGCCAAAAAGCTCAATTTTAGTCTCATCTGAACAGAATACCTTCTTCCATATGTTTGGGGAGTCTCCCACATGCCTTTTGGCGTACACCAAACGTGTTTGCTTATTTGTTATTTTAAGCAATGGCTTTTTTCTGGCCATTCTTCCGTAAAGCCCAGCTCTGTGGAGTGTACGGCTTAGTGGTCCAATGGACAGATACTCCTATCTCTGCTGTGGAGCTTTGCAGCTCCTTCAGGGTTATCTTTGGTCTCTTTGTTGCCTCTGATTAATGCCCTCCTTGCCTGGTCAGTGAGTTTTGGTGGGTGGCCCTCTCTTGGCAGGTTTGTTGTGGCACCATATTCTTTCCATTTTTTAATAATGGATTTAATGGTGCTCCGTGGGATGTTCAAAGTTTCGGATCTTTTTTTATAACCCAACCCTGATCAGTACTTCTCCACAACTTTGTCCCTGACCTGTTTGGAGAGCTCCTTGGTCTTCATAGTGCCACTTGTTTGGTGGTGCCCCTTGCTTAGTGGTGTTGCAGACTCTGGGACCTTTCAGAACAGGTGTATATATACTGAGATCATGTGACAGATCATGTCACACTTAGATTGCACACAGGTGGACTTTATTGAACTAATTATGTGACTTCAGAAGGTAATTGGTTGCACCAGATCTTATTTAGGGGCTTCATAGCAAAGGGGGTGAATACATTGGCACGCACCACTTTTCCGTTTTTTTTTTTTCATTTCACTTGACCAATTTGGACTATTTTGTGTATGTTCATTACATGAAATCCAAATAAAAATCAATTTATATTACAGGTTGTTATGCAACAAAATAGGAAAGACGCCAAAGGGGTGAATACTTTTGCAAGGCACTGTTAGTAATACTGCAAAAAATGTGGCAAAGAAATGTAGTCTTTGTCCTGAATAAAAAGTGTTTTGTTTGGGGCAAATCCAACACAACACATCACTGAGTACCGCTCTTCACATTTCCAATCATGGTTGTGGCTTCATCATGTTATGGGTATGCTTGTCATCGGCAAGAACTAGGGAGTTTTTTTTGGATCAAAATGAACGGAATACAGCTATAAGCACAAGCAAAATCCTAGAGGCAAACCTGGTTCAGTCTGTTTTCCAACAGACACTGGGAGACGTAGTCACCTTTCAGCAGGACTAGGCCAAATCTACACTGAAGTTACTTATCAAGATGACATTGAATATTCACGAGTGGCCTTCAGTTTTGAATTAAATAGTTTTGAAAATCTATGGCATGACTTGAAAATGGCTGTCTAGCAATGATCAACAATTAAGATGACAGCTTGAAGAATTTTAAAATGGACAAATATTGTACAATCCAGGTGTGCAAAGCTCTTAGGGCCATGTCCCGAATTAAGAATGTGTGACTTTCCTACACACACCTTTCCTATGCACTTCTCAGTATTTGGCGTAGAGACTTTATGCATGTGCTTATTGCGCTCTTCAGGTGTGGCTACCTTGCACACTCTGAATACATTTCATTCAACCGCTGAAAACCCTCCCACTTGCTGGCCAAAATATTTTCTCAGGGCGTTGTCATTCAATAGCATTTTCAGTACATTTTCAACTTAAGCCATCCCTTTAAATATGGTGCACCTTTTTATTATAATTTTGTCAACAGACTCAATAGAATACTTTGAGAGAATGGGTTGAGAATATATTGATCAACGAAATGTCACATAGGCCTTCCTAATTAATATATCAAAGAGGGTTACAAAATTCAAGTAACTTTCACAAAATTCCCAGGTTTTACAGAAATCCTAGTTGGAATATGGCTGAAATCAGGAGAGAATAAAGCAGGAAATCTGGGAATACTCCAACCGGAATGTATAGAAAATCTGGGAATTTTTGAAAAGTAACCGGAATGTTGCAACCCTAATACCAGAATTGCTTTACTGTATATATACTCACATATCACCAATGATAATGTCCTTTTCCTTTGTCCCCACAGCAAAATGCACTTACATGGCCCAAACTTTGTCAGAGGGCCAGCGCCTGCTAACGAAAAGGTGCACAGAATGCAAGGTAACAACGGATCCATCCCTCCCTGACTAACAGCATTTGGGTTGTAACAATACCATTATTGTGATACTCAGAACTATTGTGAAGTATCGTGATACTCAGAAGTACTGTGAAGTATTGTGAAGTATCATGATAGTCATGGCAAGGAAACAAAACCTGAAGCAGACTTCATTTCATGAGGAAAACGGTCCTAATGTTGGAAACAAAGAAACAAACAGCATTACGTGTCACCCAGAGTCAAATTTGTGTATATTCGAAGCTATAGCACACAATATTTTACATAAAGCAGGTTTTCAAAGAGTTGAGTGTGCTTTGTGTTTTCCTTCTTGCCATGGAAAATCGAGTATCATATTATTGTGATACTGGTATCGTGACAAGCAAGTTGTACAACTCGGTTCTGTAGATTGATCTCTGTGTTATTTAATTATCCAACTGGCTTCATTAGTTCTCAGAGCCCAGACACAATATGTTGTCATGCCTGTACTGTGAGGATCACAATGGGTCAGATCAGCTTGGCAATGATTGACAATAACCAGTCCTTCTCTCACCCACAGAAGAGGGGACGAGGGAACTGTGCTGGTTTGACAGTTCACACCCTGTTGTAAATCACAGGAGAAGGCGGGCTCTTTCTCCGCCTTTAGTATCAACCAAAGGAATTGCTTTGTTTCAGTCTTTCCCCGCAGAAACTCTAACACGGTCAAATGTGGATAGTGGAACAATATTTCTAACAGACGAATGTGGGGAATGGTCAGTGGGGAGCTATAGAAAACAAATGTAATAATGCTTTTAATTTTGTGATGTCATTAACTTCTCTAGGGTATGTGGTACGGTAGCGTCCCACCTCGTCAACAGCCAGTGAAACTGCAGGGCGCCAAATTCAAAACAACAGAAATCCCATAATTTAAATTCCTCAAACATACAAGTATTTTACACCATTTTAAAGATACACTTGTTGTAAATCCAGCCAAAGTGTCCGGTTTCAAAAAGGTTTTACGACGAAAGCACACCAAACGATTATGTTAGGTCAGAGCCAAGTCACAGAAAAAGACAGCCATTTTTCCAGCCAAAGAGAGCAGTAACAAAAAACAGAAATAGAGATAAAATGAATCACTAACCTTAGATGATCTTCATCAGATGACACTCATAGGACTTCATGTTACACAATACATGTATGTTTTGTTCGGTAAAGTTCATATTTATATCCCAAAATCTGAGTTTAGGCGGGACGCTACTGTCTCACTTGGCAAAAAGCCTGAGAAAATGCAGAGCGCCAAATAAAAATGAATTACTATGAAAATTACTATAAAATCAAACTTTTATTAAATCACACATGAAAGTTACCAAATTAAAGCTACACTGGTTGTGAATCCAGCCAACATGTCAGAATTCAAATAGGCTTTTCGGCGAAAGCATACGATGCAATTATCTGAGGATAGCACCATTGTAAACAAAGAGAGATAAGCGTATTTCAACCCTGCAGGTGCGACACAAAACGCAGAAATAAAAATATAATTCATGCCTTACCTTTGACAAGCTTCTGTTGTTGGCACTCCAATATGTCCCATAAACATCACAAATGGTCCTTTTGTTCGATTAACTCCGTTGATTTATATCCAAAATGTCCATTTATTTGGCGCGTTTGATCCAGAAAAACACCGCTTCCAAATTGCTCAAACGTGACTACAAAATATCTCAAAGGTTACCTGTAAACTTTGCCAAAAAATTTGAAAGTACTTTTGTAATACAACTTTAGGTATTTTTTAACGTTAATAATTGATAAAATTGAAGACGGGATGATCTGTGTTCAATACAGGATTAAAACTAACTAAAGCCAGCGTTCTGCTCACGCGCTTCTATCTAACAGGACACCTAATAAGACTCTCATTCAAGATGGCCATACTTCTTCATTGCACAAAGGAATAACCTCAACCAATTTCTCAGGACTGTTGACATCCAATGGAAGCCGTAGGAACTGCAAGCAGGTCGCTTAGAAATCTGGTTTCCCAATGAAAACCCATTGAAAAGAGTAACCTCAAAACAAATCTGAATGGTTTGTCCTCTGGGTTTCGCCGGCTAAATAAGTTATGTTATACTCACAGACATGATTCAAACAGTTTTAGAAACTTCAGAGTGTTTTCTATCCAAATATACTAACAATATGCATATCTTATCTTCTGGGGATGAGTAGCTGGCAGGTGAATTTGGGTATGCTTTTCATCCAAATGTGAAAATGCTGCCCTCTACCCTAGAGAAGTTAACTGTATGGATGAAATACTGCTCCTCGGAAAGTATATCCCCTTTATCTGTCAAGTTCCCATCCGATACATTGTGCATATAATATGAAAAACTATGAATGCATTTCAGTTAAGATAGGAATGTGATTTTAGGAGGTATAAGATAATCTATCTCTTGTAAACTGTGCATAAGTAAGTAGCCATGCCCCGAGTGAGGTCGGAGTGACTGTCAGATGGACGGCGCCGTCCCCTTCGGCCAGAGTGCATAAAAAGTCTTGGTAACGAAATAAAAATTTGACCAGGAAACATGAGGTAGCTACAGGTGGTAGCTCCACACCTCAACACGAGGTGAATAAATATTTTTTTATTTTAGACCAGAGAGACGGCAAGCTGCAGCTCATGTCCATAGTGGTCTGAATCCTGAACCCTGAGTAATCAACACGAGGAGGAAGAGGCGACAAACTCCCCTCCCAGTCAACCGGTACAGCTGATTAGCTGTCCTGAGTAAAATATCTCGAACTCTTCAAAACATCCTTCTACCCTTGTCAAATCACCGTAGTATTTTACTCTCATCACCAATGGGAACCGTCGACATGGCTGGCTATCTTCCAGAGTGAGCAACAGTAGAAGACGGGAAAGGTGAGACCCCTTTCAGACAATCAGAGCCATACAGCTTGCCGCTGAAAGGCCACAATCTTCTTAAGGAGTGCTGGCTCCATCCGAACAAAGGCAATCACACGTAAATACATTCATGATTTCTTATTCCAAACGGGCGGCGGTTCGTGTGCAAACTATATGATTAATGCTACTGTGAGAATAGTTCTGAAATGTCTCGACGATAAGTGTACCTTTTTCTCTTTCTCTCCCCCCTCTCCATCTATGTTGTAACAAGCCATCATATTTTGTCAGTCCGCTCGGGACCTTTGTCTAATGCAAAGGGTGTAAGTTATTCTGTGTTATTTTTTAGTGAACTAGTAAATAAATAATTAAAGCAATTTATGTAGAACTGAATCATGAGCAAGGCTGGGGTTTATGCAGATGAATGGGGTTACGACTGTTCAGAATTATGATATGATTAATAAGATGACTGTTTATCGATGATATCGATATATACCTAATAGAGTTTAATTTGGGAGACGGTAAATCTTTAAACAACCTCTTCCATCGTGCCACAAATTCCTAATGAGTTAGTTGTTACATGATTCATTTAATCGGGTAACAATTAAACACAGTTAGTGGATTAAATAAATACGTCAGATTAATGAATGTAAAGTCACGACAATGTTCAATCTTTCTTTTTTTCTTTCTCTTCCATGGGTGAGATATGAGGGCATTTGAGAGTAATGTATGAACATACAAACAAAGGGCTGTTTGAGGGGTAAATCTAAGGAGCAGGGCTGTGTTCCAATACGATCCCTCTACAGGACCCCATGAAGCGTGGTCAAAAGTAATATATTATTGGGAATAGATTGCAATTTGGGTCGCAGGTTAAATGTAAGGAGTAGGCAGCGCAGGGACCGTATTGCAGTGCCTTAGACTATAATTAAAGTCATTATTCCACTGAGGGAAAAGAGTACTCTCTTCTCTATTTGCTGCCATTTATCCTAAAAGGCATTTTTCAGAGATAAAATGTGTGTTTTACTTTTGTCGTTGGTTACAATGAGACTAGCCAGCCGGAGAGGAAAAAGGTTTTAAGGCCCCCTTTAGACTGTAAAGTGGTAATCTGTGCTGTGCAGCTAGCTTTCCTTCAGACAGTGATTACAGTCTCCATCATCTGTCACCATGGTTGTTAAAGTGGAGAACTAGCCAGTTCAATAATACACAGTACCAGTCAAAAGTTTGGACACACTACTCATTCAGGGGGTTTTTCTTTTTTTTTTAACCTACTTTCTACATTGTAGAATAATCAAAACATCAAAACTATGAAATAACACATATGGAATCATGTAGTAACCACAAAAAGTGTTAAACAAATCAAAATATATATTTATGTTTTCAAATCTTCAAGTAGCCACCCTTTGCCTTGATGACAGCTTTGCACACTCTTGGCATTCTCTCAACCAGCTTCATGAGGAATGCATTTCCAAAAGCCTTGAAGGAGTTCCCAACTATGCTGAGCATCCCAAACCATCTCAATTGGTTTGAGGCCAGGTGATTGTTGAGGCCAGGTCATCTGATGCAGCACTCCATCTCGCTCCTTCTTGGAAAAATAGCCCTTACACAGCCTGGAGGTGTGTTGGGTCATTGTCCTGTTGAAAAACAAATGATAGTCCCACTAAGCCCTCTTCAAAGGGGGGGACACTC
This sequence comes from Salvelinus namaycush, assembly GCF_016432855.1. NCBI lineage: Eukaryota > Metazoa > Chordata > Actinopteri > Salmoniformes > Salmonidae > Salvelinus > Salvelinus namaycush. The sequence continues at coordinate 30,690,373 of NC_052336.1, read as the reverse complement.
TTGACCCAAACAGCTACAGACCCATATCTATCCTACCCTGCCTTTCTAAGGTCTTCGAAAGCCAAGTTAACAAACAGATTACCGACCATTTCGAATCCCACCATACCTTCTCCGCTATGCAATCTGGTTTCAGAGCTGGTCATGGGTGCACCTCAGCCACGCTCAAGGTCATAAACGATATCTTAACCGCACAACTCTCCTTCCGTGGCCTCCAATTGCTCTTAAATACAAGTAAAACTAAATGCATGCTCTTCAACCGATCGCTGCCTGCACCTGCCCGCCTGTCCAACATCACTACTCTAGACGGCTTTGACTTAGAATATGTGGACAACTACAAATACCTAGGTGTCTGGTTAGACTGTAAACTCTCCTTCCAGACTCACATCAAACATCTCCAATCCAAAGTTAAATCTAGAATTGGCTTCCTATTCCGCAACAAAGCATCCTTCACTCATGCTGCCAAACATACCCTTGTAAAACTGACCATCCTACCAATCCTCGACTTCGGTGATGTCATTTACAAAATAGCCTCCAATACCCTACTCAATAAATTGGATGCAGTCTATCACAGTGCCATCCGTTTTGTCACCAAAGCCCCTTACACTACCCACCACTGCGACCTGTACACTCTCGTTGGCTGGCCCTCGCTTCATACTCGTCGCCAAACCCACTGGCTCCAGGTCATCTACAAGACCCTGCTAGGTAAAGTCCCCCCTTATCTCAGCTCGCTGGTCACCATAGCAGCACCTACCTGTAGCATGCGCTCCAGCAGGTATATCTCTCTGGTCACCCCCAAAACCAATTCTTCCTTTGGCCGCCTCTCCTTCCAGTTCTCTGCTGCCAATGACTGGAACGAACTACAAAAATCTCTGAAACTGGAAACACTTATCTCCCTCACTAGCTTTAAGCACCAGCTGTCAGAGCAGCTCATAGATTACTGCACCTGTACATAGCCCATCTATAATTTAGCCCAAACAACTACCTCTTTACCTACTGTATTCATTTATTTATTTTTGCTCCTTTGCACCCCATTATTTCTATCTCTACTTTGCACTTTCTTCCACTGCAAACCAACCATTCCAGTGTTTTTTTTACTTGCTATATTGTATTTACTTCGCCACCATGGCCTTTTTATATTTTTATTTATTTTTATATATATTTTGTTTGCCTTCACCTCCCTTATCTCACCTCACTTGCTCACATTGTATATAGACTTATTTTTCACTGTATTATTGACTGTATGTTTGTTCTACTCCATGTGTAACTATGTGTTGTTGTATGTATCGAACTGCTTTGCTTTATCTTGGCCAGGTCGCAATTGTAAATGAGAACGTGTTCTCAATTTGCCTACCTGGTTAAATAAAGTTGAAATAAATAAAATAAATAAATAAGCGCAAACCAGATGGGATGGCGTATCGCTTCAGAATGCTGTGGTAGCCATGCTGGGTAAGTGTGCCTTGAAATCTAAATAAATCACTGACAGTGTTAACAGCAAAGCATCCCCACACCATCATACCTCCTCCTCCATGCTTCACGTTGGAAACCACACATGCAGAGATCATCCGTTCACCTACTCCACGTCTCACAAAGACATGGCGGTTGGAACCAAAAATCTCAAATTTGGACTCTTCAGACAAAAATACACATTTCCAATGGTCTAATTTCCGTTGCTCGAGTTTCTTGGCCCAAGCAGTGGTTTCTTTATAGCAATTCGACCATGAAGGCCTTATTCACGCAGTCTCCTCTGAACAGTTGATGTTCAGATGTGTCTGTTACTTGAACTCTGTGAAGCATTTATTTGGGCTGCAATCTGAGGTGCAGTTAACACTAATGAACTTATCCTCTGCAGCAGAGGTAACTCTGGGTCTTCCTGTCCTGTGGCGGCCCTCATGAGAGACAGTTTCATCATAGTGCTTGATGGTTTTTGCGTCTGCACTTGAAGAAACTTTCAAAGTTCTTAAAAGTTTCCGAATTTACTGACCCTCATGTCTAAAGTAATGATAGACTGTCCTTTCTCTTTGCTTATTTGAGCTGTTCTTGACATAATTTGGAATTGGTCTTTTACCAAATAGGGCTATCTTCTGTGTACCATCCCTACCTTGTCACAACACAACTGATTGGCTCAAACACATTCCACATATTAACTTTGAACAAGAAACACCATGTTAATTGAATTGCATTCAAGTTGACTACCTCATGAAGCTGGATGAGAGAATGCTTTGATTGTGCAAAGCTGTCATCAAGGCAAAGGGTGACTACTGAAGAATATAAAATCTAAATTATATTTTGATTTGTTTAACTCTTTTTTGGTTACTACATGATTCCATATGTGTTATTTCATAGTTTTGATGTCTTCACTATTATTCTACAATGTTGAAAATAGTAAAAATAAAGAAAAACCCTGGAAAGAGTAGGTGTATCCAGCTTTTGACTGGTACTCTAGGTGTATACACTTCCCTTCCTCAAATTACAGCAAACAGAGAGCTTAAAGGGGAAATTTGGACATTACATTTAGAAATTTGCCCTTCTCACTCCTCTTTATGTTTAGCTATTAGTCGTGTAAGTTAGCTGGAGGTTGTAGTGGCTGTTTAACCTTATACTGCATTGGGCTAAATCAGGGTTCCACAGAGTGTTTCTTGGTACTCTTAAACAAATCTACTTTGAAACAAAAGTATACACCTCACACACATGGTTATGGGCTTAAAAAAGGAGACACCTGTACCATGTCAAATAGAGTTGAAATGTATTACAGTTTGTGTTTGCATCTCATTATTACACTTTATATACATCACAGAAGACTGAAATATATCAAAACCGTTTGACATAGAAACACTGGATATTCGGCAGCTTTCAACTTTGTGGCATCAGTTTGGGGAAGGCCCTTTCCTGTTTCAGCATGACAATGCCCCCGTGCACAATGTGAGGTCCATACAGAAATGGTTTGTCGAGATCGGTGTGGAATAACTTGACTGGCCTGCACAGAGCTCTGACCTCAACCCCATTGAACACTTTTGGGATGAATTAGAACGCAGACTGCGAGCCAGGCCTAATCGCCCAACATCAGTGCCCACATCATGTAACTCAGTCAAGCAGTAAAAACAGAACAGCACGGCGTTGTCACGCCTGCTCCCGCTCTCCCTCCCTGGCGTGCGAAGGCACTAGGCTCCCCAGCATTACGCACTCCTGCCACCATCAGTACGCACACCTGCCTTTCCCCATAAAGCACATCAGCGATTACTGGACTCACCTGGACTCAGTTACCTCTGTCATTACCTTCGCAATATCTGTCTGTTCCCCGCTCTATTCCCTGCTGCAGCATTAGTTGTCGTTTTGTACCCATGTGCTGACGCTGTTCTTCACCTGGTCTTTGTGTCTGTTTCCTGATTAAATGTTGACTCCCCGTACCTGCTTCTCATCTCCTGCGTCGTTCCTTACATGAGTGTGAAGAGACACACACACACAGGCACACACATTGCATTCTCAAACATGCTAACACACACACTCTACATACAAATACATTTTAATATAATATAGTTTTTCTGCTGTATTATTGATTTTGTGTTGTAGGTACGTCATAGTATGTTGTGTTATGTATTGTTCTATTGTATATCATTCTGATTGGAACACAGAAAGAGTAGCTGCTGCTGCTGGGATCCGGAATGAATAAAATACACAGTGCACTACTTTTCACCAGGGGCCATATGGTTATGGTCAAAAGTAGTGCACTATGTAGGGAATATGGTGCCATTTTGGGAAACAAACCCAGGTGGTGTAGCACCTGGAAGGGGTTGACTTTGAAGTAACTTTGAAATAGAGAGGTGTCTAAGGGGTCTGAGACAATGCGTCACACCTTGAGAGGCACACAGGGACCATGGAAGAGCGGAAACTGAGACAGGTTGACGAATGTAACTGTGCGCGTGGCTATTCATTTCAAAAGTCCATGGGAGGATGAGGAAGACGGATTCATAGAGAGGAGAGCCTGAGTTCTATCCCTTTCTTTGTGAATCTGTGTACATCCCTGTCTCTATGCAGGTTTACATTCATGTTGTGGGTAATGTGCCTATATTCTGTAGTAGTGTGTTTCTCTTTTTGCAAGTGTCGAGGATCAGTCTAAAATATAATTACCCTTCTGCTACAAGGATGCAAGCACACTAATTTACTCAAACAACCAACTAACATACGGTATAACACTGTACATTTAATATTAAACAATTAGCATTGCACACTTAACCCTTCCTGGTCATATTCAAAAAGGGTCCGTGTTTATCTTTTGCGTTTGTGCCTTGCTATATGCTACGAAAGTCAATCGTTTGTTGACATCGTGTCATTATTGGAATCAACCTATCTCTAACATGCTAATTCGAATCTAATGTTAATTGCCCCTGAGGGGTTAAATAAAGTTGTATTGATTCGAGTTGCTTGAACGTGTGTGTTTGGGTTGTGTTTGCAGAACGGGCTGATGGTGAGAGTGACAGAGAACTGTCCGGAGCTCAACTGCACCCTCAAGGAACAGATCCTACCTGACAACAGGTGCTGCAATGTCTGCAAAGGTTGGTCCTTCACCTTTAAAGTCGCTTGCTACTGTTGCAGCACCTCAGTCCCTCTCGCCTTGCAGTATCTCATTGGCCGAGCTATCATCTTCTGCTACCCAACATTTAATGAGACTGAATCGTTCCTCATTGCCGTCTATCATTGGTCCCACCCTTACAACCCGTAAGGGAGCACGGAGAAGCTAACAGAGCCAATCCCAGCCTGCTGCTTGTTTGAGTGGAGCCAATGTCTGTGTCCCAAATGACTCCATATTCCCCGTATAGTGCACTTATACTGTATAGTGCATAACTTTTTATCAGGGCCCATAAGGCTCTGGTCAAAAGTAGTGCACTATGTAGGGAAGAAGGTCTTTTAAATGGCTCTATTTGCCTCTTTACGTCCTGCATGAATGTTTCATCCGTTGTTGGCTTGAGTTCAGAGCAGAATGTTCTGTCTGTTTTAGACCGGCTCTCGCCATGCCAATTTGCATAATTTCGAACATTTTGGAAGCGAAAGGATATATTAGCTAAATATCCATAGATCATTTTGTAAATAGATTGAATACACAGAAACAGTTGGAGGCAGGCGACTGTGAAATGATGTGAATAATTGGAGATGAATATGGTCAGTTTCAACTGAACAAATTCAGATTTGTTAAACCAAGCCTTATCGTTTGGTCTATGTATTTGGCCATTCAGATAAACATCAGTGCAGTGCAGATGAGCGAAGTCTTTTCCTTTTCAGATCATCTTCCACTCATAACCTGCCATTATCTCCTTATGGGTTGAATGAGGCCTGTTATATTGGATCTTACCCACTAGTCATTAAGTCAGCATTTTCTACCTTTTCCATTGCACTGAATGGAACGGTTTATAAAGCCCTCGGAAAAGGGATTGGGGGATGTGTGAGTGCACACTGTAGGCCTGCAAGTGCATTTCCTTTTCTGTCTCCCTCATGGCGTCAGCCAAACTTCCACCTCTCAAGTTCTGATTCTTTGTAGATGTAAGCCCTCTTCTGAGAAAGAGGAGGGAGAGAAAGAGAGAATATGACAGAGAAAGAAAGAGAGAGGGAGAGAGAGAGAAATATCAGAGAGAGTATATGCAGAGTGAGGGAGAGAGATTACAGAGAAGGAAAGACAGAGGGATAAAGAAAGAAAAACATGTCAGAGAGAGAGAGAGAGAGAGAGAGAAAGACATTTTTGAATTTTTGTCTTTCTTTAATGATACATCCTCATTTCATTAAAACCTCACCACCCACCCCCCTTTAAAAAACAAATATCCCCTGTGCTGCTCACTCACCTTGCCCTCTACCCCACGATACAAAACGACATCACACATCCCAATAACCAAAACCTCACCACTTCTTCAACCGTGTATCCAACCCATCTTCCCCAGCCATCTGCCTCCCCGACACACCATATCTCCTGAAACATCTCCCCACTTTTTTTAATCATTTTATAGAACTCAAATTCCATCCTAAGGCGCGCAGAGACCATCCCATTAAATACTAGTAAAGGGTCTGTTATCCCCCCACCTTTGACCCTCTTCCTCCTTGTTAGCCAAATAGCCAAGTTTGCCTGAGCAAACAGAAAAGCAACCACACACATTTGCCTTTTCCTTATTCGAATACCTGTACCAATTATAAACATCCCGACTGTAAACTCCACCCCCAACCTCTCACACAGACATTCCAACAGAGACATCAATGGCATTAACTTGGCAGAAAACATATGATGCACAGTTTCACTCGTGATACAGAAGGACACCCCTGTCTGACTCCCGGGTCAACCCGTGCCATGAGTTATTAGTGGCCAGGGCTCCATGTAGAACCCTTCACTGGAGGTCCCCTGACCTCTTTGTTACTGGGAGTTTGTAGAGCCCCCTAAATCTAAAACACACCATACTCTCCGCCCCACATGTCCCCTGTCACTGATGTACCTTCACTCCTGTTAGGCTCCTAGTGTTCCTCACCTTAATGCAAAGGTTGTAGAGGGCTTTACCTCCCACCCCCTCAAACCCCCCCAGGCTTGGAGTGTTAAAGTCTACAGTTCCAGTCCCTGCCTACCACCAGCGTCTCCTCAGGTGCTACCTGTGAGAGTTCCTGTCTAAGACACCCAAACAGACGCCCCCTCTCTCTCCCTGTGTTAGGTGCTTACAAACGTACAAAGGACAAACACCTGTTGTTAATTTCTGCTTTACCACAAGCAGTCTACCCCTACACACCTTCTTCGAGGAGCAAATTTTTACGGCCAGACCCGGTGCAAAAAGGACTGCCACCCCTGCACTTACATTTGTTCCATGGCTCAGCACACTTGACCCTTTTCACCAGAGCCCCGAATCGACTTCCTTCACCACATCACTATGTGTCTCCTGCAGAAACAACACCTGTGCTTTTTTGTTTTACATATTCACCCAACAGACTCCTCTTTCCCGCATCTCTGATGCCATTGATATTAAGTGAGCCTACCTGAAAAGTCTCCATAAGAAGTGGGAGTAAAGCCAGCAAAGAAAGAGACCAATTGCAAAGCTCAAAAAGCCAGAGTACCTCAACCTAAAACGTTTCCTGGGTGAGAGGATACCGTGCCTCTCATTATTCATAGCGTGTTGTACTGATCTTACAAACTTTCCCAGATCGCAAAAGAAACTTCAAGATGAACCTTTTTCCCTTTAGTCTCATTCAGGAACCTTGACAGTTTCCTCACTGTGTACTTTGACCCCTTCTGTGTGACATGCTGTAAGCTTTAGACCCATTGAGGAGGAGTCTGAAAAGAAAGCCTCCTCATCATCCTCTTCCTCAGACTCACCTTCCTCCTCCTCATCTCCATCTCCCATTCTGACCACCTGCCCTTTCTCTCTGGTCAGGGACTCCCCCCAGCACTAGGCAAAGTTTCCTTAGTGCCTTTGACCACACCAGTCTCTCCCCTCCCACCTCCTTTCTTCTCCCCCTTTTTCCTCATCCGCTTGATACTCCTCCATCGCCCCTAGTCGCTTGCCCTTCCCCATTATACTCTCCTCATCCACTAGCATAACCTGATTAGGCCCAGCCTCATCTACACCACCATCCATGACATGACTAGACCAGCCTCAGCTACATCACCATCCAGAGTATGACTAGACCCAGCCTCATCCACACCACCATCTCTAGCCTGACTAGGCCCAGCCTCAGCTGCCTGCACCTCATGGCCCCCTGCACATTGACCTCGATTTCCCCCACCGGTTTATGTGGCACGCAAAGCTCTTATGCCCCAAATCCCTACACTCAAAGCACCGTAGACTATCTGTGCTGGCAAATCCAGCGTAGAGCACCTCCCAATGCCTCACTTTAAAATGCACATTTAACTGTTGCTCATTGTTATTCAGAAACATGAACACTTGCCTCCGGAATGAAGCAACATGCTTCTTAATGGCATCTGCCTGAAAACCTGCCGACAGTACACGAAAACCGCTAGCAAACCGACTCAGCTCTTTCCGGATTTTATATATGTAATAAAAGGAGGCAGATTCGCTACTACCACCCTAGTCGAAGGAGTCGAAAGTGGATAAATCGGCACCAAAACATCCCGTTCAAAAACCAGGAACCTAAAACTCCGTCTTCTTCCTCCATAACTTTGAAAAAAACGGTGGGTACCGCTAAACTAACAGTGTGTTAACCCTCCACCATAGAAAATACAAATGTAAAGAAAAGACCAAGGAAAGAATCAAGAGATTAAAGTAAGGACAGAGCCCTCCACACGGCCTCTCAACTACAAAAACCTCCCATCGAGGGGAGGGGAGGGAGTGAGGGAGCAAGGGAGAGAGGCTAATGGATCCAGAAGCACTGTGGTTTAGAGGGGGGTCTCACAGAGAGTGGGACTGGCACTAGTCATTACTGGGAATGAAAGGGATAGATGGGTCCAGATCGAGAGAGGAAACAACTGACTTATCTACTGTACGGCTCATTTTCTACCCCACTGTCAGCACCCTGTGTGATCTCAGTCAAATCCAGACTGTTGAGTCAGAACTTTGTCCCCCTCTCTCCCAGGCTACGACTTCTGTGCAGAGGGACTCATTTGTGGGGAAAATTCGGAGTGTAAAAACCGGAACACCAGAGCCGAGTGTGAGTGCAAGAGCGGCTTTGCCTCCATCCACGGGGACTCAACATACTGTGAAGGTAGGCGGCTGTGAACTATTCGACTGGGTCTTTGGGTAGAAGACTCTGGATGGGTATATAACGGGTAGACTTAGAGCTTGTTTTGTGTGTGTAGACGTTGTATTTCTTTATTGCAAAGAGGACTAGGAGTAGAGTGAAGTTGCCCCTACATGCTGATCTTGGGCCAGTTTAGCATTTTACCCCGCTATTGTTAATGTTAGGATTGGAGTAGGGGAAGCTCATCCTAGATCTGTACCTAGATTCCTGAATTATAGGGAATGATATGATCTCTATGGTTGAGTGGATATGTGGATCTGTGAGATGCCTGGCCCATTCCATACAGTAGATGCCTGAAACATAGCTTGGATCATGAGAGTTTCAACTACCTCTGGGTTTAGTAGGACATTTCAGAAGCAAAATGTATTTGTTCAGTATTTCTATTTATTTCTATTTATTAGGGATCACCATTAGCTCTTCCTGGGGTCCAAACACATTAAAACACTTACAATACATATACAAGAAAATATAAAACAGTACATCATATAACATTATTACTCCACTACATATCTACAATACAAAATGTATAATACCACCATACAAAAATATTAAAATATATGTGTGTGTAGAGTGTGTGTGCTAGCGCTTGTGTGCGTGTGTCTGTACTTTTGTTTGTGTTTCTTCACAGTCCCTTCTGTTCCATGAGGTTTATTCTTACCTGTTTTTTCAAATCTGATTCTACTGCTTTCCTCAGTTACGTACCTGAGGTGTAATAGAGTTCCATGTAGTCATGGCTCTATGTCTGTGCACCTCCATTAGTCTGTTCTGGACTTGGGGATTTTGAAGAGACCTCTGGTGTTATGTCTTGTGGGGTATGCGTGGCTGTGTACTAGTACTTTTAACAGACAGCTCGGTACATTCAGCTTGTTACAAAAACAAGAAGTGATTAAGTCAATCTCCCTTCCACTTTGAGACATGAGAGATTGACATGCATGTCATTAATGTTAGCTCCCCGTGTACTTATAAAGGCCAGCTGTGCTGCCCTGTTCTGAGCCAATTGTAATTTTCCTAGTCCCTCTTTGTGGCACCTGACCACACTACTGAACAGTAGTCCAGATGTGACAAAACAAGGGCCTGTAGGACCTGCCTTGTTGATAGTGTTGTTAACCTGTCTGGCACCGGGGTTCCGCTAGCGGAACTCCTCCCACATTCCACTGAAAAGGCAGAGCGCGAAATTCAAAAAATCTTTTTGAGAAATATTTAACTTTCACACATTAACAAGTCCAATACAGCAAATGAAAGATACACATCTTGTGAATCCAGTCAACATGTCCGATTTTTAAAATGTTTTACAGCGAAAACACCACATATATTTATGTTAGCTCACCACCAAATACAAAAAAGGACAGACGTTTTTCACAGCACAGGTAGCATGCACAAAGCCACCCTAACTAACCAAGAACCAACCAAACTAACCAAGAAACAACTTCATCAGATGACAGTCTTATAACATGTTATACAATAAATCTATGTTTTGTTGTGAAAAATGTGCATATTTGAGGTATAAATCAGTTTTACATTGCAGCTACCATCACAGCTACCGTCAGAAATATCACCGAAGCAGCCAGAGTAATTACAGACACCAACGTCAAATACCTAAATACTCATCATAAAACATTTCTGAAAAATCGATGGTGTACAGCAAATTAAAGACAAACATCTTGTGAATCCAGCCAATATTTCCGATTTTTTAAGTGTTTTACAGCGAAAACACAATATAGCATTATATTAGCTTACTACAATAGCCTACCACACTACCGCATTCATTCATCAAGGCACGTTAGCGATAGCAATAGGCACGTTAGCGATAGCGAATAAACCAGCAAAATATATTAATTTTCACTAACCTTCATAAACCTTCATCAGATGACAGTCCTATAACATCAGGTTATACATACACTTATGTTTTGTTCGAAAATGTGCATATTTAGAGCTGACATCAATGGTTATACATTGTGCTAACGTAGCATCTTTTTCCCCAGAATGTGCGGATATTTTTATGACACTCAACTATTCTGACCAAATAACTATTCATAAACGTTACTAGAAAATACATGTTGTATAGGAAATGATAGATACACTAGTTCTTAATGCAATCGCCGTGTTAGAATTCTAAAAATAACTTCATTACGACATCCAGCTTAGTTATAGCGAGAGAGTGCCCAAAATCTGGGCGCAAACTACTATTTCACATGTTCGACAGATATATGAAATAGCATCATAAAATGGGTCCTACTTTTGATGATCTTCCATCAGAATGTTGTACAAGGGGTCCTTTGTCGGGAACAATCGTTGTTTGGTTTTAGAATGTCCTCTTTTCCAGTCAATTAGCACGGAAAGCTAGCAAAGTAGCGCGAAGCTCTCCTTCCTGAACAAAGGCACACAACGCAACACGCCTAACGTCCCGAATAAATTTAAATAATCTAATAAACCTATATTGAAAAAACATACTTTACGATGATATTGTCACATTTATCAAATAAAATCAAAGCCGGAGATATTAGTCGTCTATAACGACAGCTTTTCAGAAGGCAATACCAGGTGCCTTCTCGCGCGCTCCAGAAAACAGGAAACTGGTGACACGTCATGCCAAGAGCTTTCATTCGACCCCAGATCAAGTTATACACTCCATTTCTTCTCTCACTGCCTGTCGACATCTAGTGGAAGATGTATGAAGTGCATGTATATTAATAAATATCAAGGACATTTATAGGCAGGCCCTAGAACAGAGCATCGATTTCAGATTTTCCACTTCCTGTCAGGAAGTTTGCTGCAAAATGAGTTCTGTTTTACTCACAGATATAATTCAAACGGTTTTAGAAACTAGAGAGTGTTTTCTATCCAATAGTAATAATAATATGCATATTGTACGAGCAAGAATTGAGTACGAGGCAGTTTAATTTGGGAACGAATTTTTTACAAAGTGAAAACAGCACCCCCTATTGAGAAAAGGTTAACCTGTTGAGGACAGAGGGCGCTGTTTTCACTTTGGGGGAAAATCGTGCCCAATTTAAACGGCCTCGTACTCAATTCTTGCTCGTACAATATGCATATTATTATTACTATTGGATAGAAAACACTCTCTAGTTTCTAAAACCGTTTGAATTATATCTGTGAGTAAAACAGAACTCGAGTTGGAGCAATTTTCCTGTGAGGAATTGAGAAGTCTGAAATAAGGCTGGCTGTTCTGAGGTCAGTTTATTAATTTGCATGTCTTCTATTGGTTGAGATGCACTGCATATGCCTTCCCCTGGATGTCAGCAAATAGTGAGAATTGGAATGGAGTTGCTAGGCAGATCTGAGGACATATAAATTGGCTTGGAACGTGGGGTCCAGTCTTTTCAACTTTCGCCATGACGCAAGACAGACCTCAGGATGGCGTTCTAGAAAGCTCTCGTAATAGGAGTTAGATATATCCGGCTCTGATTTTATTCGATATAGGTGTTAACGACATCATAATATTGTTATTTTAAACCGAGTTATATCAGTTTATATCAGTATATTGCGATTTTCGGATATTTATTTGTGCTGCGTTATAGTGAGTTGGACACGTCTTAGCCACATGGCTAATGTTTACTGCTAATTCCAAAGTTGAAGGCGACAATCTACAACCGAGCAACGATTCCTCTGGACAAAGGACAACTTGCCCAAGATTCTGATGGGAGCTCATCAAAAAGTAAGAAGTATTTATGATGTTAATTCGTTGTTCTGTTGAAAAATGTAAATCTACTATTCCGCCATTAATTTCGGTGCGGTCTCGCTTTAACGCACGCTGTATGTCGTAGTAACGTTAATTTTAAATATCTAACACAGCGGTTGCATTAAGAACTAATGTATCTTTCATTTGCTGTCCAACCTGTATTTTTTAGTCAAGTTTATGATTAGTTACTGATTAGATTAGGTGCCTCTCCCAAGATTTCTCCCGACATTTTGTTTGCATTTTGGCTACTATTCATATTGTATAACCACGATTTGTGCCGCTAAATATGCACATTTTCGAACAAACTCTATATGTATTGTGTAATATGATGTTATAGGACTGTCATCTGAAGAAGTTTGAGAAGGTTAGTGAAAAAATTAATGTATTTTGCTGGTTTATTCGTTATCGCTATTGTTGGCTTGAATCAATGCTGTTGTGTGGTTGGCTATTGTAGTAAGCTAATATAATGCTATATTGTGTTTTCGCTGTAAAACACTTAAAAAATCTGAAATATTGGCTGGATTCACAAGTTCTTTGTCTTTCATTTGCTGTACGCTGTGTATTTTTCAGAAATGTTTTATGATGAGTATTTAGGTAATTCACGTTGGTCTCTGTAGTTATTCTAGTTGCTTTGGTGAGAGTTGTGACGGTGGCTGCAATGTAAAACTATGATTTATACCTGAAATATGCACATTTTTCTAACAACACATATGCTATACAATAAATATGTTATCAGACTGTCATCTGATGAAGTTGTTTCTTGGTTAGTGACTATTTATATCTTTATTTGGTCGAAATTGTGATAGCTACCTATGCAGGAAAAAAATGGTGGGAAAAAAAAGTTGTGTCTTTTGCTATCGTGGTTAGCTAATAGAAATACATATTGTGTCTTCCCTGTAAAACATTTTAAAAATCAGAAATGATGGCTGGATTCACAAGATGTGTATCTTTCATCTGGTGTCTTGGACTTGTGATTTAATGATATTTAGATGCTAGTATTTACTTGTGACGCTATGCTAGGCTATGCTAGTCAGCTTTTTTACTGATGGGGGTGCTCCCGGATCCGGGATTGTGTACAAGTAGAAGATAAATTGCGAAATAGTTGGGAAGAGATTTTTGATGGCACATGGTTTATAAATTGACATTAAATTTTCCGTTCCTCCTGAACAATAGTGTGATCATTGCTATTCCTCTGTGTTGCACACACACCCACAAAAATGTACTTTTTGTTTTGTTTCTACTTTATCAGAACAAGCTGTAACTGGACTGTAGCATATTACTTACTAAAAATGACATGATAAGCAAACATTTGTAAACTCTAAAAGTAATTGGAATGGTAGATACAATTTAGTTTTTAGTGATGGACAGCTGGAGGCATTTTGAAAACAGGTTTTCAAACACTTGTTTTTCACTGTAGATTGCAAAATAGTTGGGAAGACATTCCATGGCACATGGTTTATGATTTGACAAGCAACTCTTCATAGCCCAGCTGCTGTAGGTATGAAAATCCCCCAATTTGGCCCTAACAGTTCTTCATCAACATCTTTATGCTACATTAATAAAATAACATGATAAAAGACATTCAAAATGCAGATGTGTATTTAATCTAAATTTTATTTGCACTTCCCCCCCAGCTCCAAGACCACGGTCACGTTATTCAGCACCATTATGGGCTATTAGCAGGACAAAATACTCTTGCCAAGGAGGATAGGGGGAAATTCTATCGTCAAATGTATTTATTAGTTAGGTTGGCTGTATCACAACCAGCCGTGATTTGGAGTCCCTTAGGGCGGTGCACAATTGGCCCAGCATTGTCCAGGTTTGGCCGGTGTAGGCCATCATTGTAAATAAGAATTTGTTCTTAACTGACAGTGGCACACCAGGCCAGTGCAGACAAAGCTACTGCCATTGCAAACAAAGCTATTGGCCCAAAGAAAAATAAGATCTGACTCAACAACCAGCTGTTTGAGAGCTGTGCACTCTTTCTGCCCAACAGATTATTTATATGCTATACTGTATGTGTGCATCATGCATGATAAAAAAATATATAAAAAAATACTTCACCAACGACTTCAGGAATCCATCTGTTTTCTAATCAATTACATAGCCCCGATTTAAAAATAGCATTATTACAATATTATTTTCACTGGCCCAAGTGGACTACTTGGGGATGATCGATTGGCCTGGAGTTTTTCCAAAACCTCCCTGGGCCAGCAAACAGCCCTGTATGTCAAACCCAGATCACATTTAGATTTTAGTCATTTAGCAGAAGCTCTTATCCAGATCGACTTACAGGAGCAATTCCGGTTAAGTGCTATGCTCAAAGGCACATTGACATTTTTTTTTTACCTTGTCAGCTCAGGGATTCAAACCAGCAAACTTTCGGTTACTGGCCCAACGCTGTTAACCGCTAGGCTACCTACCACACTATATCATAGACGGGCATTCCCGTGCCGTTCTTTACTCTTCAGAAAATGTATTTTTGGTCAATTGCACATTCGATTTTGAATAGGCAAATTCATGACAATTACTAAACGTGAAACTAACTTGGCCAGGAAAAAATAAAAAAATAAAATCACTGGTCACGTTAAATAAAGGTCACGTTGTACAGCGCGTTAATTTCCGAACGGAAACCCTGAGAGTTTCGTTTTTCATTTTAATTGGAATAGAAACACAATAATATTAAATCAAATGAATTAAGCTACATTTCTTAAAATCAATCCCATATACTATCTTCTTACAAAAAAAGGTTTTATGAGGCGAAGGTGGGCTTTTGGTTTCTCTCCCTCTAAAAACAGAAATAAATCATTCTCAATAACAAACTGGCTTTATTTAGAAATTAGTAAGAATGTCTCACCTCATGTTCAAGAATGGTCTTTTTCTCGCTGACTTTTGGTTATTTGAAATCATCTCCAAAATATTGTCATTTTTTAAACAAGACATAGAAAGTTGGTTGCAATTTCAGTTTAATCCACCAGAAAAGACAGAACAAACAATACAACAAATATTGTGGTTAAACTCAAATATACTAATTGATAAAAAGAAAATATATAAATTGTAACCTTTAACAAGTGGAAGGAGGAAAGCGTAGCAGGCTGTGAATTCTGCAAATCTAGGATGGGCTGTTAGCAGGACAATATACACTGCTCAAAAAAATAAAGGGAACACTTAAACAACACAATGTAACTCCAAGTCAATCACACTTCTGTGAAATCAAACTGTCCACTTAGGAAGCAACACTGATTGACAATAAATTTCACATGCTGTTGTGCAAATGGAATAGACAAAAGGTGGAAATTATAGGCAATTAGCAAGACACCCCCAATAAAGGAGTGATTCTGCAGGTGGTGACCACAGACCACTTCTCAGTTCCTATGCTTCCTGGCTGATGTTTTGGTCACTTTTGAATCCTGGCGGTGCTCTCACTCTAGTGGTAGCATGAGACGGAGTCTACAACCCACACAAGTGGCTCAGGTAGTGCAGCTCATCCAGGATGGCACATCAATGCGAGCTGTGGCAAGAAGGTTTGCTGTGTCTGTCAGCGTAGTGTCCAGAGCATGGAGGCGCTACCAGGAGACAGGCCAGTACATCAGGAGACGTGGAGGAGACCGTAGGAGGGCAACAACCCAGCAGCAGGACCGCTACCTCCGCCTTTGTGCAAGGAGGAGCACTGCCAGAGCCCTGCAAAATGACCTCCAGCAGGCCACAAATGTGCATCACCTGCAGAATCACTCCTTTATTGGGGGTGTCTTGCTAATTGCCTAAAATTTCCACCTTTTGTCTATCCCATTTGCACAACAGCATGTGAAATTTATTGTCAATCAGTGTTGCTTCCTAAGTGGACAGTTTGATTTCACAGAAGTGTGATTGACTTGGAGTTACATTGTGTTGTTTAAGTGTTCCCTTTATTTTTTTGAGCAGTGTATATTGGTCATGGCTCCCAAGTGGTGCAGTTGTCTCAGGCACTGCATCTTAGTGCAAAAGGCATCACTACAGTCCCTGGTTTTGATCCAGGCTGTATCACATCTGACCGTGATTGGGAGTCCTATTGGGCAGTGCACAATAGGCCCAGTGTCGTCCGGGTTAGGGTTTGGCTGGGGTAGTCCGTCATTGTAAATAAGAATTTGTTCTTAACTGACTTGCCTAGTTAAATAACAAGTAAAGATGTGATCAATACATGTTGATGATTTCACTCTGGTAGGTTGACTGACAACCAGGTTGCAGGCACTGGTTACAGTTTTTTTCTTGAGTGGGCAGCTTGATGAGAGCCAGTCAATATTTAAATCACCCAGAAAATATACTGTACCTCTCTGTTGATATCACACACATTATCAAGCATTTCACGCATGTTGTCCAGATACTGACTGTTAGCACTTGGTGGTCTATAGAAGCTTCCCACAAGAATGGGCTTATGGTAAGGAAGATGAACCTACAGCCATATTATGTCAACAGTATTTAACATGAGATCGTTTTTTCCTGCAAAAAGTGTCAAAATTGTCAATAAAAGTTATGCTAATGAAGTGGCAGTAGTCTTTAAGCCATATAGAAAGTGGTAAGAGCCATTGTACCATTTCCCTCTACGCCCTTCCCTTTCTCCTTCTGTATTGTGTCCTGTGATGCCATTTCTCTTTACCCCCCTCTCTCCCCCCATCTGTATTTTTGTCCTGTGATGCCATTTCCCTTTGCCACCCTTCCTCCTTCTGTATTGTGTCCTATGGTACAATTTCCCTTTACCCTCTTCCTTCCCTCCTTCTGTATTGTGTCCTGTGATGCCATTTCCATTTGCCACCCTCATTCATTTCTTCTGTATTATGTCCATGTGCAGCCATTTCCCTTTACTCCCCTAACTCCTTCTGTATTGTGTCCTGTCGTGCAATTTACCTATACCCCCTTCCCTCCCTGTTTGCAGTATCATGTGCAGCCAGTTCCCTTTACCCGCCTCCCACTGTATTGTGTTCTGTTTTGCCATTTCCCTTCCCTTTACCACCCAAATGACTTCTGTATTTTGTCTTGTGGTGCATTTTACCTATACCCCTTTCCTCCTTCCTTATGTATTTTCTCTTTTCGTGCCATTTCCCATTAACCTCCTTCCCTACTTCTGTACTGTGTCCCTTTGGTGCCATTTCCCTTAACGCCCTCCCTCCTTCCTTCTGTATTGCGTCCTGTGGTGCAATTTCCCTTTATATCTCTCCCTCTGCATTGTGTCATGTGGTGCCATTTCCCTTAACCCCCCCTAACTCCTTCTGTATTGTGTCCTTTGGCACAATTTTGCGTTACCCCATTCCACCCCGCCCTCTGTATTGTGTGTTGTGGTGCCATTTCCCTTCACCTCCCGAAACTCCTTCTGTATTCTGTCTTGTGGTGTAATTTACATATATACCCCTTCCTCCGTCCTTATGTATTTTATCCTTTGGTTCCATTTCCCTTTACCTCCTTCCCTCCTTCTGTATTGTCTCCTGAGGTGCCATTTCCTTTTGCCTTCCTCCTGTATTGTGTCACAGTGGTGCCATTTCCCTTTACCCCCTCCCTTCTTTCTGTATTGTGTCCTGTGGTGCAATTTGCCTTTACCCCCTTGCTCCTTCTATAATGTGTCCATTGGTGCATTTTCCATTACCCCCCTCCCTCCTTCCTTCTGTATTGTGTCCTGTGGTGCAATTACCCGTTATCCCCCTCACTTCTTCTCTAGTGTGTCCTGTGGTGCAATTTCCCTTTACACCCCTCCCCTTCCCTCCCTCTGCACTGTGTCATGTGGTGCCAATTCCCTTAACCCCTCCCTAACTCCCTACCCCCTCCTTCCCTACTTCTGTATTGTGTCCCTTTGGCTCCAAATTAGTTGCAAAATGAAGAGGAAATATAGTCAAGATGTTGACAATGTTATAAATAATGATTTTTAATTGAAATAATAATTGTGTCCTTCAACCTTTGCTTTCGTCAAAGAATCTTCCATTTGCAGCAATTATAGCCTTGCAGACCTTTGGCATTCTAGTTGTCAATTTGTTGAGGTAATCTGAAGAGATTTCACCCCAAACTTCCTGAAACACCACCCACAAGTTGGATTGGCTTGATGGGCACTTCTTACGTACCATACTGTCAAGCTGCTCCCACAACAGCTCAATAGGGTTGCGATCCGGTGACTGTGCTGGCCACTCCATCATAGACAGAATACCAGCTGACTGTTTCTTCCCTAAATAGTTCTTGCATAGTTTGGAGCTGTGCTTTGGGTCATTGTCCTGTTGTAGGAGGAAATTGGCTCCAATTAAGCGCCGTCCACAGGGTATGGCATGGCGTTGCAAAAGGGAGTGATAGCCTTCCTTCAAGATCGCTTTTACCCTGTACAAATCTCCCACTTCACCACCACCAAGCACCCCCAGACCAACACATTGTTTCCAGCATCTTTTCATTTCTTCTGCGTCTCACGAATGTTCTTCTTTGTGATCCGAACACCTCAAACTTAGATTCGTCGGTCTATAAAAAAAAATCCCAATCTTCCACTGTCCAGTGTCTGTGTTCTTTTCCCCATCATAATTTTTTCTTTTTATTGGCCAGTCTGAGATATGGCTTTTTCTTTGCAACTCTGCCTAGAAGGCCAGCATCCCAGAGTCGCCTCTTCACTGTTGACGTTGAGACTGATGTTTTGCCGGAACTATTTAATGAAGCTGCAGTTGAGGACTTGTGAGGCATATATTTCTCAAACTAGACACTCTAATGTACTTGTCCTCTTGCTCAGTTGTGCACCGGAGCCTCCCACTCCTCTTTCTCTTCTGGTTAGAGCCAATTTGCGCTGTTCTGTGAAGGGAGTAGTACACAGCATTGTACGAGATCTTCAGTTTCTTGGCAATTTCTCGAATGGAATAGCCTTCATTTCTCAGAACAAGAATAGACTGACAAATTTAAAAATTCTTTGTTTCTGGCCATTTTGAGCCTGTAATCGAACCCACAAATGCTGGCGCCCCAGATACTCAACCAGTCTAAAGAAGGCCAGTTTTATTGCTTCTTTAATCAGAACAACAGTTCTGATTAAAAAAAATGGGAAAATGGGCCTCTGTACGCCTATGTAGATAGAGAAAATGGGCCTCTGTACGCCTATGTAGATATTCCATTAAAAAAGCTGCTGTTTCCAGCTACAATAGTCATTTACATCATTAACAATGTCTTTACTGTATGTCTGATAAATTTTAATGGACAATTTTTTTTTTCTTTCAAAAATAAGGACATTTCTAAGTGACCCCAAACTTTTGAATGGTAGTGTGTGTATATATATATGTATATATTCTATCAGCATATTGATTGCACTGGGGTAATACTCTCGACCACTGCTACTCTAACTTCCGTGATGTGTACAAAGCTCTCGCCCGCCCTCCCTTCGGCAAATCCGACCATGACGCCATCTTGCTCCATCCGTCTTATAGGCAGAAACTCAAACAGGATGGACCAGTGACGAGAACCATTCCACGCTGGTCTGACCAATCGGAAGCCATGCTTCAAGATTGTTTTGATCACGCGGACTGGAATATGTTCAGGTCAGCCTCAGAGAACAACATCGACGTATAAGCTGACTCGGTGAGTGAGTTTATAAAGAAGTGGAGATGTTGTACCCACTGTGAAAACTGAAAGCGTGAACCACCGCATTTAACCATAGAAAGAGGTCTGGAAATATGGCTGAATATAAACAGTGTAGTTATTCCCTCCGCAAGGCAATCAAACAAGCGAATTGCCGGTACAGGGACAAGGTGGAGTCGCAATTCAACGGCTCAGTCATGAGACGTATGTGACAGGGTCTACATCAAATCACGGACTACAAAAAGAAAATCAGCCACGTCACGGATACCGACGTCACGCTTCCAGACAAACTAAACATCTTCTTTGCCCGCTTTGAGGATGGTACAGCGGCACCATCGCGGCTCGCTAAGGGCTGCACCCCATCCTCTCCTCAGTGGCTGATGTGAGTAAAACATTTAACGTGTTAACCCTCGCAAGGCTGCTGGCCCAGACGGCATCCCTAGCCATGTCCACAGAGCATGGGCAGACCAGCTGGCTGGTGTGTTTACGGACATATTCAATCACTCCCTATCCCAGTCTGTTTTCCCCACATGCTTCAAGATGGCTACCATTGTTCCTGTACCCAAGAAGGCAAAGATAACTGAACTAAATGACTTCTGTCATCATGAAGTGCTTTGAGAAGCTAGTCAATATCATATCTCCTCCACCTTACCAGCCACCCTGGACGCACTTTAGTTTGCATACCAACCCAACAGGTTCACAGATGACACAATTGCCAGCACACTGCACACTGCCCTATCCCATCTGGACAAAAATAATACCTATATAAGAATGCTGTTCATTGACTAC
Organism: Salvelinus namaycush; assembly: GCF_016432855.1. Taxonomy (NCBI): domain Eukaryota; kingdom Metazoa; phylum Chordata; class Actinopteri; order Salmoniformes; family Salmonidae; genus Salvelinus; species Salvelinus namaycush. The sequence goes on along the minus strand of NC_052336.1, from coordinate 30,669,609 downwards.
AGCTCAGCATTCAACACCATAGTACCCTCCAAGCTCATCATCAAGCTGGAGGCCCTGGGTCTCAACCCCACCCTATGCAAATGGATCCTGGACTTTCTGACGGGCCACCCCAAGGTGGTGAAAGCAGGAAACAACATCTCCATTTCACGGACCCTCAACACTGGGGCCCCACAAGAGTACATTTTCCCATCACCTGTACTCCCTTTTCACCCACCACTGTGTGGCCATGCAACTCAATCATCATGTTTGCAGACGACACAACAGTAGTAGGCTTGATCACCAACAACAACGAGCCAGCTTACAGGGAGGAGGTGAGGGCACTCGGAGCGTGGTTTCAGGAAAACAACCTCTCACTCAACGTCAACAAAGCAAAGGAGATGATCGTGGAATTCAGGAAACAGCAGAGGGAGCACCCCCCTATCCACATTGAAGGGACAGCAGTGGAGAAGGTGGAAAAACAATCTGCGTACACATCACGGACGAACAGTAATGGTCCTCCCACACAGACAGTGTGGTGAAGAAGGCGCAACAGCGCCTCTTCAACCTCTTGAGGCTGAAGAAATTTGGCTTGTCACCCAAAACCCTGACAAACTTTTATGGATGCACAGTCGAGAGCATTCTGTCGGGCTGTATCACAGCCTGGTACGCAACTGCACCACCCTCAACCGCAAGGCTCTCCAGAGGGTGGTGCGGTCTGCACAACGCATCAGCGGGGGCAAACTACCTGCCCTCCTTGACACCTACAGCACCCGATGTCACAGGAAGGCCAAAAATATCATCAAGGAAAACAACCACCTGAGCCACTGCCTGTTCACTCCATTACCATCCAGAAGGTGAAGTCAGTACAGGTGCATAAAAGCTGGGACAGAGATTGAAAATCAGCTTCTATCTCAAGACCATCAGACTGCTAAACAGCAATCACTAACTCAGAGAGGCTGCTGCCTACATTGATACCCAATCACTGGCCACTTTAATAAATGTATCACTAGTCACTTTAAACAATGCCACTTTAAATAATGCCACTTTAATAATGTTTACATATATTACATTACTCATATCACATGTATATACTGTATTTTATACCATCTATTGCACCTTGCCTATGCCGCTCGGCCATCGCTAATCCATATACTTATATGTACATATTCTCATTCACCCCTTTAGATTTGTGTGCATTAGGTAGTTGTTGGGGAATTGTTAGATTACTTGTTAGATATTACTGCACTGTCGGAACTAGAAGCACAAGCATTTCGCTACACTCGCATTAACATCTGCTAACAATGTGCATGTGACCAATAAAATATTATTTGATTTATTTGATATGATATACTGTATATTCACATATAAAATGTTGCTGCCCACTAGATAATAATAATTATTATTATTATTATAATAAGTGATGAGTAGGACTATTAGGCATATACGCAACTTGATGAGTGTTATTTTGGACGATGGGAGTGCCCTTCATGGTTCTGAAAGGACAGCGCCACTTTAGCATTGTCAATGATAGTTGTGCCTGTTCGTGCGCTCTTGATTGCTTGTGTTGGATAAGAAAAAGGCTGCATCGATTTCAGCTGTGCGATGCGATTTGACCCACTATGACTTACTTTGTACAAACACCATTCGTTTGAAAGCATCAACCCTTATGATTTGTAGACTGCTAGATGTGTGACAGCATATGTATTGCAGTCCAGCTTACCTTCTTTTCAATCTATCCATGGGAATGCCTCCCGTTTGTTCCTTCACATACTATTTGTCCATACATCAGCCGGTTGAGGCTCGTCAGAGGAGGAAGGGGTGGACCATCCTCCTCAGTGAATACATTTATTTTTTAAATTGTGAAACATTAAAAAAGTGAGCTTTTTTAGATAAAACTATACTAAAAATATTCACGTCACCAAATTATTGTATAAAATACACTGTTTTGCAATGAAGGTCTACAGTAGCCTCAGCAGCACTCTGTAGGGTTGCACCATGGTGTAGCCGGAGGACAGATAGCTTCTGTCCTCCAACCTATCAGAGCTCTTGCAGCAGGAACTGACATGTTGTCCACCCAATCAAAGGATCAGAGAACGAATCTAGTACTGAAAGCATAAGCTACAGCTTGCTAACACTGCAGTGCATACAATGTGGTAGTTGACTCAAAGAGAGAGAAAGACAATAGTTGAACAGTTTTGAACAAATTAATTTCTTCCTAAATTAAGGAGTAGCAAGAGAGAGAGGGAGAGAGAGAGATATATAGCTATGTATTCATTCCACCAATTCCGGTTGAAAAACGTTTCTTAAACGAAAGCAAACACAATGAAATGGGGATAAACATACCTGAATTTGCCCAATAGAAACTCTTAGGGTAATGATAACACCTAGGTGCAGGCAGGAGTGTGCAAGGTGGTATTGAATGTGTCAATGTCTCTCACCTTGATTATCAAAAAAATTCTCAACCTGTGCACCTCATGGGCTAGGTTGTAGCAACCTCATGATGGGTTCCCAGAAAATTTGAGTATCATGTAACATTATTAGCCTAACCTATCAATGTTACATTGAGCTGGGTGAATGGAATATGAATGACAGACATCCAATATACTCTAGAAATAAGGCTATGTACATAAAAAAATAATATCCTCCCTTACCTTACACTGACCCCCACTGACATCAGCGCATGCTAGCAGGCCTATTGGTGCGATGGTGGGGGTACCAGCTGCGCGGAGAGGAGCTGTTCTGTCATCTGAGGGAACCGAGGTAGTGGTGGGATTGGTAGCTGAGGACATGTTGAGATCGGTAGCCGAGGTGTTGGCATAGGTACAGCAGCTGAGGTAGTGTGATTGGGAGCTGTCAGTGTTGCGGAGATGGGGCATGGACCCAGGGACTGGGAGGGAGCCATCAATGTCAAGGTCGTGGTGGGGGCTGCCATGCTCAGCCAGGAAGTCCATCCATTTCTGTGGATGTCAGGAGATAATGAAGAAAGCGGCCACTAGGGGTAAGAGTCACTGGCCTCTACCTCTGATTCCAAAGGTTGCAAGTTTGAATCCAGAGAAAGAAAGTTGTTTTTGAAATGTTTGTTTTATGCATATCCTTAACCTTAACCCTTACCTTAACCATTCAGACCAATGCCTAACCTTAAGAATTTGAAGTTAATGCCTGAATTGAACCTTAACCTTAAAAATGTGCCATTAATGCCTGAACTTAATCTTAAACACTATTTAAATTTGACATTTGGAACAACTTCTAAATTTGACGTTTGAGAAACATGAATGAACGTCTAATTCTGACGTGAAACTGTGAGAGCTGGTAGGCCATGCTAGTAGCCAGGTCAGATGAGGTAGGAGCTGGATCAGGATTACGATAAGGATCATCTTCTATGTCAACTTGCTGGCTGTTGTTTGTGTTTTTGTTAGGCCTTTTGGTGGTGGTAGTTGCTGCAGCTTTTGCATACAAAAAATGAACGCACCGATACCTATTTGTTTTCTGTCGCCATTATGTCTATGACAGCTAGCCAGCTGTAAAAATGTTTTGCCTCTGCTAAATGTGCAGGCTATTGATGACACAGATCCAAGGATTTATTTTCAATTTTCTGATTAGCCTAAGTGGCCAAGCCTCTGATGGGATTCCTCATTGCACACGTAGCCAACAGTTCTTCATCATTCTCGCCGCCACCAGAGAGAAGACTGGGAAGAAACCACCATTTACCTACCTCTAGGCTGCTAAACATATTTCTTTGGTTTCTCATTCTATCGTTTTCTCATGGAATTTTCATTGTAATTAAATACATTTTTCCAGAAATAATTTTTACCAGCTCTGTATATTCTCAAGTTGAAAAAGGCACTCCCCCAGCACTAGACACCTGGCACCCTACCTCCGTGTCCTGTCACTCTGCCCTAAATAGTCCTGCACTATCTGATGTCTTGTTCCCTGTGTCCTGTCCACCTGATTCCTATTCCTCTGTCCTCTCCTCAGATATTGTAACGCTTTAGAGATAGAGCGGGACATAGCTGAACATAGACCACAGCACAAGGGTTCCAAGAACATCTTGTCCCAAATGGCAACCTATTCTCTATGTAGTGCCCTACTTTTCGTCAAAAGCAGAGCACTATATAGGGAATAGGGTGCCATTTGGGAGGCAGCCCTTGGCTTTCTCTCTGGCCTCTTCTCCAAACTGTTAACTACTCAGACAATTTAGGGAATAATTATCTTGTTCCAAAGGCTGAGTAATGAGAGAGATTAGGGACATCAGTTATCTCCACTTAGCCATCTACTACCCTTGGCTTGGCCCGAACGAACACACACACACACACAAATGCGAGCGCGCAGGCTCACATAGGCTCACATACGTATACGCATACGCAGGCACACACACACAGGCAGGCCCACGTACGTACGTACACATGCTGACACACACACATGCACAGGCACACTTAAGTACACACACACAGGGGGGTCGCGAATGGAGCAGAAAACACATTTCCGTTGTTCGCTGTGACAAAGTTGAATTGTATTTCATACCCCAGATCCCCAACCCTGCAGTACCACAATCCACAACCCACAGCCTCATACCCACAACCCCATAGGAAGCCCAGTGGCTATGGAGTTGGACCTGCAGCCGAAAGGTGGCCGGTTTGAATCCAGTCCCATAATCCCATAACCACAATTCACGACCCACCGCCTCATACGCACAGTCCAAGTACCATAGCCCCAGCCTCAGCCAAAATAGCAGCAGAGCAGGGTAAACAGCCTCTGGGCTGCATGGAGAAGTACCAGTACACATTAGATCTGTCAGCAGCAGCAGCATCCAGCCTCCCAGTGCATTCACTAAAGCAAGAGCCCATCGATTTATCGTGAGTTTACACGATCAAAGCTGTGAGAGAAAGCACTGTTATCATTCATAATTTAGGGAAATCAACAACAAAAACTCTGTTTTTATTGCTCAGAGTAAACCACTCTCTGTGCTGTGTACCTGAAAAGGAGAGAGAAGGAAGGGAGGCAGGAAAGAAGGGAAAGGGATTTTCTATTCCACAGGTAAGCGCTAATTGGTCATGCAGGTAGAATGGAATAGGTTTGATACTGCTGTTTGATGTAGTGAAATGCAGTCACCGGGTACATCAGTTACATCTGTTACAATACAACAGCAAAGAGCCTCAAACATGTATTTTAGTGGAGAAAAACAGCGTGTGTATGTGTGTCTAAACTTGATCAAGTGCTATTGAATGCATTTGAATAATGACATTAATAATAGTGTATCCAAGTATTGATGTAGAAGTCGTCTACATCTTAACCTTGTAACAAAAATGTACCCTGCAACACTAATTAACACTGTAACACCGCATCTTAACCCTTAAGACTAATCATTTTCCGCATGATATAGCACAAAGATTTGTTTTATGATAGTTCATATCATGGACCACCAAGCTATTTGATTCTCTATTTTATCTGTCATCTTTTTTTCTGCTGAAGTGCAGAATGTAGTAATGTCTATACTTGCGTCTGATATTAAGATCCAGTGTTACAGGGTTAATTAGTGTTGCAGGGTAAATTTGTGTTACAAGGTTAATTAAGAGGTAGACGACTTCTACAGCAATACTTGGACATAATCTATTTTAACATCATGCATAATATGCCGGTTAATTATGTAATAATTGAATAACACTTAGTGTCAATATCATGCTGCTATTCCATGACAACATGGTTGTGTCCCATATGGCACCCTATTCCCTATGTAGTGCCCTACTTTTGACCAAGACCCATGGAGCTCTGGTCAAAAGTATTGTACTATGTAGGGAATAAGGTGCCATTTGGAACTCAAGCAAGAGTCTTGAGCCTTATGTTACACATTATTACACACTATTATTAATGGCATTATTCAAATGCAGTGAATAGGGCTTGATCAAGCAATCAAACATCTTAACTACCAACGGTCACCTGATTCTGTCATTTACATATTGTCATGACTTGCCCTTTTGGGTGAGGATCATAGGCGTCAGGTCCCCCCCCCCCCCTCTCTCTCTATCTCCACAGTTTTATGATGGTCATACATTCCTTGCAGAAACTTTCTCTTCACTGCCTTGGAGTATTGAGGGAGAGAATCTATGGAGAACAAAGACATTGTTCCCGCCAAAACTCCATCATCTAAAAGTGGGGAATGAAACAATATTGCTGTAATCCAAACAGTTGGGATGGGCCGTGGGTACTTAAAGAACTATTATGTCAGATCAGTTGTGTTTTGGGATCTCATGGAGGACAGTATACCAACATAACTGCATCTCTGAATGTATATATTTCCCAGTTGTCAGGGTCACACCCAGTTGTTGGGGAACTTATATGATTAAATACCTAACTATTTGTGAGAAGATTTAATGTGATGTTAGCCTTCTAAATGCGAGAATTGTTTTTCATATGAAGGACTCGTGACAAAATGTACATAAGGCCAGTGAGACCGACAACATGAGCTGAAAGGTACGGAATGGCTAGAAACTCTGAAACGTTCAACAGAGAAGAAGAAATTCTCTACAAGACCAAGCAGGCGGACGGTGTGAACCGGACGTCACGAATGGTTAGACTCTACAAGACCAGTACACAAACAGCGTGAACTGAAAGGTACAAAATGGTTAGAAACTCTGAAACTTTATTTTGTGAAGAAGATGAAGACTACACAGGAACATTCAGTCTGCAGCTGTTTAAGTACTATAGTAACCTTGACCGAGAACCACCGGGTGGTACTCTGAAATATCCATTCTAAAGAACATTTCCCTATCAAATGACCATTGGTATGTCTAACGTGTCCATTATAGCAGAGCCACAACTACAAAAGACTTTGATCTCTGGTGGACAAACCAGAGACTTTCTGTTGAATTACTCACCAGACGGATTGAGAGTTTTCAATGGATAGACAGCAAAGACATGCACAGGTAAATATGTACATTGCAACTCTTTCTAATGAGCGGCCGTTCATGTGCAAAATATTAGCATTTCCATGAGCATAGTTCTCAACTGTATGTAGTGAGTCCATTCTGTCTCTCCCGCTCTTTATCTGTCCCCACCCCTTTCCATTGTCTACCAAGCCGTCATAGCAGGTTTAGTCCACTAGGGACTTTTCATTGCATTATGTAGTAATCAATGTGTAAGCTATTCTGTTTGTGTGTTTATGTAATTCTGTGTGATTATTTAGTTAGTTAGTAAATAAATAATTAATATATCGCTGATTCATCATTTATGCTAGGGTTTGTGCAGATATACAAGGATTTTGCGACATTCAAAGTGAGACTGAAGGTAAATGAGAATTAATTAATTGACTGTGACTGATGTAAGAGATCTTTATATATTTAGAGTTTAGTCGGGAGATAGTAACTTAAATAACTTTTTCTGTGGTGCCCCAGATTACTGCTTCATTAATTGTTACATGAGTAATTTAATCGCATAATAGTTTAACGTGGTATGTCATTATTTTATAAAATAACAGTCAATCACATTAATTATAGTCAAGACACGACATTATTGTTTTGTCAACGCACCCCTCGGCCAATGACTACGGAGTGCCTGACATTGTGTGTGGGTATGGGTGTATGGATGTGTGTTAGCGTGCTCCCTTACATGTGTCTCATAAAATATGGCGGAGCGGTCTAAGGCACTGCATCTCAGTGCAAGAGGCATCACTGCAGTCCCTGGTTCGAATCCAGGCTGCATCACATCTGGCCCGTGATTCCCACAGAGCGGTGCACAATTGGCCCAGTGTAGTCTAGGTTTAGCCGGTGTAGGCCGTCGCTGAAAAAAAAATTGTTCTTCACTGACTTGCCAAGTTAAATAAAAAATATATAAGAAAACTGTGTTCAAAATCAAAGATGACATTCCACTCCAACTCAAAACAAGATTGGATAAGCAATGTAATATCAACACTCAAGTAGCTTTTAACTTCTTCTGGCTGCAAGCCCGAGGCCGCCCACAATATGACAACAGCCACTTCAAGTGCAGGGCGCGAAATTCAAAAGATATATTTTTTAAATATTTAACTTTCACACATTAACAAGTCCAATACAGCATATGAAAGGTACACATCTTGTGAATCCAGCCAACATGTCCGATTTTTAAAATGTTTTACAGCGAAAACAGCACGTATATTTATGTTAGCTCACCACCAAATACAAAAAAGGACAGACATTTTTCACAGCACAGGTAGCATGCACAAAGCCAACCTAACTAACCAAGAACCAACCAAACTAACCAAGAAACAACTTCATCAGATGACAGTCTTATAACATGTTATTCAATAAATCTATGTTTTGTTCGAAAAATGTGCATATTTCAGGTATAAATCATAGTTTACATTGCAGCTACAATCAGAAATTGCACCGAAAGCAGACAGAATAATTACAGACACCAACCCCAAATACCTAAATACTCATCATAAAACATTTCTGAAAAATACATAGTGTACAGCAAATGAAAGACAGGCATCTTGTGATTCCAGACAATATTTCCGATTTCTTAAGTGTTTTACAGCGAAAACACAATATAGCGTTATATTAGCTTACCACAATAGCCAAAAACACAAGCCATTTCCCAGTAGCAAAAGTTAGCGATCGTAACAAACAAGCAAAAGATATATAATTTTTGACTAACCTTGATTTTCTTCATCAGATGACAGTCCTATAACATCAGGTTATACATACACTTATGTTTTGTTCAAAAATGTGCATATTTAGAGCTGAAATCAATGGTTATACATTGTGCTAACTTAGCTACTTTTTCCCACTACGTACGGATTTTTTTGACGCTTTTTCTGACACACATATTCTGACCAAATAGCTATTCATAAACATAACTAAAAAATACATGTTGTATAGGAAATGATAGATCCATTAGTTCTTAATGAAATCTCAGTGTTAGAATTCTAAAAAATAACTTCATTACGACATCCAGCTTCGGTATAGCTAGAGTACCCAAAAGTTGGGCGCCGACGACTAGTTCACATGTACGACAGATATATGAAATAGCATCATAAAATGTTTCTTAATTTTGCTGATCTTTCATCAGAATGTTGGACAAGGGGTCCTTTGTCGGGAACAATCGTTGTTTGGATTTAGAACGGCCACTTTCCCTCTCGATTTAGCAAGCACACTAGCCAAGTGGCACGAATCTCTCCATGTCAACAAACGGAAGAGAACGGAACACGGCAAAACTCCCGAAAAAATTTCAATAATCTGATTAAACTATATTGAAAAAACATACTTTACGATGATATGGTCACATGTATCAAATAAAATCAAAGCCGGAGATAGTAGTCGCCTATAACGGCAGCTAAACAGAAGGCAAATCCAGGTACCTCCTCGCGCTCTCCAGAAAACAGGAAATGGGGGACACGTCAAACAAAGAGCTTGTATTCCACGTCAGACCAAGATAAACACTCAATTTCTTCTCTCACCGCCTCTTGACATCCAGAGGAAGGTCTATGAAGTGCATGTATACTAATACGTATCATGCCCATTTATAGGCAGGAAGTAGAACAGAGCATCGATTTCAGACTTTCCACTTCCTGGTCAGGAAGTTTGTGCCAAATGAGTTCTGTTTGACTCACAGATATAATTCAAACGATTTTAGAAACTAGAGAGTGTTTTCTATCCAATAGTAATAATAATATGCATATTGTACGAGCAAGAATTGAGTACGAGGCCGTTTGAAATGGGCACCTTTTATCTGGCTACTCAATACTGCCCCTGCAGCCCAAACAGGTTAATTCGTCTTCAGGTATTAAAACATCTCTCCGACAGTCTCGGCTGCACTTTGCCACCGATTATTCATTCCAGATGAAAGGAACACCAAATAATGGCAACAATGCGATTGGCAGAAGGTTAAACGGTTTATTATCTGCAGAGACACGGAACAGAAATTCTATGGGGTTTTCACACCTCGCCACCATGGAGTCTGACGAGTTCACTAAACCACAGCAAAGAGAGCTATCACACTGTTAATCACTAGCAAAACAATGCTTTACCTGTCACCTGGCTTGTAGTCAAGTAGTGCACTATAATGGGAATAGGGTGCTATAAGGGACGCAGACCTGGCTTATCTTCAGTGGGAGCGAAGACCTAGAGAGGCCAGCTCAGGGTTTTCTATCACCCCTCGATCTTCACAGTTCACCGAAGCACTATCTCTCTCTTCACAGAACTTGTTAAAGAAAAGTTACAACATAAGTTGTATTGCAGAAAAAAACAACACTTACTGCGCATTAGCTCACAGCGCAGGTGTCTTTGCGAGAGGAAAATGTTGCCTGCATTGTCCACAGTTGCTCGCAAAAGTGATTGTAATAACTGTGATTGGAGTAAAAGCGATGTATCACTGTTGGGATACACCTTTCCTTATAATTTGCTCTGTCAGCTGAGCACATGGGTTGTAGTTATATTTTAGCTTTCACAATAAAACACACCTATTTTTTTAAAAGCCTCAGATCAAATTTTTCACTTTTGTCTTATTACAGTATGTCCTAATATGATCCTACTGTCTTGAAACAGTATGCTTTATGATATTTGAGCATTCTTTAAGCCGAATGCCTGTTTGATTTGTTTTCTAGTTACACCCCCGTGGGATGTTCCAGGAAGCCAGCTAACGTTGATTAAACAGCCACTAGTAACTCTTGATTATCTGGTTGACTAGGACATCTACATTTGTATATTGGTTTTTAGCATGTCAATTGTAATGCCAATATTTATTGAAAAGGTACAGCTATTTCAGAATATTTAGGACAGTTAGCTGGCTTACTCATTGATCCAGCTTAGGTGGATGTTGGTTTGTTTGTCTCAGACGGTATTGGAACGTTTTCTGTTGAGAACATACCACACCATTCTTTCAGTCAATGCGTGATTTACATAAACATATTCGATGTCGGTTTTAATCCACTTTCAAGCCTATCAGAGTGTTGTGAGAGGGGAGTAGACGGCTGAGTCCAAATGACACCCTATTCCCTATTTAGTGCACTACTTTTGACCCGGGCCCGTAGGGTGACATTTGGGAAGCAGACAATGTGTTCACCGATGCCGTTTGACTCTTTGATTGGGGGATGCTGTGGAATAGAGGATTCCAGAGATGAGAGGATGAGTGAAAGGAGCGCTGCCATCTCTCTTCCACTCCTTCGCCTGCTCTGTCTGCTCTATTGCGTCTGTTCTAATTAGACAGGGAATCGGGGAGGCTCTCACACACTCTCAACAACACACACACACACATAATAACCGTCTCAACAACAAACACACATACAAATATTTTCAACAACACACACTCACAGACACGCACACCTCGACCTGCCTGGTGCTCTCTTAACTCTGAGAAGCCGACATGCATTAACACCTCATCTAAAAGACATAAACGAGATATTCTACTCATCATGAGATGTTGTTTGGTATCTGAACATCTCTCGCTCTCCACAATCTGTAATTCCAGACTTCTATTTTGCAAAGCCTCCTCGAAAGCCTTGGGAGTTCAGAGCCATTTCTGGCTACTAGAATTGTTTTGATAAGAAAAGTTCAGCTATCATTCATTTGTGACAGTATACACTATACTCAATCAAATCAAATGTATTTATAAAGCCCTTTTTATATCAGCAGATGTCACAAAGTGCTTATACAGAAACCCACCCTAAAACAAAACTCCAAACAACAAGCAATGCCGATGTAGAAGCACAGTGGCTAGGAAAAACTCAAAAGGAAGGCGGCAACCAACTGTAGGAAGAGAGGAACCAGGCTCTGAGGGGTGACCAGTCCTCTTCTGGCTGTGTTGGGTGGAGATTATAAGAGTATATGGCCATTAAGGCCAGATTATTCTTCAAGATGTTCAAACGTTCATAGATGACCAGCAGGGTCAAATAATAATGACAGTGGTTGTAGACGGTGCAGGTCAGAACCTCAGGAGTAAATGTCAGTTGGCTTTTCAAGCTTTCAGAGGTCGGGACACCAGGTGTGGTAGAGAGAGAAAGAGAGAGAGGGAGAGAGTGAGAGAGACAGAAGGAGAGTCAAAAACAGCAGGTCCGGGACAAGGTAGCACGTTCCATTGTTGCAGGCAGAACAGTTGAAACTGGAGTAGCATAGATACTGGAGGCTGAGAGAGGGGGGGTCGGAGGACACTGTGGCGCCGTCCGACGATACCCTCGGACAGGGCCAACCAGGCAGGATATAACCCCACCCACTTTGCCAATGCACAGCCCCCACACCACTAGAGGGATATCAACAGACCACCAACTTACGACCCTGAGGCAAGGCTGAGTATAGCCCATGAAGATCTCTCCCACAAAGGGTGGCTACTTTGAAGAATCTAAAATGTAAAATATATTTTGATTTGTTTAACACTTTTTTGGATTCCATATGTGTTATTTCATCGTTTTTATGTCTTCGCTACAATGTAGAAAATAGTACAAATGAAGAAAAACCGATGAACGAGTAGGTGTGTCCAAACTTTTGACCGGTACTGTAGGTCAGAAGTAAAACCTTGAAATCAGCCAAAGCCTTAACAGGAAGCCAGAGCACTGGAGTGATATGATCACATTTTGGGGATCCAGTCGAGATTCTAGCAGCCGTGTTTATCACTAACTGAAGTTTATTTCGTGCTTATTTAGTGCTTTTAGTGCTTTAGTCTAACCCAACTATGACCCTGCTGTGTTAAACCACCCCAAAGCTACTACAAATGTAGTTAAATGACATGTAGTGGAACTCCTCTCCAACACTGAATGTTGAGCTCTGTGTGGGAGAGGTCGGGAGGTCTGGTTATTTAATCTGCAAAAAGAATATAGGTTAGGGTGCTGCAGTTTGTAATACACACATTTAGTATGAGATAGAGAGGTGTAGTGATATAGCTCTAGAATGTAGTATTACAATTTGATATGTATTTTTCTGTTAAACTGCTGTAACAAGTAGCAAGGATATTTACATTTACCAGACACTTATCCAGAGGGAATTACAAGAGCAATTAACTTCTCTAGGGTAGGGGGCAGCATTTTCACGTTTGGATGAAAAACATACCCAAATTCAACTGCCAGTTACTCATCCCCAGGAGATAAGATATGCATATTATTAGTAGATTTGGATAGAACACACTCTGAAGTTCTAAAACTGTTTGAATCATGTCTGTGAGTATCACAGAACTTATTTAGCAGGCGAAACCCCGAGGACAAAACATTCAGATTTCTTTTTTTTGAGGTCACTGTCTTTTCAATGAGGTTTCATTGGGAAACCAGATTTCTAAACAACTTGCTTGCAGTTCCTAAGGCTTCCGCTGGATGTCAACAGTCGTGAGAAATAGGTTGAGTTTATTCCTTTGTGTAATGAAGAAAAACGGCAATCTTGAAGTCGAGGCACTCCTGGTGTCCTAGACATGCGTTTCAATCAAACAGAAGGCATGCTACATATCGTTTTAATCCTGTATTGAACACATATCATCCCGTCTTCAATTTTATCGATTATTAATGTTAAAAAATACCTAAAGTTGTATTACATAAGTAGTTTGACATTTTTTGGCAAAGTTTACAGGTAACTTTTGATATATTTTGTCGTCATGTTTGAGCAAGTTGTAACCGGTGTTTTTCTGGATCAAATGCGCCCAAAAAATGGACATTTTGGACATATATCGACGGAATTAATCGAACAAAAGGACCATTTGTGATGTTTATGGGACATATTGGAGTGCCAACAACAGAAGCTCGTCAAAGGTAAGGCATGAATTATATTTTTATTCTGCATTTTGTGTCGCTCCTGCAGGGTTGAAATGTTTTCTCTCTTTTGTTTACAATGGTGCTATGCTCAGATAATAGCATCGTATGCTTTCGCTGAAAAGCCTATTTTAATTCTGACATGTTGGCTGGATTCACAACCAGTGTAGCTTTAATTTGATATCTTTCATGTGTGATTTAATAAAAGTTTGATTTTATAGTAATTTTCATAGTCATTCATTTTAATGTGGCGCTATGCATTTTCTCAGGCTTTTTGCCAAGTGAAACAGTAGCGTCTTGCCTAAACTCAGATTTTTGGATATAAATATGAACTTTACCGAACATAAAATACATGAATTGTGTAACATGAAGTCCTATGAGTGTCATCTGATGAAGATTATCAAAGGTTAGTGATTAATTTTATCTCTATTTCTGCTTTTTGTTAATGCTCTCTTTAGCTGGAAACATGGCTGTCTTTTTCTGTGACTTGGCTCTGACCTAACATAATCGTTTGGTGTGCTTTCGTCGTAAAACCTTTTTGAAATGGGACACTTTGGCTGGATTTACAACAAGTGTAGCTTTAAAATGGTGTAAAATACTTGTGTGTTTGAGGAATTTAAATTATGGGATTTCTGTTGTTTTGAATTTGGCGCCCTGCAGAATCACTGGCTGTTGATGAGGTCCCATATTACCCTAGAGAGGTTTTAAGGTTAAGTGCCTTGCTCAAGACATCGGCAGATTTTTCACGAAGTCGGCTCTGGGATTCAAACCAGCAACCTTTCAGTTACTGGCCCAACATTCTTAAATGCTAGGTCACCTACCGTCTATAATAGACAATGTATGTAGTATTGTCCTTATCTGAGACGGTAAGCGACATTAAATTGGACGTATTAGTTGTTCTTCTTGAATTGACTGTCTTATTTACTGTCGGGTATACTGTGAAGGTTCCTGTAAAATGTACTATTATCTTTCTCTAAAATGTATGTAGCGTGTAACCAGGCTTGTGAAAGATGGATGTAGTGGTTTTCTTTCACTCAACCCTCTCTCTCCCGATCCCACCATTTGTAGAAAATAATTTTGCGATTTTGTACTGCATCTTTCACTATCTCTCTCCCTCTATATCCCTCTCTCCCCCTCTCTTTCTTCCTCTCTTTTCCCTGCTCTATCCCCACCTCGTCTCGCTCTTTCTACCCCCTCCTCATCTCTCTATTCCCCTCTATATTTATACCCAATCTCTCAGAGAGAGAGAGAGAGACAGAGAGGGAAAGAGAGAAAGAGAGAGAAATGGCAGGCAGTAAACTTGTTGAAAGGGGACAAGGTGAGATGGGGAACATCACTTGTCACATGCGCTCTGTGAGAAGCCAAGGAATCTCGGCTGTTTTTAGCTGCTATGAATTGAAAATCTCTCTTAATGTTTCATTTCCTCTTGCGAGTCACCTTGAGAGTCACCTTGAGAGTCACAGAGAGAGCGGGAGAGAGAGAGAAAGAGAGAAGGTGATATACAGTAAATGTAGGGACACAGAGAGAGAGATACTTACACTCTTAGAAAAAAAGGTGCTATATACAGCCATACAGGGTTCTTCGGTTTGTTCCCATAGGGGAACCCTTTTTGGTGGTAGGTAGAAACCTTTGCAGAAGGTTTTTACCTAGAACCCTTCTATGCAGGGTTCTCCATAGAACCCCCTGTAAATGGTTCTACGTAGAACCCATGAAGGATTATGCCTAGCACCCTTTATTCTCCAAAGGTTCTTCATAAAACCCTATATGAAGAGTTCTACAAATAACCTTTTCATACTGAAGGTTCTTCCTAGAAACTTCTATGAAGGGTTATACCGACAACCCTTTTATCTTTGAAGGGTTCTTCCTAGAACCCTCTATGAATGGTCCCATCAGCCTTATTAGCCTTTAAAATTAAACTCTTGTAAGGCCTTTTTTTGATGGCCTAGTTATACCCAAACACAGTGATGTTAGGAAAGCCTGTGTTTACAGGGCACATCAGGCCTGCAGGTCACATTACGCTGGCTGCAAAGTGATGCATAATTCCTATTGGAATCTAGCCAGAGTGAGGATTTCTAACAATTAAAACCTGGACCCTGCATTCAAAATGACTGCCATATTTTCTAATGGGACGACCTAATCATGTGAACTGGAACAAATAAGTCCAACTATTAACATATTGGATTAGATTAGAAAAATGTGTTATTTATTTTTATGTAACATAAGAATAATCAACCAATCAAAACACAGATATTGAAACAACAAATTCGGAAAATCAACCTGCAATAGAGCATGCTGGGAAATATGATAATGACGGGCATGGTTTTGAGTGTTTTACTCAACACAGTAACACAGAGTAAAAATGACACACACTTAACTCTGGTTATTACCTGTTGTTATTTTACTTCATTGAGTGTTAGGTTCTTTTAACTCCTGATTGAACATAAGACATGTTAAACTGAAAAATCATGGTAAAGACATCAACTATGTCAGCACTGTATAATGCATGTAAAATTATTAAGGGAATACCAGACACAGTGCCTTGCGAAGGTATTCACCTCCTTGTCATTGTTCCTATTTTCTTGCCTTACAACCTGGAATTATAATAGATTTTTGGGGGGTTTGTATCAATTAATTTACACAACATGCCTACCACTTTGAAGATGCAAAAGATATATTTTTGTAAAACAAACAAGAAATAAGACAAAAAAACTGAAAACTTGAGCGTGCCTAATGGGTATTGTATGTGGAGGATGAGGGCTGCAGTAGGTGTCTCAGATAGGGGGAGTGAGGCTTAAGAGGGTTTTATAAATAATCATCAACCAGTGGGTCTTGCGACGGGTATACAGAGATGACCAGTTTACAGAGGAGTATAGTGTGCAGTGATGTGTCCTATAAGGAGCATTGGTGGCAAATCTGATGGCCGATTGTTAAAGAACATCTAGCCGCTCGAGAGCAACCTTACCTGCCGATCTATAAATTACGTCTCCGTAATCTAGCATGGGTAGGATGGTCATCGGAATCAGGGTTACTTTGGCAGCTGTGGTGAAAGAGGAGCGATTATGATAAAGGAAACAAAGTCCAGATTTAACCTTAGCCTGCAGCTTTGATATGTGCTGAGAGAAGAACAGTGTACCGCCTAGCCATACTCTCAAGTACTTGTATGAGGTGACTACCTCAAGCTCTAAACCCTCAGAGGTAGTAATCACACTGGTGGGGAAAGGGGCATTCTTCTTACCAAACCACATGACCTTTGTTTTGGAGATGTTCAGAACAAAGTTAACATGTTTTTGTAATCCATTACATGTAACAGATTACATGTAATCGTTTACTCCCCAACCCTGTTCACGGCACAATGCCTCTCCCCATGTGACCTACTTGTTGTGTGTACTGACATTTATGTGTAACTGATAGATGCACACACACACACTACGTGTTAATGTTTTTAAATGTTTGTAAATTGTCTTCTGTCTGTAATGTCTTTTTCATTATGTGTCGGACCCCAGTAAGACTAGCTGTCGCCATTACCGTCGGCTAATGGGGATCCTAATAAATCAAATGACTTATGTAAAAAATGTGCTCAACTGGACACCTCAGTGAGGCAGGAAATGAACTGAGAGAGAAAGCACACAGGGCATTCTAAGCCATTAAAAAACTAATTAAAATTCAAATACCTGGCTAAAACGAATTGAATGTCTCATTGAACCAATTGCAGTGAGGTGTGGGGTCCACTTGCAAAACAAGATTTCACCCAATGGGACAAACACCCAATTGAAGCCCTGCTTGCAGAGTTCTGTAAGATTCTCCTACATGTCCAGAGGAAAACTACAAATAAAACATGCACGGAGGAATTACGCCAATATCCACTAATAATACAAAAAACAAAAATAGCAATTAACTTTTGGAAACATCTAAAATACATGTATCCCCTCTCATATCATTACCAAGCCCTGCACGCCAAGAGCTGAGCAAAGAAAAGAGTCCCCTCATCCAGCTGGTCCTGGGGCTGAGTTCACAAACCTGTTTTACTAACACACTGAAGCCTCAGGACCAGAACATCCAATCAATCAGATAAACTAAATTACAACACAGTCAAAAAAAACTACATTACCTATTGGAAAACACAAGCACAAGTACAAAGCAAAATGCACCGCTATCTGGCCCTAAATCGACAGTACACCATGGCAAACTATTTGACCATGGTTACTGATCAAAACCTTAGAAAAAACTTGACAAAGTACAGGCTCAGTGAGCACAGCCTTGCCATTGACAAGGGTAGACACAGGAAAACCTGGCTCCCTGTAAAAGAAAGGCTGTGCAACCACTGGACAACAGCAGAACCTGAGACAGAGCTGCATTTCCTGACAAAATTTAAAAAATATACAACAATTAGTGTAATTTCCCAAAATTTGAAACCTTGATTCAATGTTTCAAAGACCTCTCTGATGAGAATAGACTACCCGTCCTGTTGGGGGGAGCCGCAGAGAGCTGTAGGTTGGCAGTGCTGTAAATTGCTGCCTGCAATAAGATGAGGGACGGTGTATGACAGACCTATCTGCACATGTCCTATATGCTATTGTTTTTGTCAATTTTATGGTTATTTTTACCCTTGAATATTGTTGTTACTGATTGTCCCGTTGACAATCTTGATTATTATTATTTCTATTATTATTATTATTTTTTAAATTAATGTTGATATTGTAAATAAATCACATGATGTCCAAAGTACGCTTTGGCAACATGTACATTGTTACGTCATGCCGATAATGCAAATTGGATTGAATTGAATTGAAAAATTGAGAGAAAGAGATAGAGATAGAAGAGAGAAACACTATATATACAAAAGTATGTGGACACCCCTTCAAATGAGTGGATTTAGCTATTTCAACCACCCCAGTTGCTGACAGGTGTATAAAATCAAGCGCACAGCCATACAATCTCCATAGACAAACATTGGCAGTAGAATGGCCTTACTGAAGAGCTCAGTGACTTTCAATGTGGCACCGTCATAGGATGCCACCTTTCTAACAAGTCAGTTCATCAAATTTCTGCCCTGCTGGAATGCTCCAGCCAACCGTAAGTGAATTTGAAATGTCTAGGAGCTATAACTTCTCAGCCACAAAGTGGTAGGCCACACAAGCTCACAGAACAGGAGCGCCAAGTGCTGAAGCTCGTAGCGCATAAAAAGCATCTGTCCTCGGTTGCAACACTAACTACCGAGTTCCAAACTGCCTCTGCAAGCAAAGTCAGCACAAGTACTGTTCGTTGGGAGCTTCATGAAATGGGTTTCCATGGCCAAACTACTGCACACAAGCCTAAGAACACCATGTGCAATGCCAAGCGTCAGCTGGAGTGGTGTAAAGCTTGCCGCCATTGGATTCTGGAGCAGTGGAAACGCGTTCTCTGGAGTGATGAATCACGCAGTCCGACGGACGAATCTGGGTTACAGCGGATGCCAGGAGAATGCTACCTGCTCCAATGCATAGTGCCAACTGTAACATTTGGTGGAGGAGGAATAATGGTCTGGGGTTGTTTTTCAAGGTTCGGGCAAGGCCCCTTAGTTCTAGTGAAGGGAAATCTTAATGCTACAGCATAAGCATATTTTAGGGGATTCCTTGCTTCCAACTTTGTGGAACAGTTTGGGGAATGCCATTTCCTGTTTCAGCATGACAATGCCCCCGTGCACAAAGCGAGGTCCATACAGAAAGGGTTTGTCGAGATCGGTGTGCAAGAACTTGACTGGCCTGCACAGAGCACTGACCTCAACACCATCGAACACCTTTGGGATGAATTGGAACGGCAACTGCGACCAAGGCCTAGTCGGCCAATATCAGTGTCTGACTTCACTAATGCTCTTGTAGCTGAATGGAAGCAAGTCCCCGCAGCAATGTTCCAACATCTAGTGGGAAGCCTTCCCAGAAGAGTGGAAGCTGTTATAGCAGCAAAGGGGGGACCAACTCCATATTAATGCCTATGATTTTGGAATGTGATGTTCGACGAGCAGGTGTCCACATACTTTTGGTCATGTAGTTCATGTATAAGACACAGAGCGAGAGAGAGCTACTTAGGGATACATAGAGAGAGAGAGAAAGAGAGTGAAATAGAGCGATACGTATCAGACACACAGAGAGAGAGAGAGAGATACAGTACGTATGGATACATAAAGAGAGAGAGAGAGAAATGCAGTGCAAAATTTGAGAATGATTTGAGCTCCACAGAGGAGATTTGAACCGTGCCAAAAATAAGTAGAATAGTCCTCAAATGCACTTTTGACTTTTTTCCCTTTGATGAAAAATGTTGCATCATTTGGGCATATTGCATCATTTGGGATGCCTTGCCTGTCTTATTTTTAACTGTTTTGTCTGACAGGGAACTTCAATCTTCACACATATCCAGGGGAGTGTGAGCACTTCCT